>NW_028270192.1:5045000-5405000 GCF_037043375.1 Chiloscyllium plagiosum | reverse complement strand
GAGTGAGAAACAGAGGACGAGAAAAAGAGAGCGAGAAACAGAGAGCGAGACACAGAGGGGCTGAAATAGAGAGGCTGAAACAGAGGGCGTGAAACAGATGGTGAGAAACAGATGGGCTGAAACCGAGGGCGAGAAACAGAGGGCGCGAAACAGAGTGCTAGATTCAGAGGGCGAGAAACAGTGGGGCTGAAACAGAGGGTCTGAAACAGAGGGAGAGAAACAGATGGGCTGAAACAGAGGGTCTGAAACAGAGAGACTGAAACAGATGGCGAGAAACAGAGGGCGAGAAATGGAGGGGCTGAAACAGAGGGACTGAAACAGATGGGCTGGAACAGAGTGAGAGAAACAGAGGGCGCAAAACAGAGGGCGAGAAACAGAGGGCAAGAAACAGAGTGTGAGAAACAGAGGGGCTGGAACGGAGGGCGAGAAACAGAGGGTGAGAAACAGAGTGGCTGAAACAGAGAGCGAGAAACAGATGGACTGAAACAGAGGGCGAGAATCAGAGTGCGAGAAACTGAGGGCGCAAAACAATGGGCGAGAAACAGAGTGCGAGAAACTGAGGGCGCAAAACAGAGGGCGAGAAACAGAGGGCGATAAACAGAGTGCGAGAAACAGAGGGGCTGAAACAGAGAGGGAGAAACAGAGGGTCAGAAACAGAGTGCGAGAAACAGAGTCCGAGAAACAGAGTGGCTGAAACAGAGGGGCTGAAATAATTGGCTGTAACAGAGGGTGAGAAACAGGATGAGAAAAAAAGGGCGAGAAACAAAGGGCGAGACACAGAGGGGCTGAAACAGAGATGCTGAAACAGAGGGCGTGAAACAGAGGGTGAGAAACAGATGGGCTGAAACCGAGGGCGAGAAACAGAGGGTGAGAAACAGAGGGCTAGATTCAGAGGGCGAGAAACAGTGGGGCTGAAACAGAGGATCTGAAACAGAGGGAGAGAAACAGATGGGCTGAAACAGAGGGTCTGAAACAGAGAGACTGAAACAGATGGCGAGAAACAGAGGGCGAGAAATGGAGGGGCTGAAACAGAGGGACTGAAACAGATGGGTTGGAACATAGGGAGAGAAACAGAGGGCGCAAAACAGAGGGCGAGAAACAGAGGGCAAGAAACAGAGTGTGAGAAACAGAGGGGATGGAACAGAGTGCGAGAAACAGAGGGTGAGAAACAGAGTGCGAGAAACAGAGTGGCTGAAACTGAGAGCGAGAAAGAGATGCACTGAAACAGAGGGCGAGAAACAGAGTGCGAGAAACTGAGGGCGCAAAACAGAGGGCGAGAAACAGAGTGCGAGAAAATAAGGGCGAGAAACAGAGTGCGAGAAACAGAGGGCGAGAAACAGAGTGTGAGAAACAAAGGGGCTAGAACGAATGGCACGAAACAGGGTGCGAGAAACAGAGGGGCTGAAAAAGTGGGCGAGAAGCAGAGGGCGATAAACAGAGTGTGAGAAACAGAGGGGCTGAAACATTGGGGCTGAAACAGAGGGGCTGGAACGGAGGGCGAGAAACAGAGGGCGATAAACAGAGTGCGAGAAGCAGAGGGGCTGAAACAGAGGGTGAGAAACAGAGGGTCAGAAACAGAGGGTGAGAAACAGAGTCCGAGAAACAGAAGGGCTGAAACAGAGGGGCTGAAATAATTGGCTGAAACAGAGAGCGAGAAACAGAGGGGCTGAAACAGTGGGTGAGAAACAGAGGGCGATAAACAGAGTGCGAGAAGCAGAGGGGCTGAAACAGTGGGTGAGAAACAGAGGGCGATAAACAGAGTGCGAGAAGCAGAGGGGCTGAAACAGAGGGTGAGAAACAGAGGGTCAGAAACAGAGGGTGAGAAACAGAGTCCGAGAAACAGAAGGGCTGAAACAGAGGGGCTGAAATAATTGGCTGAAACAGAGAGCGAGAAACAGAGGGCGAGAAACAGAGGGCGAGAAACAGAGGGCTAGATTCAGAGGGCGAGAAACAGTGGGGCTGAAACAGAAGGTCTGAAACAGAGGCAGAGAAACAGATGGGCTGAAACAGAGGGTCTGAAACAGAGAGACTGAAACAGATGGCGAGAAACAGAGGGCGAGAAATGGAGGGGCTGAAACAGAGGGACTGAAACAGATGTGCTGGAACAGAGGGAGAGAAACAGAGGGCGCAAAACAGAGGGCGAGAAACAGAGGGCAAGAAACAGAGTGTGAGAAACAGAGGGGCTGGAACGGAGGGCGAGAAATAGAGGGTGAGAAACAGAATGCGAGAAACAGAGTGCCTGAAACAGAGAGCGAGAAACAGATGGACTGAAACAGAGGGCGAGAAACAGAGTGCGAGAAACTGAGGGCGCAAAACAGAGGGCGAGAAACAGAGGGTGAGAAACAGAGTGTGAGAAACAAAGGTGCTAGAACGGAGGGCAAGAAACAGGGTGCGAGAAACAGAGGCGCTGAAACAGTGGACGAGAAACAGAGGGCGATAAACAGAGTACGAGAAACAGGGGCTGAAACAGGGGGCGAGAAACAGATGGGCTGAAACAGAGAGGGAGAAACAGAGGGGCTGAAACAGAGGGCGATAAACAGAGTGTGAGAAACAGAGGGGTTGAAACATTGGGGCTGAAACAGAGGGGCTGGAACGGAGGGTGAGAAACAGAGGGCGAGAAACAGAGGGGTTGAAACAGTGGGCGAGAAACAGAGGGCGATAAACAGAGTGGCTGAAACAGAGGGTGAGAAACAGATGAAGTGAAACAGAGGGCGAGAAACAGAGGGCTACATTCAGAGGGCGAGAAACAGTGGGGCTGAAACAGAGGGTCTGAAACAGAGGGAGAGAAACAGATGGGCTGAAACAGAGGGTCTGGAACAGAGAGACTGAAACAGATGACGAGAAACAGAGGGCGAGAAATGGAGGGGCTAAAACAGAGGGACTGAAACAGATGGGCTGGAACAGAGGGAGAGAAACAGAGGGCGCAAATCAGAGGGCGAGAAACAGAGGGCAAGAAACAGAGTGTGAGAAACAGAGGGGCTGGAACGGAGGACGAGAAATAGAGGGTGAGAAACAGAGTGCGAGAAACAGAGTGGCTGAAACAGAGAGCGAGAAACAGATGGACTGAAACAGAGGGCGAGAAACAGAGTGCGAGAAACTGAGGGCGCAAAACAGAGGGCGAGAAACAGAGGGCGAGAAACAGAGTGTGAGAAACAAAGGGGCTAGAACGGAGGGCAAGAAGCAGGGTGCGAGAAACAGAGGGGCTGAAACAGTGGGCGAGAAACAGAGGGCGATAAACAGAGTACGAGAAACAGGGGCTGAAACAGGGGGCGAGAAACTGATGGGCTGAAACAGGGGGCGAGAAACTGATGGGCTGAAGCAGAGGGCGATAAACAGAGTGTGAAAAACAGAGGGGTTGAAACATTGGGGCTGAAACAGAGGGGCTGGAACGGAGGGTGAGAAACAGAGGGCGAGAAACAGAGGGGTTGAAACAGTGGGCGAGTAACAGAGGGCGATAAACAGAGTGCGAGAAACAGAGGGGCTGGAACGGAGGACGAGAAACAGAGGGTGAGAAACAGAGGGCAAGAAACAGAGTGGCTGAAACAGAGAGCGAGAAACAGATGGACTGAAACAGAGAGCGAGAAACAGATGGACTGAAACAGACGGCGAGAAACAGAGTGCGAGAAACTGAGGGCGCAAAACAGAGGGCGAGAAACAGAGGGCGAGAAACAGAGTGTGAGAAACAAAGGGGCTAGAACGGAGGGCAAGAAACAGGGTGCGAGAAACAGAGGGGCTGAAACAGTGGGCGAGAAACAGAGGGCGATAAACAGAGTACGAGAAACAGGGGCTGAAACAGGGGGTGAGAAACTGATGGGCTGAAACAGAGTGCGCGAAACAGAGGGGCTGAAGCAGAGGGCGATAAACAGAGTGTGAAAAACAGAGGGGTTGAAACATTGGGGCTGAAACAGAGGGGCTGGAACGGAGGGTGAGAAACATAGGGCGAGAAACAGAGGGGTTGAAACAGTGGGCGAGTAACAGAGGGCGATAAACAGAGTGCGAGAAACAGAGGGGCTGAAACAGAGGGTGAGAAACAGAGGGTGAGAAACAGAGGGCGAGAAACAGAGTGGCTGAAACAGAGGGTGAGAAAGAGATGAACTGAAACAGAGAGCGAGAAACAGAGTGCGAGAAACTGAGGGCGCAAAACAGAGAGCGAGAAACAGAGGGCGAGAAACAGAGGGCGAGAAACAGATGGCTAGATTCAGAGGGTGAGAAACAGTGGGGCTGACACAGAACATCTGAAACAGAGGGAGAGAAACAGATGGTCTGAAACAGAGGGTCTGAAACAGAGAGACTGAAACAGAGGGTGAGAAACAGAGGGCGAGAAAAAGAGGGCGAGAAACAGAGGGCGAGACACAGAGGGGCTGAAACAGAGGGGCTGAAACAGTGGGCGATAAACAGAGGGTGAGAAACAGTGTGCTACATTCAGAGGGCGAGAAACAGTGGGGCTGAAACAGAGGGTCTGAAACAGAGGGAGAGAAACAGATGGGCTGCAACAGAGGGTCTGGAACAGAGAGACTGAAACAGATGACGAGAAACAGAGGGCGAGAAATGGAGGGGCTGAAACAGAGGGACTGAAACAGATGGGCTGGAACAGAGGGAGAGAAACAGAGGGAGCAAAACAGAGGGCGAGAAACAGAGGGCAAGAAACAGAGTGTGAGAAACAGAGGGGCTGGAACGGAGGACGAGAAATAGAGGGTGAGAAACAGAGTGCGAGAAACAGAGTGGCTGAAACAGAGAGCGAGAAACAGATGGACTGAAACAGAGGGCGAGAAACAGAGTGCGAGAAACTGAGGGCGCAAAACAGAGGGCGAGAAACAGAGAGCGAGAAACAGAGTGTGAGAAACAAAGGGGCTAGAACGGATGGCAAGAAACAGGGTGCGAGAAACAGAGGGGCTGAAACAGTGGGCGAGAAACAGAGGGCAATAAACAGAGTACGAGAAACAGGGGCTGAAACAGGGGGCGAGAAACTGATGGGCTGAAACAGAGTGCGAGAAACAGAGGGGCTGAAGCAGAGGGCGATAAACAGAGTGTGAAAAACAGAGGGGTTGAAATATTGGGGCTGAAACAGAGGGGCTGGAACGGAGGGTGAGAAACAGAGGGCGAGAAACAGAGGGGTTGAAACAGTGGGCGAGTAACAGAGGGCGATAAACAGAGTGCGAGAAACAGAGGGTCTGAAACAGAGGGTGAGAAACAGAGGGTGAGAAACAGAGGGCGAGAAACAGAGTGGCTGAAACAGAGGGTGAGAAAGAGATGAACTGAAACAGAGAGCGAGAAACAGAGTGCGAGAAACTGAGGGCGCAAAACAGAGAGCGAGAAACAGAGGGCGAGAAATGGTGAGGCTGAAACAGAGGGACTGAAACAGATGAGCAGGAACAGAGGGAGAGAAACAGAGGGCGCAAAACAGAGGACGAGAAACAGAGGGCAAGAAACAGAGTGTGAGAAACAGAGGGGCTGGAACGGATGGCGAGAAACAGAGGGTGAGAAACAGAGTGCGAGAAACAGAGTGGCTGAAACAGAGAGCGAGAAACAGATTGACTGAAACAGAGGGCGAGAAACAGAGTGCGAGAAACTGAGGGCGCAAAACAGAGGGCGAGAAACAGAGGCGAGAAACAGAGTGTGAGAAACAAAGGGGCTAGAACGGAGGTCAAGAAACAGGGTGCGAGAAACAGAGGGGCTGAAACAGTGGGCGAGAAACAGAGGGCGATAAACAGAGTACGAGAAACAGGGGCTCAAACAGAGGGCGAGAAGCAGATGGGCTGAAACAGAATGCGAGAAACAGAGGGGCTGAAACAGAGGGCGTTAAACAGAGTGTGAGAAACAGAGGGGTTGAAACATTGGGGCTGAAACAGAGGTGCTGGAACAGAGTGTTAGAAACAGAGGGCGAGAAACAGAGGGGCTGAAACAGTGGGCGAGAAACAGAGGGCGAGTAACAGCGTGCGAGAAACTGAGGGTGCAAAACAGAGGGCACAAAACACAGGGCGAGAAACAGAGGGCAAGAAACAGAGTGTGAGAAACAGAGGGGCTGGAACGGAGGGCGAGAAACAGAGGGTGAGAAACAGAGTGCGAGAAACAGATTGTCTGAAACAGAGAGCGAGAAACAGATGGACTGAAACAGAGGGAGAGAAACAGAGTGCGAGAAACTGAGGGCGCAAAACAGAGGGCGAGAAACAGAGGGCGATAAACAGAGTACGAGAAACAAAGGGGCTAGAACGGAGGGCAAGAAACAGGGTGCGAGAAACAGAGGGGCTGAAACAGTGGGCGCGAAACAGAGGGCGATAAACAGAGTACGAGAAACAGATGGGTTGAAACATTGGGGCTAAAACAGAGCGGCTGGAACAGAGGGCGAGAAACAGAGTGCGAGAAACAGTGGGGCTGAAACAGTGGGCGAGAAACAGAGGGCGATAAACAGAGTGCGAGAAACAGAGGGGCGAAACAGAGGGCGAGAAACAGAGGGCGAGAAACAGAGGGCAAGAAACATAGGGGCTGTAACAGAGGGTGAGAAACAGAGGGTCAGAAACAGAGGGCGAGAAAAGAGTTCGAGAAACAGAGGGGCTGAAATAATTGGCTTAAACAGAGGGTGAGAAACAGAGGGGCTGAAACAGAGGGGCTGAAACAGAGGGCGTGAAACAGAGGGTGAGAAACAGTGGGGCTGAAACAGAGGGCGAGAAACAGAGGGCGAGAAACAGAGGGCTTGATTCAGAGGGCGAGAAACAGTGGGGCTGAAACAGAGGGTCTGAAACAGAGGGAGAGAAACAGATGGGCTGAAACAGTGGGTCTGGAACAGAGAGACTGAAACAGAGAGCGAGAAACAGAGGGCGAGAAACAGAGGGCGAGAAACAGAGGGCTAGATTCAGAGGGTGAGAAACAGTGGGGCTGAAACAGAACGTCTGAAACAGAGGGCAAGAAACAGATGGGCTGAAACAGAGGGTCTGAAACAGAGAGACTGAAACAGAGGGTGAGAAACAGAGGGCGAGAAAAAGAGGGCGAGAAACAGAGGGCGAGACACAGAGGGGCTGAAACAGAGGGGCTGAAACAGAGGGCGAGAAACAGAGGGCGAGAAACAGAGGGCTACATTCAGAGGGCGAGAAACAGTGGGGCTGAAACAGAGGGTCTGAAACAGAGGGAGAGAAACAGATGGGCTGAAACAGAGGGTCTGGAACAGAGAGACTGAAACAGATGACGAGAAACAGAGGGTGAGAAATGGAGGGGCTGAAACAGAGGGACTGAAACAGATGGGCTGGAACAGAAGGAGAGAAACAGAGGGCGCAAAACAGAGGGCGAGAAACAGAGGGCAAGAAACAGAGGGTGAGAAACAGAGGGGCTGGAACGGAGGACGAGAAATAGAGGGTGAGAAACAGAGTGCGAGAAACAGAGTGGCTGAAACAGAGAGCGAGAAACAGATGGACTGAAACAGAGGGCGAGAAACAGAGTGTGAGAAACAAAGGGGCTAGAACGGAGGGCAAGAAACAGGGTGCGAGAAACAGAGGGGCTGAAACAGTGGGCGAGAAACAGAGGGCGATAAACAGAGTACGAGAAACAGGGGCTGAAACAGGGGGCGAGAAACTGATGGGCTGAAACAGAGTGCGAGAAACAGAGGGGCTGAAGCAGAGGGCGATAAACAGAGTGTGAAAAACAGAGGGGTTGAAACATTGGGGCTGAAACAGAGGGGCTGGAACGGAGGGTGAGAAACAGAGGGCGAGAAACAGAGGGGTTGAAACAGTGGGCGAGTAACAGAGGGCGATAAACAGAGTGCGAGAAACAGAGGGACTGAAACAGAGGGTGAGAAACAGAGGGTGAGAAACAGAGGGCGAGAAACAGAGTGGCTGAAACAGAGGGTGAGAAAGAGATGAACTGAAACAGAGAGCGAGAAACAGAGTGCGAGAAACTGAGGGCGCAAAACAGAGAGAGAGAAACAGAGGGTGAGAAACAGAGGGCGAGAAACAGAGGGCTAGATTCAGAGGGTGAGAAACAGTGGGGCTGAAACAGAGGGTCTGAAACAGAGGGAGAGAAACAGATGGGCTGAAACAGAGGCTCTGGAACAGAGAGACTGAAACAGATGACGAGAAACAGAGGGCGAGAAATGGAGGGGCTGAAACAGAGGGACTGAAACAGATGGGCTGGAACAGAGGGAGAGAAACAGAGGGCGCAAAACAGAGGGCGAGAAACAGAGGGCAAGAAACAGAGTGTGAGAAACAGAGGGGCTGGAACGGAGGACGAGAAATAGAGGGTGAGAAACAGAGGGCAAGAAACAGAGTGGCTGAAACAGAGGGCGAGAAACAGAGTGCGAGAAACTGAGGGCGCAAAACAGCGGGCGAGAAACAGAGAGCGAGAAACAGAGTGTGAGAAACAAAGGGGCTAGAACGGAGGGCAAGAAACAGGGTGCGAGAAACAGAGGGGCTGAAACAGTGGGCGAGAAACAGAGGGCGATAAACAGAGTACGAGAAACAGGGGCTGAAACAGAGGGCGAGAAACTGATGGGCTGAAACAGAGTGCGAGAAACAGAGGGGCTGAAGCAGAGGGCGATAAACAGAGTGTGAAAAACAGAGGGGTTGAAATATTGGGGCTGAAACAGAGGGGCTGGAACGGAGGGTGAGAAACAGAGGGCGAGAAACAGAGGGGTTGAAACAGTGGGCGAGTAACAGAGGGCGATAAACAGAGTGCGAGAAACAGAGGGTCTGAAACAGAGGGTGAGAAACAGAGGGTGAGAAACAGAGGGCGAGAAACAGAGTGGCTGAAACAGAGGGTGAGAAAGAGATGAACTGAAACAGAGAGCGAGAAACAGAGTGCGAGAAACTGAGGGCGCAAAACAGAGAGCGAGAAACAGAGGGCGAGAAATGGTGAGGCTGAAACAGAGGGACTGAAACAGATGAGCAGGAACAGAGGGAGAGAAACAGAGGGCGCAAAACAGAGGACGAGAAACAGAGGGCAAGAAACAGAGTGTGAGAAACAGAGGGGCTGGAACGGATGGCGAGAAACAGAGGGTGAGAAACAGAGAGCGAGAAACAGATGGACTGAAACAGAGGGCGAGAAACAGAGTGCGAGAAACTGAGGGCGCAAAACAGAGGGCGAGAAACAGAGGGCGAGAAACAGAGTGTGAGAAACAAAGGGGCTAGAACGGAGGTCAAGAAACAGGGTGCGAGAAACAGAGGGGCTGAAACAGTGGGCGAGAAACAGAGGGCGATAAACAGAGTACGAGAAACAGGGGCTGAAACAGAGGGCGAGAAGCAGATGGGCTGAAACAGAGTGCGAGAAACAGAGGGGCTGAAACAGAGGGCGTTAAACAGAGTGTGAGAAACAGAGGGGTTGAAACATTGGGGCTGAAACAGAGGTGCTGGAACAGAGTGTTAGAAACAGAGGGCGAGAAACAGAGGGCGAGAAACAGTGGGCGAGAAACAGAGGGCGAGTAACAGCGTGCGAGAAACTGAGGGCGCAAAACAGAGGGCACAAAACACAGGGCGAGAAACAGAGGGCAAGAAACAGAGTGTGAGAAACAGAGGGGCTGGAACGGAGGGCGAGAAACAGAGGGTGAGAAACAGAGTGCGAGAAACAGATTGTCTGAAACAGAGAGCGAGAAACAGATGGACTGAAACAGAGGGAGAGAAACAGAGTGCGAGAAACTGAGGGCGCAAAACAGAGGGCGAGAAACAGAGGGCGATAAACAGAGTACGAGAAACAAAGGGGCTAGAACGGAGGGCAAGAAACAGGGTGCGAGAAACAGAGGGGCTGAAACAGTGGGCGCGAAACAGAGGGCGATAAACAGAGTACGAGAAACAGATGGGTTGAAACATTGGGGCTAAAACAGAGTGGCTGGAACAGAGGGCGAGAAACAGAGTGCGAGAAACAGTGGGGCTGAAACAGAGGGGCTGAAACAGAGGGCGAGAAACAGAGTGTGAGAAACAGAGGGGCTGGAACGGAGGTCGAGAAACAGAGTGTGAGAAACAGAGTGCGAGAAACAGATTGTCTGAAACAGAGAGCGAGAAACAGATGGACTGAAACAAAGGGAGAGAAACAGAGTGCGAGAAACTGAGGGCGCAAAACAGAGGGCGAGAAACAGAGGGCGATAAACAGAGTACGAGAAACAAAGGGGCTAGAACGGAGGGCAAGAAACAGGGTGCGAGAAACAGAGGGGCTGAAACAGTGGGCGCGAAACAGAGGGCGATAAACAGAGTACGAGAAACAGATGGGTTGAAACATTGGGGCTAAAACAGAGCGGCTGGAACAGAGGGCGAGAAACAGAGTGCGAGAAACAGTGGGGCTGAAACAGTGGGCGAGAAACAGAGGGCGATAAACAGAGTGCGAGAAACAGAGGGGCGAAACAGAGGGCGAGAAACAGAGGGCGAGAAACAGAGGGCAAGAAACATAGGGGCTGTAACAGAGGGTGAGAAACAGAGGGTCAGAAACAGAGGGCGAGAAAAGAGTTCGAGAAACAGAGGGGCTGAAATAATTGGCTTAAACAGAGGGTGAGAAACAGAGGGGCTGAAACAGAGGGGCTGAAACAGAGGGCGTGAAACAGAGGGTGAGAAACAGTGGGGCTGAAACAGAGGGCGAGAAACAGAGGGCGAGAAACAGAGGGCTTGATTCAGAGGGCGAGAAACAGTGGGGCTGAAACAGAGGGTCTGAAACAGAGGGTGAGAAACAGATGGGCTGAAACAGAGGGTCTGGAACAGAGAGACTGAAACAGAGAGCGAGAAACAGAGGGCGAGAAACAGAGGGCGAGAAACAGAGGGCTAGATTCAGAGGGTGAGAAACAGTGGGGCTGAAACAGAACGTCTGAAACAGAGGGAGAGAAACAGATGGGCTAAAACAGAGGGTCTGAAACAGAGAGACTGAAACAGAGGGTGAGAAACAGAGGGCGAGAAAAAGAGGGCGAGAAACAGAGGGCGAGACACAGAGGGGCTGAAACAGAGGGGCTGAAACAGAGGGTGAGAAACAGAGGGCGAGAAACAGAGGGCTACATTCAGAGGGCGAGAAACAGTGGGGCTGAAACAGAGGGTCTGAAACAGAGGGAGAGAAACAGATGGGCTGAAACAGAGGGTCTGGAACAGAGAGTCTGAAACAGATGACGAGAAACAGAGGGCGAGAAATGGAGGGGCTGAAACAGAGGGACTGAAACAGATGGGCTGGAACAGAGGGAGAGAAACAGAGGGCGCAAAACAGAGGGCGAGAAACAGAGGGCAAGAAACAGAGTGTGAGAAACAGAGGGGCTGGAACGGAGGACGAGAAATAGAGGGTGAGAAACAGAGTGCGAGAAACAAAGTGGCTGAAACAGAGAGCGAGAAACAGATGGACTGAAACAGAGGGCGAGAAACAGAGTGCGAGAAACTGAGGGCGCAAAACAGAGGGCGAGAAACAGAAGGCGAGAAACAGAGTGTGAAAAACAAAGGGGCTAGAACGGAGGGCAAGAAACAGGGTGCGAGAAACAGAGGGGCTGAAACAGTGGGCGAGAAACAGAGGGCGATAAACAGAGTACGAGAAACAGGGGCTGAAACAGGGTGCGAGAAACTGATGGGCTGAAGCAGAGGGCGATAAACAGAGTGTGAAAAACAGAGGGGTTGAAACATTGGTGCTGAAACAGAGGGGCTGGAACGGAGGGTGAGAAACAGAGGGCGAGAAACAGAGGGGTTGAAACAGTGGGCGAGTAACAGAGGGCGATAAACAGAGTGCGAGAAACAGAGGGGCTGAAACAGAGGGTGAGAAACAGAGGGTGAGAAACAGAGGGCGAGAAACAGAGTGGCTGAAACAGATGACGAGAAACAGAGGGCGAGAAATGGAGGGGCTGAAACAGAGGGACTGAAACAGATGGGCTGGAACAGAGGGAGAGAAACAGAGGGCGCAAAACAGAGGGCGAGAAACAGAGGGCAAGAAACAGAGTGTGAGAAACAGAGGGGCTGGAACGGAGGACGAGAAATAGAGGGTGAGAAACAGAGTGCGAGAAACAAAGTGGCTGAAACAGAGAGCGAGAAACAGATGGACTGAAACAGAGGGCGAGAAACAGAGTGCGAGAAACTGAGGGCGCAAAACAGAGGGCGAGAAACAGAAGGCGAGAAACAGAGTGTGAAAAACAAAGGAGCTAGAACGGAGGGCAAGAAACAGGGTGCGAGAAACAGAGGGGCTGAAACAGTGGGCGAGAAACAGAGGGCGATAAACAGAGTACGAGAAACAGGGGCTGAAACAGGGTGCGAGAAACTGATGGGCTGAAGCAGAGGGCGATAAACAGAGTGTGAAAAACAGAGGGGTTGAAACATTGGTGCTGAAACAGAGGGGCTGGAACGGAGGGTGAGAAACAGAGGGCGAGAAACAGAGGGGTTGAAACAGTGGGCGAGTAACAGAGGGCGATAAACAGAGTGCGAGAAACAGAGGGGCTGAAACAGAGGGTGAGAAACAGAGGGTGAGAAACAGAGGGCGAGAAACAGAGTGGCTGAAACAGAGGGTGAGAAAGAGATGAACTGAAACAGAGAGCGAGAAACAGAGTGCGAGAAACTGAGGGCGCAAAACAGAGAGCGAGAAACAAAGGGCGAGGAACAGAGGGCGAGAAACAGAGGGCTAGATTCAGAGGGTGAGAAACAGTGGGGCTGAAACAGAACGTCTGAAACAGAGGGAGAGAAACAGATGGGCTGAAACAGAGGGTCTGAAACAGAGAGACTGAAACAGAGGGTGAGAAACAGAGGGCGAGAAAAAGAGGGCGAGAAACAGAGGGCGAGACACAGAGGGGCTGAAACAGAGGGGCTGAAACAGAGGGCGAGAAACAGAGGGCGAGAAATGGAGGGGCTGAAACAGAGGGACTGAAACAGATGGGCTGGAACAGAAGGAGAGAAACAGAGGGCGCAAAACAGAGGGCGAGAAACAGAGGGCAAGAAACAGAGTGTGAGAAACAGAGGGGCTGGAACGGAGGACGAGAAATAGAGGGTGAGAAACAGAGTGCGAGAAACAGAGTGGCTGAAACAGAGAGCGAGAAACAGATGGACTGAAACAGAGGGCGAGAAACAGAGTGCGAGAAACTGAGGGCGCAAAACAGAGGGCGAGAAACAGAGGGCGAGAAACAGAGTGTGAGAAACAAAGGGGCTAGAACGGAGGGCAAGAAACAGGGTGCGAGAAACAGAGGGGCTGAAACAGTGGGCGAGAAACAGAGGGCGATAAACAGAGTACGAGAAACAGGGGCTGAAACAGGGGGCAAGAAACTGATGGGCTGAAACAGAGTGCGAGAAACAGAGGGGCTGAAGCAGAGGGCGATAAACAGAGTGTGAAAAACAGAGGGGTTGAAACATTGGGGCTGAAACAGAGGGGCTGGAACGGAGGGTGAGAAACAGAGGGTGAGAAACAGAGGGGTTGAAACAGTGGGCGAGTAACAGAGGGCGATAAACAGAGTGCGAGAAACAGAGGGACTGAAACAGAGGGTGAGAAACAGAGGGTGAGAAACAGAGGGCGAGAAACAGAGTGGCTGAAACAGAGGGTGAGAAAGAGATGAACTGAAACAGAGAGCGAGAAACAGAGTGCGAGAAACTGAGGGCGCAAAACAGAGAGCGAGAAACAGAGGGCGAGAAACAGAGGGCGAGAAACAGAGGGCTAGATTCAGAGGGTGAGAAACAGTGGGGCTGAAACAGAACATCTGAAACAGAGGGAGAGAAACAGATGGGCTGAAACAGAGGGTCTGAAACAGAGAGACTGAAACAGAGGGTGAGAAACAGAGGGCGAGAAAAAGAGGGCGAGAAACAGAGGGCGAGACACAGAGGGGCTGAAACAGAGGGGCTGAAACAGAGGGCGAGAAACAGGGGGTGAGAAACAGAGGGCTACATTCAGAGGGCGAGAAACAGTGGGGCTGAAACAGAGGGTCTGAAACAGAGGGAGAGAAACAGATGGGCTGAAACAGAGGGTCTGAAACAGAGAGACTGAAACAGATGACGAGAAACAGAGGGCGATAAATGGAGGGGCTGAAACAGAGGGACTGAAACAGATGGGCTGGAACAGTGGGAGAGAAACAGAGGGCGCAAAACAGAGGGCGAGAAACAGAGGGCAAGAAACAGAGTGTGAGAAACAGAGAGGCTGGAACAGAGGACGAGAAACAGAGGGTGAGAAACAGAGTGCGAGAAACAGAGTGGCTGAAACAGAGAGCGAGAAACAGATGGACTGAAACAGAGGGTGAGAAACAGAGTGCGAGAAACTGAGGGCGCAAAACAGAGGGCGAGAAACAGAGGGCGAGAAACAGAGTGTGAGAAACAAAGGGGCTGAAACAGAGAGCGAGAAACAGATGGACTGAAACAGAGGGTGAGAAACAGAGTGCGAGAAACTGAGGGCGCAAAACAGAGGGTGAGAAACAGAGTGCGAGAAACAGAGTGGCTGAAACAGAGAGCGAGAAACAGATGGACTGAAACAGAGGGTGAGAAACAGAGTGCGAGAAACTGAGGGCGCAAAACAGAGTGCGAGAAACAGAGGGGCTGAAACAGAGGGCGTTAAACAGAGTGTGAGAAACAGAGGGGTTGAAACATTGGGGCTGAAACAGAGGTGCTGGAACAGAGTGTTAGAAACAGAGGGCGAGAAACAGAGGGGCTGAAACAGTGGGCGAGAAACAGAGGGCGAGTAACAGCGTGCGAGAAACTGAGGGCGCAAAACAGAGGGCACAAAACACAGGGCGAGAAACAGAGGGCAAGAAACAGAGTGTGAGAAACAGAGGGGCTGGAACGGAGGGCGAGAAACAGAGGGTGAGAAACAGAGTGCGAGAAACAGATTGTCTGAAACAGAGAGCGAGAAACAGATGGACTGAAACAGAGGGAGAGAAACAGAGTGCGAGAAACTGAGGGCGCAAAACAGAGGGCGAGAAACAGAGGGCGATAAACAGAGTACGAGAAACAAAGGGGCTAGAACGGAGGGCAAGAAACAGGGTGCGAGAAACAGAGGGGCTGAAACAGTGGGCGCGAAACAGAGGGCGATAAACAGAGTACGAGAAACAGATGGGTTGAAACATTGGGGCTAAAACAGAGTGGCTGGAACAGAGGGCGAGAAACAGAGTGCGAGAAACAGTGGGGCTGAAACAGAGGGGCTGAAACAGAGGGCGAGAAACAGAGTGTGAGAAACAGAGGGGCTGGAACGGAGGTCGAGAAACAGAGTGTGAGAAACAGAGTGCGAGAAACAGATTGTCTGAAACAGAGAGCGAGAAACAGATGGACTGAAACAAAGGGAGAGAAACAGAGTGCGAGAAACTGAGGGCGCAAAACAGAGGGCGAGAAACAGAGGGCGATAAACAGAGTACGAGAAACAAAGGGGCTAGAACGGAGGGCAAGAAACAGGGTGCGAGAAACAGAGGGGCTGAAACAGTGGGCGCGAAACAGAGGGCGATAAACAGAGTACGAGAAACAGATGGGTTGAAACATTGGGGCTAAAACAGAGCGGCTGGAACAGAGGGCGAGAAACAGAGTGCGAGAAACAGTGGGGCTGAAACAGTGGGCGAGAAACAGAGGGCGATAAACAGAGTGCGAGAAACAGAGGGGCGAAACAGAGGGCGAGAAACAGAGGGCGAGAAACAGAGGGCAAGAAACATAGGGGCTGTAACAGAGGGTGAGAAACAGAGGGTCAGAAACAGAGGGCGAGAAAAGAGTTCGAGAAACAGAGGGGCTGAAATAATTGGCTTAAAGAGAGGGTGAGAAACAGAGGGGCTGAAACAGAGGGGCTGAAACAGAGGGCGTGAAACAGAGGGTGAGAAACAGTGGGGCTGAAACAGAGGGCGAGAAACAGAGGGCGAGAAACAGAGGGCTTGATTCAGAGGGCGAGAAACAGTGGGGCTGAAACAGAGGGTCTGAAACAGAGGGAGAGAAACAGATGGGCTGAAACAGAGGGTCTGGAACAGAGAGACTGAAACAGAGAGCGAGAAACAGAGGGCGAGAAACAGAGGGCGAGAAACAGAGGGCTAGATTCAGAGGGTGAGAAACAGTGGGGCTGAAACAGAACGTCTGAAACAGAGGGAGAGAAACAGATGGGCTAAAACAGAGGGTCTGAAACAGAGAGACTGAAACAGAGGGTGAGAAACAGAGGGCGAGAAAAAGAGGGCGAGAAACAGAGGGCGAGACACAGAGGGGCTGAAACAGAGGGGCTGAAACAGAGGGCGAGAAACAGAGGGCGAGAAACAGAGTGCGAGAAACAGAGGGGCGAAACAGAGGGCGAGAAACAGAGGGCGAGAAACAGAGGGCAAGAAACATAGGGGCTGTAACAGAGGGTGAGAAACAGAGGGTCAGAAACAGAGGGCGAGAAAAGAGTTCGAGAAACAGAGGGGCTGAAATAATTGGCTTAAAGAGAGGGTGAGAAACAGAGGGGCTGAAACAGAGGGGCTGAAACAGAGGGCGTGAAACAGAGGGTGAGAAACAGTGGGGCTGAAACAGAGGGCGAGAAACAGAGGGCGAGAAACAGAGGGCTTGATTCAGAGGGCGAGAAACAGTGGGGCTGAAACAGAGGGTCTGAAACAGAGGGAGAGAAACAGATGGGCTGAAACAGAGGGTCTGGAACAGAGAGACTGAAACAGAGAGCGAGAAACAGAGGGCGAGAAACAGAGGGCGAGAAACAGAGGGCTAGATTCAGAGGGTGAGAAACAGTGGGGCTGAAACAGAACGTCTGAAACAGAGGGAGAGAAACAGATGGGCTAAAACAGAGGGTCTGAAACAGAGAGACTGAAACAGAGGGTGAGAAACAGAGGGCGAGAAAAAGAGGGCGAGAAACAGAGGGCGAGACACAGAGGGGCTGAAACAGAGGGGCTGAAACAGAGGGCGAGAAACAGAGGGCGAGAAACAGAGGGCTACATTCAGAGGGCGAGAAACAGTGGGGCTGAAACAGAGGGTCTGAAACAGAGGGAGAGAAACAGATGGGCTGAAACAGAGGGTCTGGAACAGAGAGTCTGAAACAGATGACGAGAAACAGAGGGCGAGAAATGGAGGGGCTGAAACAGAGGGACTGAAACAGATGGGCTGGAACAGAGGGAGAGAAACAGAGGGCGCAAAACAGAGGGCGAGAAACAGAGGGCAAGAAACAGAGTGTGAGAAACAGAGGGGCTGGAACGGAGGACGAGAAATAGAGGGCGAGAAACAGAGTGCGAGAAACAAAGTGGCTGAAACAGAGAGCGAGAAACAGATGGACTGAAACAGAGGGCGAGAAACAGAGTGCGAGAAACTGAGGGCGCAAAACAGAGGGCGAGAAACAGAAGGCGAGAAACAGAGTGTGAAAAACAAAGGGGCTAGAACGGAGGGCAAGAAACAGGGTGCGAGAAACAGAGGGGCTGAAACAGTGGGCGAGAAACAGAGGGCGATAAACAGAGTACGAGAAACAGGGGCTGAAACAGGGTGCGAGAAACTGATGGGCTGAAGCAGAGGGCGATAAACAGAGTGTGAAAAACAGAGGGGTTGAAACATTGGTGCTGAAACAGAGGGGCTGGAACGGAGGGTGAGAAACAGAGGGCGAGAAACAGAGGGGTTGAAACAGTGGGCGAGTAACAGAGGGCGATAAACAGAGTGCGAGAAACAGAGGGGCTGAAACAGAGGGTGAGAAACAGAGGGTGAGAAACAGAGGGCGAGAAACAGAGTGGCTGAAACAGAGGGTGAGAAAGAGATGAACTGAAACAGAGAGCGAGAAACAGAGTGCGAGAAACTGAGGGCGCAAAACAGAGAGCGAGAAACAGAGGGCGAGGAACAGAGGGCGAGAAACAGAGGGCTAGATTCAGAGGGTGAGAAACAGTGGGGCTGAAACAGAACGTCTGAAACAGAGGGAGAGAAACAGATGGGCTGAAACAGAGGGTCTGAAACAGAGAGACTGAAACAGAGGGTGAGAAACAGAGGGCGAGAAAAAGAGGGCGAGAAACAGAGGGCGAGACACAGAGGGGCTGAAACAGAGGGGCTGAAACAGAGGGCGAGAAACAGAGGGCGAGAAATGGAGGGGCTGAAACAGAGGGACTGAAACAGATGGGCTGGAACAGAAGGAGAGAAACAGAGGGCGCAAAACAGAGGGCGAGAAACAGAGGGCAAGAAACAGAGTGTGAGAAACAGAGGGGCTGGAACGGAGGACGAGAAATAGAGGGTGAGAAACAGAGTGCGAGAAACAGAGTGGCTGAAACAGAGAGCGAGAAACAGATGGACTGAAACAGAGGGCGAGAAACAGAGTGCGAGAAACTGAGGGCGCAAAACAGAGGGCGAGAAACAGAGGGCGAGAAACAGAGTGTGAGAAACAAAGGGGCTAGAACGGAGGGCAAGAAACAGGGTGCGAGAAACAGAGGGGCTGAAACAGTGGGCGAGAAACAGAGGGCGATAAACAGAGTACGAGAAACAGGGGCTGAAACAGGGGGCAAGAAACTGATGGGCTGAAACAGAGTGCGAGAAACAGAGGGGCTGAAGCAGAGGGCGATAAACAGAGTGTGAAAAACAGAGGGGTTGAAACATTGGGGCTGAAACAGAGGGGCTGGAACGGAGGGTGAGAAACAGAGGGTGAGAAACAGAGGGGTTGAAACAGTGGGCGAGTAACAGAGGGCGATAAACAGAGTGCGAGAAACAGAGGGACTGAAACAGAGGGTGAGAAACAGAGGGTGAGAAACAGAGGGCGAGAAACAGAGTGGCTGAAACAGAGGGTGAGAAAGAGATGAACTGAAACAGAGAGCGAGAAACAGAGTGCGAGAAACTGAGGGCGCAAAACAGAGAGCGAGAAACAGAGGGCGAGAAACAGAGGGCGAGAAACAGAGGGCAAGATTCAGAGGGTGAGAAACAGTGGGGCTGAAACAGAACGTCTGAAACAGAGGGAGAGAAACAGATGGGCTGAAACAGAGGGTCTGAAACAGAGAGACTGAAACAGAGGGTGAGAAACAGAGGGCGAGAAAAAGAGGGCGAGAAACAGAGGGCGAGACACAGAGGGGCTGAAACAGAGGGGCTGAAACAGAGGGCGAGAAACAGAGGGTGAGAAACAGAGGGCTACATTCAGAGGGCGAGAAACAGTGGGGCTGAAACAGAGGGTCTGAAACAGAGGGAGAGAAACAGATGGGCTGAAACAGAGGGTCTGAAACAGAGAGACTGAAACAGATGACGAGAAACAGAGGGCGAGAAATGGAGGGGCTGAAACAGAGGGACTGAAACAGATGGGCTGGAACAGTGGGAGAGAAACAGAGGGCGCAAAACAGAGGGCGAGAAACAGAGGGCAAGAAACAGAGTGTGAGAAACAGAGAGGCTGGAACGGAGGACGAGAAACAGAGGGTGAGAAACAGAGTGCGAGAAACAGAGTGGCTGAAACAGAGAGCGAGAAACAGATGGACTGAAACAGAGGGTGAGAAACAGAGTGCGAGAAACTGAGGGCGCAAAACAGAGGGCGAGAAACAGAGGGCGAGAAACAGAGTGTGAGAAACAAAGGGGCTAGAACGGAGGGCAAGAAACAGGGTGCGAGAAACAGAGGGGCTGAAACAGTGGGCGAGAAACAGAGGGCGATAAACAGAATACGAGAAACAGGGGCTGAAACAGGGGGCGAGAAACTGATGGGCTGAAACAGAGTGCGAGAAACAGAGGGGCTGAAGCAGAGGGCGATAAACAGAGTGTGAAAAACAGAGGGGTTGAAACATTGGGGCTGAAACAGAGGGGCTGGAACGGAGGGTGAGAAACATAGGGCGAGAAACAGAGGGGTTGAAACAGTGGGCGAGTAACAGAGGGCGATAAACAGAGTGCGAGAAACAGAGGGGCTGAAACAGAGGGTGAGAAACAGAGGGTGAGAAACAGAGGGCGAGAAACAGAGTGGCTGAAACAGAGGGTGAGAAAGAGATGAACTGAAACAGAGAGCGAGAAACAGAGTGCGAGAAACTGAGGGCGCAAAACAGAGAGAGAGAAACAGAGGGTGAGAAACAGAGGGCGAGAAACAGAGGGCTAGATTCAGAGGGTGAGAAACAGTGGGGCTGAAACAGAGGGTCTGAAACAGAGGGAGAGAAACAGATGGGCTGAAACAGAGGCTCTGGAACAGAGAGACTGAAACAGATGACGAGAAACAGAGGGCGAGAAATGGAGGGGCTGAAACAGAGGGACTGAAACAGATGGGCTGGAACAGAGGGAGAGAAACAGAGGGCGCAAAACAGAGGGCGAGAAACAGAGGGCAAGAAACAGAGTGTGAGAAACAGAGGGGCTGGAACGGAGGACGAGAAATAGAGGGTGAGAAACAGAGTGCGAGAAACAGAGTGGCTGAAACAGAGAGCGAGAAACAGATGGACTGAAACAGAGGGCGAGAAACAGAGTGCGAGAAACTGAGGGCGCAAAACAGAGGGCGAGAAACAGAGAGCGAGAAACAGAGTGTGAGAAACAAAGGGGCTAGAACAGAGGGCAAGAAACAGGGTGCGAGAAACAGAGGGGCTGAAACAGAGGGCGAGAAACAGAGGGTGAGAAACAGAGTGTGAGAAACAAAGGGGCTAGAACGGAGGTCAAGAAACAGGGTGCGAGAAACAGAGGGGCTGAAACAGTGGGCGAGAAACAGAGGGCGATAAACAGAGTACGAGAAACAGGGGCTGAAACAGAGGGCGAGAAGCAGATGGGCTGAAACAGAGTGCGAGAAACAGAGGGGCTGAAACAGAGGGCGATAAACAGAGTGTGAGAAACAGAGGGGTTGAAACATTGGGGCTGAAACAGAGGTGCTGGAACAGAGTGTTAGAAACAGAGGGCGAGAAACAGAGGGGCTGAAACAGTGGGCGAGAAACAGAGGGCGAGTAACAGCGTGCGAGAAACTGAGGGCGCAAAACAGAGGGCACAAAACACATGGCGAGAAACAGAGGGCAAGAAACAGAGTGTGAGAAACAGAGGGGCTGGAACGGAGGGCGAGAAACAGAGGGTGAGAAACAGAGTGCGAGAAACAGATTGTCTGAAACAGAGAGCGAGAAACAGATGGACTGAAACAGAGGGAGAGAAACAGAGTGCGAGAAACTGAGGGCGCAAAACAGAGGGCGAGAAACAGAGGGCGAGAAACAGAGTGTGAGAAACAAAGGGGCTAGAACGGAGGGCAAGAAACAGGGTGCGAGAAACAGTGGGGCTGAAACAGTGGGCGCGAAACAGAGGGCGATAAACAGAGTACGAGAAACAGATGGGTTGAAACATTGGGGCTAAAACAGAGCAGCTGGAACAGAGGGCGAGAAACAGAGTGCGAGAAACAGTGGGGCTGAAACAGTGGGCGAGAAACAGAGGGCGATAAACAGAGTGCGAGAAACAGAGGGGCGAAACAGAGGGCGAGAAACAGAGGGCGAGAAACAGAGGGCAAGAAACATAGGGGCTGTAACAGAGGGTGAGAAACAGAGGGTCAGAAACAGAGGGCGAGAAAAGAGTTCGAGAAACAGAGGGGCTGAAATAATTGGCTTAAACAGAGGGTGAGAAACAGAGGGGCTGAAACAGAGGGGCTGAAACAGAGGGCGTGAAACAGAGGGTGAGAAGCAGTGGGGCTGAAACAGAGGGAGAGAAACAGAATGCGAGAAACTGAGGGCGCAAAACAGAGGGCGAGAAACAGAGGGCGAGAAACAGAGTATGAGAAACAAAGGGGCTAGAACTGAGGGCAAGAAACAGGGTGCGAGAAACAGAGGGGCTGAAACAGTGGGCGCGAAACAGAGGGCGATAAACAGAGTACGAGAAACAGATGGGTTGAAACATTGGGGCTAAAACAGAGCGGCTGGAACAGAGGGCGAGAAACAGAGTGCGAGAAACAGTGGGGCTGAAACAGTGGGCGAGAAACAGAGGGCGATAAACAGAATGCGAGAAACAGAGGGGCGAAACAGAGGGCGAGAAACAGAGGGCGAGAAACAGAGGGCAAGAAACATAGGGGCTGTAACAGAGGGTGAGAAACAGAGGGTCAGAAACAGAGGGCGAGAAAAGAGTTCGAGAAACAGAGGGGCTGAAATAATTGGCTTAAACAGAGGGTGAGAAACAGAGGGGCTGAAACAGAGGGGCTGAAACAGAGGGCGTGAAACAGAGGGTGAGAAACAGTGGGGCTGAAACAGAGGGCGAGAAACAGAGGGCTTGATTCAGAGGGCGAGAAACAGTGGGGCTGAAACAGAGGGTCTGAAACAGAGGGAGAGAAACAGATGGGCTGAAACAGAGGGTCTGGAACAGAGAGACTGAAACAGAGAGCGAGAAACAGAGGGCGAGAAACAGAGGGCGAGAAACAGAGGGCTAGATTCAGAGGGTGAGAAACAGTGGGGCTGAAACAGAACGTCTGAAACAGAGGGAGAGAAACAGATGGGCTGAAACAGAGGGTCTGAAACAGAGAGACTGAAACAGAGGGTGAGAAACAGAAGGCGAGAAAAAGTGGGCGAGAAACAGAGGGCGAGACACAGAGGGGCTGAAACAGAGGGGCTGAAACAGAGGGCGAGAAACAGAGGGCGAGAAACAGAGGGCTACATTCAGAGGGCGAGAAACAGTGGGGCTGAAACAGAGGGTCTGAAACAGAGGGAGAGAAACAGATGGGCTGAAACAGAGGGTCTGGAACAGAGAGACTGAAACAGATGACGAGAAACAGAGGGCGAGAAATGGAGGGGCTGAAACAGAGGGACTGAAACAGATGGGCTGGAACAGAGGGAGAGAAACAGAGGGCGCAAATCAGAGGGCGAGAAACAGAGGGCAAGAAACAGAGTGTGAGAAACAGAGGGGCTGGAACGGAGGACGAGAAATAGAGGGTGAGAAACAGAGTGCGAGAAACAGAGTGGCTGAAACAGAGAGCGAGAAACAGATGGACTGAAACAGAGGGCGAGAAACAGAGTGCGAGAAACTGAGGGCGCAAAACAGAGGGCGAGAAACAGAGGGCGAGAAACAGAGTGTGAGAAACAAAGGGGCTAGAACGGAGGGCAAGAAACAGGGTGCGAGAAACAGAGGGGCTGAAACAGTGGGCGAGAAACAGAGGGCGATAAACAGAGTACGAGAAACAGGGGCTGAAACAGGGGGCGAGAAACTGATGGGCTGAAGCAGAGGGCGATAAACAGAGTGTGAAAAACAGAGGGGTTGAAACATTGGGGCTGAAACAGAGGGGCTGGAACGGAGGGTGAGAAACAGAGGGCGAGAAACAGAGGGGTTGAAACAGTGGGCGAGTAACAGAGGGCGATAAACAGAGTGCGAGAAACAGAGGGGCTGAAACAGAGGGTGAGAAACAGAGGGTGAGAAACAGAGGGCGAGAAACAGAGTGGCTGAAACAGAGGGTGAGAAAGAGATGAACTGAAACAGAGAGCGAGAAACAGAGTGCGAGAAACTGAGGGCGCAAAACAGAGAGCGAGAAACAGAGGGCGAGGAACAGAGGGCGAGAAACAGAGGGCTAGATTCAGAGGGTGAGAAACAGTGGGGCTGAAACAGAACGTCTGAAACAGAGGGAGAGAAACAGATGGGCTGAAACAGAGGGTCTGAAACAGAGAGACTGAAACAGAGGGTGAGAAACAGAGGGCGAGAAAAAGAGGGCGAGAAACAGAGGGCGAGACACAGAGGGGCTGAAACAGAGGGGCTGAAACAGAGGGCGAGAAACAGAGGGTGAGAAACAGAGGGCTACATTCAGAGGGCGAGAAACAGTGGGGCTGAAACAGAGGGTCTGAAACAGAGGGAGAGAAACAGATGGGCTGAAACAGAGGGTCTGAAACAGTGAGACTGAAACAGATGACGAGAAACAGAGGGCGAGAAATGGAGGGGCTGAAACAGAGGGACTGAAACAGATGGGCTGGAACAGTGGGTGAGAAACAGAGGGCGCAAAACAGAGGGCGAGAAACAGAGGGCAAGAAACAGAGTGTGAGAAACAGAGAGGCTGGAACGGAGGACGAGAAACAGAGGGTGAGAAACAGAGTGCGAGAAACAGAGTGGCTGAAACAGAGAGCGAGAAACAGATGGACTGAAACAGAGGGCGAGAAACAGAGTGCGAGAAACTGAGGGCGCAAAACAGAGGGCGAGAAACAGAGGGCGAGAAACAGAGTGTGAGAAACAAAGGGGCTAGAACGGAGGGCAAGAAACAGGGTGCGAGAAACAGAGGGGCTGAAACAGTGGGCGAGAAACAGAGGGCGATAAACAGAGTACGAGAAACAGGGGCTGAAACAGGGGGCGAGAAACTGATGGGCTGAAACAGAGTGCGAGAAACAGAGGGGCTGAAGCAGAGGGCGATAAACAGAGTGTGAAAAACAGAGGGGTTGAAACATTGGGGCTGAAACAGAGGGGCTGGAACGGAGGGTGAGAAACATAGGGCGAGAAACAGAGGGGTTGAAACAGTGGGCGAGTAACAGAGGGCGATAAACAGAGTGCGAGAAACAGAGGGGCTGAAACAGAGGGTGAGAAACAGAGGGTGAGAAACAGAGGGCGAGAAACAGAGTGGCTGAAACAGAGGGTGAGAAAGAGATGAACTGAAACAGAGAGCGAGAAACAGAGGGCGAGAAATGGTCAGTCTGAAACAGAGGGACTGAAACAGATGAGCAGGAACAGAGGGAGAGAAACAGAGGGCGCAAAACAGAGGATGAGAAACAGAGGGCAAGAAACAGAGTGTGAGAAACAGAGGGGCTGGAACGGATGGCGAGAAACAGAGGGTGAGAAACAGAGTGCGAGAAACAGAGTGGCTGAAACAGAGAGCGAGAAACAGATGGACTGAAACAGAGGGCGAGAAACAGAGTGCGAGAAACTGAGGGCGCAAAACAGAGGGCGAGAAACAGAGGGCGAGAAACAGAGTGTGAGAAACAAAGGGGCTAGAACGGAGGTCAAGAAACAGGGTGCGAGAAACAGAGGGGCTGAAACAGTGGGCGAGAAACAGAGGGCGATAAACAGAGTACGAGAAACAGGGGCTGAAACAGAGGGCGAGAAGCAGATGGGCTGAAACAGAGTGCGAGAAACAGAGGGGCTGAAACAGAGGGCGATAAACAGAGTGTGAGAAACAGAGGGGTTGAAACATTGGGGCTGAAACAGAGGTGCTGGAACAGAGTGTTAGAAACAGAGGGCGAGAAACAGAGGGGCTGAAACAGTGGGCGAGAAACAGAGGGCGAGTAACAGCGTGCGAGAAACAGAGGGACTGAAACAGAGGGTGAGAAACAGAGTGTGAGAAACAGAGGGGTTGAAACATTGGGGCTGAAACAGAGGTGCTGGAACAGAGTGTTAGAAACAGAGGGCGAGAAACAGAGGGGCTGAAACAGTGGGCGAGAAACAGAGGGCGAGTAACAGCGTGCGAGAAACTGAGGGCGCAAAACAGAGGGCACAAAACACATGGCGAGAAACAGACGGCAAGAAACAGAGTGTGAGAAACAGAGGGGCTGGAACGGAGGGCGAGAAACAGAGGGTGAGAAACAGAGTGCGAGAAACAGATTGTCTGAAACAGAGAGCGAGAAACAGATGGACTGAAACAGAGGGAGAGAAACAGAGTGCGAGAAACTGAGGGCGCAAAACAGAGGGCGAGAAACAGAGGGCGAGAAACAGAGTGTGAGAAACAAAGGGGCTAGAACGGAGGGCAAGAAACAGGGTGCGAGAAACAGTGGGGCTGAAACAGTGGGCGCGATACAGAGGGCGATAAACAGAGTACGAGAAACAGATGGGTTGAAACATTGGGGCTAAAACAGAGCAGCTGGAACAGAGGGCGAGAAACAGAGTGCGAGAAACAGTGGGGCTGAAACAGTGGGCGAGAAACAGAGGGCGATAAACAGAGTGCGAGAAACAGAGGGGCGAAACAGAGGGCGAGAAACAGAGGGCGAGAAACAGAGGGCAAGAAACATAGGGGCTGTAACAGAGGGTGAGAAACAGAGGGTCAGAAACAGAGGGCGAGAAAAGAGTTCGAGAAACAGAGGGGCTGAAATAATTGGCTTAAACAGAGGGTGAGAAACAGAGGGGCTGAAACAGAGGGGCTGAAACAGAGGGCGTGAAACAGAGGGTGAGAAGCAGTGGGGCTGAAACAGAGGGAGAGAAACAGAGTGCGAGAAACTGAGGGCGCAAAACAGAGGGCGAGAAACAGAGGGCGAGAAACAGAGTATGAGAAATAAAGGGGCTAGAACGGAGGGCAAGAAACAGGGTGCGAGAAACAGAGGGGCTGAAACAGTGGGCGCGAAACAGAGGGCGATAAACAGAGTACGAGAAACAGATGGGTTGAAACATTGGGGCTAAAACAGAGTGGCTGGAACAGAGGGCGAGAAACAGAGTGCGAGAAACAGTGGGGCTGAAACAGTGGGCGAGAAACAGAGGGCGATAAACAGAGTGCGAGAAACAGAGGGGCGAAACAGAGGGCGAGAAACAGAGGGCGAGAAACAGAGGGCAAGAAACATAGGGGCTGTAACAGAGGGTGAGAAACAGAGGGTCAGAAACAGAGGGCGAGAAAAGAGTTCGAGAAACAGAGGGGCTGAAATAATTGGCTTAAACAGAGGGTGAGAAACAGAGGGGCTGAAACAGAGGGGCTGAAACAGAGGGCGTGAAACAGAGGGTGAGAAACAGTGGGGCTGAAACAGAGGGCGAGAAACAGAGGGCTTGATTCAGAGGGCGAGAAACAGTGGGGCTGAAACAGAGGGTCTGAAACAGAGGGAGAGAAACAGATGGGCTGAAACAGAGGGTCTGGAACAGAGAGACTGAAACAGAGAGCGAGAAACAGAGGGCGAGAAACAGAGGGCGAGAAACAGAGGGCTAGATTCAGAGGGTGAGAAACAGTGGGGCTGAAACAGAACGTCTGAAACAGAGGGAGAGAAACAGATGGGCTGAAACAGAGGGTCTGAAACAGAGAGACTGAAACAGAGGGTGAGAAACAGAGGGCGAGAAAAAGAGGGCGAGAAACAGAGGGCGAGACACAGAGGGGCTGAAACAGAGGGGCTGAAACAGAGGGCGAGAAACAGAGGGCGAAAAACAGAGGGCTACATTCAGAGGGCGAGAAACAGTGGGGCTGAAACAGAGGGTCTGAAACAGAGGGAGAGAAACAGATGGGCTGAAACAGAGGGTCTGGAACAGAGAGACTGAAACAGATGACGAGAAACAGAGGGCGAGAAATGGAGGGGCTGAAACAGAGGGACTGAAACAGATGGGCTGGAACAGAGGGAGAGAAACAGAGGGCGCAAATCAGAGGGCGAGAAACAGAGGGCAAGAAACAGAGTGTGAGAAACAGAGGGGCTGGAACGGAGGACGAGAAATAGAGGGTGAGAAACAGAGTGCGAGAAACAGAGTGGCTGAAACAGAGAGCGAGAAACAGATGGACTGAAACAGAGGGCGAGAAACAGAGTGCGAGAAACTGAGGGCGCAAAACAGAGGGCGAGAAACAGAGGGCGAGAAACAGAGTGTGAGAAACAAAGGGGCTAGAACGGAGGGCAAGAAACAGGGTGCGAGAAACAGAGGGGCTGAAACAGTGGGCGAGAAACAGAGGGCGATAAACAGAGTACGAGAAACAGGGGCTGAAACAGGGGGCGAGAAACTGATGGGCTGAAGCAGAGGGCGATAAACAGAGTGTGAAAAACAGAGGGGTTGAAACATTGGGGCTGAAACAGAGGGGCTGGAACGGAGGGTGAGAAACAGAGGGCGAGAAACAGAGGGGTTGAAACAGTGGGCGAGTAACAGAGGGCGATAAACAGAGTGCGAGAAACAGAGGGGCTGAAACAGAGGGTGAGAAACAGAGGGTGAGAAACAGAGGGCGAGAAACAGAGTGGCTGAAACAGAGGGTGAGAAAGAGATGAACTGAAACAGAGAGCGAGAAACAGAGTGCGAGAAACTGAGGGCGCAAAACAGAGAGCGAGAAACAGAGGGCGAGGAACAGAGGGCGAGAAACAGAGGGCTAGATTCAGAGGGTGAGAAACAGTGGGGCTGAAACAGAACGTCTGAAACAGAGGGAGAGAAACAGATGGGCTGAAACAGAGGGTCTGAAACAGAGAGACTGAAACAGAGGGTGAGAAACAGAGGGCGAGAAAAAGAGGGCGAGAAACAGAGGGCCAGACACAGAGGGGCTGAAACAGAGGGGCTGAAACAGAGGGCGAGAAACAGAGGGTGAGAAACAGAGGGCTACATTCAGAGGGCGAGAAACAGTGGGGCTGAAACAGAGGGTCTGAAACAGAGGGAGAGAAACAGATGGGCTGAAACAGAGGGTCTGAAACAGTGAGACTGAAACAGATGACGAGAAACAGAGGGCGAGAAATGGAGGGGCTGAAACAGAGGGACTGAAACAGATGGGCTGGAACAGTGGGTGAGAAACAGAGGGCGCAAAACAGAGGGCGAGAAACAGAGGGCAAGAAACAGAGTGTGAGAAACAGAGAGGCTGGAACGGAGGACGAGAAACAGAGGGTGAGAAACAGAGTGCGAGAAACAGAGTGGCTGAAACAGAGAGCGAGAAACAGATGGACTGAAACAGAGGGCGAGAAACAGAGTGCGAGAAACTGAGGGCGCAAAACAGAGGGCGAGAAACAGAGGGCGAGAAACAGAGTGTGAGAAACAAAGGGGCTAGAACGGAGGGCAAGAAACAGGGTGCGAGAAACAGAGGGGCTGAAACAGTGGGCGAGAAACAGAGGGCGATAAACAGAGTACGAGAAACAGGGGCTGAAACAGGGGGCGAGAAACTGATGGGCTGAAACAGAGTGCGAGAAACAGAGGGGCTGAAGCAGAGGGCGATAAACAGAGTGTGAAAAACAGAGGGGTTGAAACATTGGGGCTGAAACAGAGGGGCTGGAACGGAGGGTGAGAAACATAGGGCGAGAAACAGAGGGGTTGAAACAGTGGGCGAGTAACAGAGGGCGATAAACAGAGTGCGAGAAACAGAGGGGCTGAAACAGAGGGTGAGAAACAGAGGGTGAGAAACAGAGGGCGAGAAACAGAGTGGCTGAAACAGAGGGTGAGAAAGAGATGAACTGAAACAGAGAGCGAGAAACAGAGGGCGAGAAATGGTCAGTCTGAAACAGAGGGACTGAAACAGATGAGCAGGAACAGAGGGAGAGAAACAGAGGGCGCAAAACAGAGGATGAGAAACAGAGGGCAAGAAACAGAGTGTGAGAAACAGAGGGGCTGGAACGGATGGCGAGAAACAGAGGGTGAGAAACAGAGTGCGAGAAACAGAGTGGCTGAAACAGAGAGCGAGAAACAGATGGACTGAAACAGAGGGCGAGAAACAGAGTGCGAGAAACTGAGGGCGCAAAACAGAGGGCGAGAAACAGAGGGCGAGAAACAGAGTGTGAGAAACAAAGGGGCTAGAACGGAGGTCAAGAAACAGGGTGCGAGAAACAGAGGGGCTGAAACAGTGGGCGAGAAACAGAGGGCGATAAACAGAGTACGAGAAACAGGGGCTGAAACAGAGGGCGAGAAGCAGATGGGCTGAAACAGAGTGCGAGAAACAGAGGGGCTGAAACAGAGGGCGATAAACAGAGTGTGAGAAACAGAGGGGTTGAAACATTGGGGCTGAAACAGAGGTGCTGGAACAGAGTGTTAGAAACAGAGGGCGAGAAACAGAGGGGCTGAAACAGTGGGCGAGAAACAGAGGGCGAGTAACAGCGTGCGAGAAACTGAGGGCGCAAAACAGAGGGCACAAAACACATGGCGAGAAACAGAGAGCAAGAAACAGAGTGTGAGAAACAGAGGGGCTGGAACGGAGGGCGAGAAACAGAGGGTGAGAAACAGAGTGCGAGAAACAGATTGTCTGAAACAGAGAGCGAGAAACAGATGGACTGAAACAGAGGGAGAGAAACAGAGTGCGAGAAACTGAGGGCGCAAAACAGAGGGCGAGAAACAGAGGGCGAGAAACAGAGTGTGAGAAACAAAGGGGCTAGAACGGAGGGCAAGAAACAGGGTGCGAGAAACAGTGGGGCTGAAACAGTGGGCGCGAAACAGAGGGCGATAAACAGAGTACGAGAAACAGATGGGTTGAAACATTGGGGCTAAAACAGAGCAGCTGGAACAGAGGGCGAGAAACAGAGTGCGAGAAACAGTGGGGCTGAAACAGTGGGCGAGAAACAGAGGGCGATAAACAGAGTGCGAGAAACAGAGGGGCGAAACAGAGGGCGAGAAACTGAGGGCGAGAAACAGAGGGCAAGAAACATAGGGGCTGTAACAGAGGGTGAGAAACAGAGCGTCAGAAACAGAGGGCGAGAAAAGAGTTCGAGAAACAGAGGGGCTGAAATAATTGGCTTAAACAGAGGGTGAGAAACAGAGGGGCTGAAACAGAGGGGCTGAAACAGAGGGCGTGAAACAGAGGGTGAGAAGCAGTGGGGCTGAAACAGAGGGAGAGAAACAGAGAGCGAGAAACTGAGGGCGCAAAACAGAGGGCGAGAAACAGAGGGCGAGAAACAGAGTGTGAGAAACAAAGGGGCTAGAACGGAGGGCAAGAAACAGGGTGCGAGAAACAGAGGGGCTGAAACAGTGGGCGCGAAACAGAGGGCGATAAACAGAGTACGAGAAACAGATTGGTTGAAACATTGGGGCTGAAACAGAGGGGCTGGAAGGGAGGGCGAGAAACAGAGTACGAGAAACAGAGGGGCTGAAACAGTGGGCGAGAAACAGAGGGCGATAAACAGATTGCGAGAAACAGAGGGCGATAAACAGAGGGCGATAAACAGAGTACGAGAAACAGATGGGTTGAATCATTGGGGCTGAAACAGAGGGGCTGGAACGGAGGACGAAAAACAGAGTGCGAGAAACAGAGGGGCTGAAACAGTGGGCGAGAAACAGAGGGCGATTAACAGAGTGCGAGAAACAGAGGGGCTGAAACAGAGGGTGAGAAACAGAGTGCGAGAAACAGAGTGGCTGAAACAGAGGGGCTGAAATAACTGGCTGAAACAGAGGGTGAGAAGCAGAGGACGAGAAAAAGAGGGCGAGAAACAGAGGGTGAGACACAGTGGGGCTGAAACAGAGAGGCTGAAACAGAGGGCGTGAAACAGAGGGGCTGAAACACTGGGGCTGAAACAGTGGGCGAGGAAAAGTGGGCGTTAAACAGAGTGCAAGAAACAGAGTGGCTGAAACAGAGAGCGAGAAACAGATGGACTGAAACAGAGAGCGAGAAACAGAGTGCGAGAAACTGAGGGCGCTAAACAGAGGGCGAGAAACAGACGGCGAGAAACAGAGTGTGAGAAACAAAGGGGCTAGAACGGAGGGAGATAAACAGAGTGCGAGAAACAGAGTGAGAGAAACAGAGTGGCTGAAACAGAGAGCGAGAAACAGATGGACTGAAACAGAGGGCGAGTAACAGAGTGCAAGAAACTGAGGGCGCAAAACAGATGGCGAGAAACAGAGGGCGAGAAACAGAGTGTGAGAAACAAATGGGCTAGAACGGAGGGCAAGAAACAGGGTGCGAGAAACAGAGGGCGAGAAACAGAGTGCTTGATTCAGAGAGCGAGAAACAGTGGGGCTGAAACAGAGGGTCTGAAACAGAGGGAGAGAAACAGATGGGATGAAACAGAGGGTCTGAAACAGAGAGACTGAAACAGATGGTGAGAAACAGAGTGCGAGAAATGGAGTGGCTGAAACAGAGGGACTAAAACAGATGGGCTGGAACAGAGTGAGAGAAACAGAGGGCGCAAAACAGAGGGCGAGAAACAGAGGGCAAGAAACAGAGTGTGAGAAACAGAGGGTCTGAACGGAGGGCGAGAAATAGAGGGTGAGAAACAGAATGCGAGAAACTGAGTGCCTGAAACAGAGAGCGAGAAACAGATGGACTGAAACAGAGGGCGAGAAACAGAGTGCGAGAAACTGAGGGCGCAAAACAGAGGGCGAGAAACAGAGGGCGAGAAACAGAGTGTGAAAACAAAGGTGCTAGAACGGAGGGCAAGAAACAGGGTGCGAGAAACAGAGGCGCTGAAACAGTGGACGAGAAACAGAGGGCGATAAACAGAGTACGAGAAACAGGGGCTGAAACAGGGGGCGAGAAACAGATGGGCTGAAACAGAGAGCGAGAAACAGAGGGGCTGAAACAGAGGGCGATAAACAGAGTGTGAGAAACAGAGGGGTTGAAACATTGGGGCTGAAACAGAGGGGCTGGAACGGAGGGTGAGAAACAGAGGGCGAGAAACAGAGGGGCTGAAACAGTGGGCGAGGAACAGAGGGTGATAAACAGAGTGGCTGAAACAGAGGGGCTGAAACAGAGGGCGAGAAACAGAGGGTGAGAAACAGAGGGCGAGAAACAGAGTGGCTGAAACAGAGGGTGAGAAAGAGATGAACTGAAACAGAGGGCGAGAAACAGAGTGCGAGAAACTGAGGGCGCAAAACAGAGGGCGAGAAACAGAGGGCGAGCAACTGAGTGTGAGAAACAAAGGGGCTAGAACGGAGGGCACGAAACAGGGTGCACGAAACAGAGGGACTGAAACAGTGGGCGAGAAACAGAGGGCGATAAACAGAGTACGAGAAACAGATTGGTTGAAACATTGGGGCTGAAACAGAGGGGCTGGAAGGGAGGGCGAGAAACAGAGTGCGAGAAACAGAGGGGCTGAAACAGTGGGCGAGAAACAGAGGGCGATAAACAGAGTGCGAGAAACAGAGGGGCTGAAACAGAGGGTGAGAAACAGAGGGTCAGAAACAGAGAGCGAGAAACAGAGTCCGAGAAACAGAGTGGCTGAAACAGAGGGGCTGAAATAACTGGCTGAAACAGAGGGTGAGAAACAGAGGACGAGAAAAAGAGGGCGAGAAACAGAGGGTGAGACACAGAGGGGCTGAAACAGAGAGGCTGAAACAGAGGGCGTGAAACAGAGGGTGAGAAACAGATGGGCTGAAACAGAGGGCGAGAAACAGAGGGTGAGAAACAGAGGGCTAGATTCAGAGGGCGAGAAACAGTGGGGCTGAAACAGGGGGTCTGAAACAGAGGGAGAGAAACAGATGGGCTGAAACAGAGGGTCTGAAACAGAGAGACTTAAACAGATGGTGAGAAACAGAGGGCGAGAAATGCAGCGTCTGAAACAGAGGGACTGAAACAGAGAGACTGAAACAGATGGCGAGAAACAGAGGGCGTGAAATGGAGGGGCTGAAACAGAGGGACTGAAACAGATGGGCTGGAACAGAATGAGAGAAACAGAGGGCGCAAAACAGAGGGCGAGAAACAGAGTGCGAGAAACTGAGGGCGCAAAACAGAGGGCGAGATACAGGGGGCGAGAAACAGATTGTGAGAAACAAAGGGGCTAGAACGGAGGGCACAAAACAGGGTGCGAGAAACAGAGGGGCTGAAACAGTGGGCGAGAAACAGAGGGCGATAAACAGAGTGCGAGAAACAGAGGGGCTGAAACATTGGGGCTGAAACAGAGGGGCTGGAACGGAGGGCGAGAAACAGAGGGTGAGAAACAGTGTGCGAGAAACAGTGGGCGAGAAACAGAGGGCGATAAACAGAGTGCGAGAAACAGAGGGGCTGAAACAGTGGGCGAGAAACAGAGGGCGATAAACAGAGTTCGAGAAACAGAGGGGCTGAAACAGTAGGCGAGAAACAGAGGGCGATAAACAGAGTGCGAGAAACAGAGGGGCTGAAACAGTGGGCGAGAAACAGAGGGCGATAAACAGAGGGCGAGAAACAGAGGGGCTGAAACAGAGGGCGAGAAACAGAGGGCGAGAAACAGAGGGCTAGAAACAGAGGGGCTGAAACAGAGGGTGAGAAACAGAGGGTCAGAAACAGAAGGCAAGAAACAGAGTCCGAGAAACAGAGGGGCTGAAACAGAGGGGCTGAAATAATTGGCTGAAACAGAGGGTGAGAAACAGAGGGCGAGAAAAAGAGGGCGAGAAACAGAGGGCGCGACACAGAGGGGCTGAAACAGAGGGGCTGAAACAGAGGGCATGAAACAGAGGGTGAGAAACAAATGGGCTGAAACAGAGGGCGAGAAACAGAGGGCGAGAAACAGAGGGCTAGATTCAGAGGTCGAGAAACAGTGGGGCTGAAACAGAGGGTCTGAAACAGTGGGCGAGAAACAGAGGGCGATAAACAGAGTGTGAGAAACAGAGGGGCTGTAATATTTGGGCTGAAACAGAGTGGCTGGAACGGAGGGCGAGAAACAGAGAGCGAGAAACAGAGGGGCTGAAACAGTGGGCGAGAAACAGAGAGCGATAAACAGAGTGCGAGAAACAGAGGGGCTGAAACAGAGGGTGAGAAACAGAGGGTGAGAAACAGAGGGCGAGCAACGGAGTCCGAGAAACAGAGGGGCTGAAACAGAGAGCGAGAAACAGATGGACTGAAACAGAGGGCGAGTAACAGAGTGCGAGAAACTTAGGGCGCAAAACAGATGGCGAGAATCAGAGTGCGAGAAACTGAGGGCGCAAAACAGAGGGCGAGAAACAGACGGCGAGAAACAGAGTGTGAGAAACAAAGGGGCTAGAACGGAGGGCATGAAACAGGGTGCGAGAAACAGAGGGGCTGAAACAGTGGGCGAGAAACAGAGGGTGATAAACAGAGTGTCAGAAACAGAGGTGTTGAAATATTGGAGCTGAAACAGAGGGGCTGGAACGGAGGGCGAGAAACAGAGGGTGAGAAACAGAGTACGAGAAACAGTGGGCGAGAAACAGAGGGTGATAAACAGAGTGCGAGAACCAGAGAGGCTGAAACAGTGGGCAAGAAAGAGAGGGCGATAAACAGAGTACGAGAAACAGAGGGGCTGAAACAGTAGGCGAGAAACAGAGGGCGATAAACAGGGTGCGAGAAACAGAGGGGCTGAAACAGAGGGCGAGAAACAGAGGGCGAGAAACAGAGGGTGAGGAACAGAGGGGCTGAAACAGAGGGTGAGAAACAGAGGGTCAGAAACAGAAGTCGAGAAACAGAGTCCGAGAAACAGAGGGGCTTAAACAGAGGGGCTGAAATAATTGGCTGAAACAGAGGGTGAGAAACAGAGGGCGAGAAAAAGAGGGCGAGAAACAGAGGGCGTGACACAGAGGGGCTGAAACAGAGGGGCTGAAACAGAGGGCATGAAACAGAGGGTGAGAAACAAATGGGCTGAAACAGAGGGCGAGAAACAGAGGGCGAGAAACAGAGGGCTAGATTCAGAGGGCGAGAAACAGTGAGGCTGAAACAGAGGGTCTGAAACAGTGGGCGAGAAACAGAGGGCGATACATAGAGTGTGAGAAACAGTGGGGCTGAAACATTTGGGCTGAAACAGAGTGGCTGGAACGGAGGGCGAGAAACAGAGAGCAAGAAACAGAGGGGCTGAAACAGTGGGCGAGAAACAGAGTGCGAGAAACAGAGGGGCTGAAACAGAGGGTGAGAAACAGAGGGTGAGAAATAGAGGGCGAGAAACAGAGTCCGAGAAACAGAGGGGCTGAAACAGAGGGGCTGAAATAATTGGCTGAAACTGTGGGTGAGAAACAGAGGACGAGAAAAAGTGGGCGACAAACAGAGGGCGAGACACAGAGGGGCTGAAACAGAGGGGCTGAAACAGAGGGCGTGAAACATAGGGTGAGAAACAGATGGGCTGAAACAGAGAGCGAGAAACAGATGGCGAGAAACAGAGGGCTAGATTCAGAGGGCGAGAAACAGTGGGGCTGAAACAGAGGGTCTGAAACAGAGGGAGAGAAACAGATGGGCTGAAACAGAGGGTCTGAAACAGAGAGACTGAAACAGATGGCGAGAAACAGAGGGCGAGAAATGGAGGGGCTAAAACAGAGGGACTGAAACAGATGGGCTGGAACAGAGTGAGAGAAACAGAGGGCGCAAATCAGAGGGCGAGAAACAGAGGGCAAGAAACAGAGTGTGAGAACCTGAGGGTCTGGAACGGAGGGCGAGAAACAGAGGGTGAGAAACAGAGTGCGAGAAACAGAGTGGCTGAAACAGAGAGCGAGAAACAGATGGACTGAAACAGAGGGCGAGAAACAGAGTGCGAGAAACTGAGGGCGCAAAACAGATGGCGAGAAACAGAGTGCGCGAAACTGAGGGCGCAAAACAGAGGGCGAGAAACAGACGGCGAGAAACAGAGTGTGTGAAACAAGGGGCTAGAACGGAGGGCACGAATCAGGGTGCGAGAAACAGAGGGGCTGAAACAGTGGGCGAGAAACAGAGGGTGACAAACAGAGTGTGAGAAACAGAGGTGTTGAAACATTGGGGCTGAAACAGAGGGGCTGGAACGGAGGGCGAGAAACAGAGGGTGCGAAACAGAGTGCGAGAAAAAGTGGGCGATAAATAGAGGGCGATAAACAGAGTGCGAGAAACAGAGGGGCTGAAACAGAGGGCGAGAAACAGAGGGCGATAAACAGAGTGCGAGAAACAGAGGGGCTGAAACAGTAGGCGAGAAACAGAGGGTGATAAACAGAGTGCGAGAAACAGAGGGTCTGAAACAGTGGGCGAGAAACAGAGGGCGATAAACAGAGTGCGAGAAACAGAGGGGCTGAAACAGAGGGCGAGAAACAGAGGGCGAGAAACAGAGGGCGAGAAACAGAGGGGCTGAAACAGAGGGTGAGAAACAGATGGGCTGAAACAGAGGGCGAGAAACAGAGGGCGAGAAACAGAGGGTTAGATTCAGAGGGCGAGAAACAGTGGGACTGAAACAGAGGGTCTGAAACAGAGGGAGAGAAACAGATGGGCTGAAACAGAGGGTCTGAAACAGAGAGACTGAAACAGATGGCGAGAAACAGAGGGCGAGAAATGGAGGGGCTGAAACAGAGGGACTGAAACAGATGGGCTGGAACAGAGTGAGAGAAACAGAGGGCGCAAAACAGAGGGCGAGAAACAGAGGGCAAGAAACAGAGTGTGAGAAACAGAGGGGCTGGAATGGAGGGCGAGAAACAGAGGGTGAGAAACAGAGTGCAAGAAACAGAGAGGCTGAAACAGAGAGCGAGAAACAGATGGACTGAAACAGAGGGCGAGAAACAGAGTGCGAGAAACTGAGGGCGCAAAACAGATGGCGAGAAACAGAGAGCGAGAAACAGACGGCGAGAAACAGAGTGTGTGAAACAAGGGGCTAGAACGGAGGGCACGAAACAGTGTGCGAGAAACAGAGGGGCTGAAACAGTGGGCGAGAAACAGAGGGTGATAAACAGAGTGTGAGAAACAGAGGTGTTGAAACATTGGGGCTGAAACAGAGGGGCTGGAACGGAGGGCGAGAAACAGAGGGTGAGAAACAGAAAGCGAGAAACAGTGGGCGAGAAACAGAGCGCGATAAACAGAGTGTGAGAAACAGAGGGGCTGAAACAGTGGGCGAGAAACAGAGCGCGATAAACAGAGTGCGAGAAACAGAGGGGCTGAAACAGTAGGCGAGAAACAGAGGGTGATAAACAGAGTGCGAGAAACAGAGGGTCTGAAACAGTGGGCGAGAAACAGAGGGCGATAAACAGTGTGCGAGAAACAGAGGGGCTGAAACAGAGGGCGAGAAACAGTGGGCGAGAAACAGAGGGCGACAAACTGAAGGGCTGAAACAGAGGGTGAGAAACAGATGGGCTGAAACAGAGGGCGAGAAACAGAGGGCGAGAAACACAGGGCTAGATTCAGAGGGCGAGAAACAGTGGGGCTGAAACAGAGGGTCTGAAACAGAGGGAGAGAAACAGATGGGCTGAAACAGAGGGTCTGAAACAGAGAGACTGAAACAGATGGCGAGACACAGAGGGCGAGAAATGGAGCGGCTGAAACAGAGGGACTGAAACAGATGGGCTGGAACAGAGTGACATAAACAGAGGGCGCAAAACAGAGGGCGAGAAACAGAGGGCAAGAAACAGAGTGTGAGAAACAGAGGGGCTGGAATGGAGGGCGAGAAACAGAGGGTGAGAAACAGAGTGCGAGAAACAGAGTGGCTGAAACAGAGAGCGAGAAACAGATGGACTGAAACAGAGGGCGAGAAACAGAGTGCGAGAAACTGAGGGCGCAAAACAGATGGCGAGAAACAGAGAGCGAGAAACAGACGGCGAGAAACAGAGTGTGTGAAACAAGGGGCTAGAACGGAGGGCACGAAACAGTGTGTGAGAAACAGAGGGGCTGAAACAGTGGGCGAGAAACAGAGGGTGATAAACAGAGTGTGAGAAACAGAGGTGTTGAAACATTGGGGCTGAAACCGAGGGGCTGGAACGGAGGGCGAGAAACAGAGGGTGAAAAACAGAAAGCGAGAAACAGTGGGCGAGAAACAGAGGGCGATAAACAGAGTGCGAGAAACAGAGGGGCTGAAACAGTGGGCGAGAAACAGAGCGCGATAAACAGAGTGCGAGGAACAGAGGGGCTGAAACAGTAGGCGAGAAACAGAGGGCGATAAACAGAGTGCGAGAAACAGAGGGTCTGAAACATTGGGCGAGAAACAGAGGGCGATAAACAGTGTGTGAGAAACAGAGGGGCTGAAACAGAGGGCGAGAAACAGAGGGCGAGAAACAGAGGGCGACAAACTGAAGGGCTGAAACAGAGGGTGAGAAACAGATGGGCTGAAACAGAGGGCGAGAAACAGAGGGCGAGAAACACAGGGCTAGATTCAGAGGGCGAGAAACAGTGGGGCTGAAACAGAGGGTCTGAAACAGAGGGAGAGAAACAGATGGGCTGAACCAGAGGGTCTGAAACAGAGAGACTGAAACAGATGGCGAGACACAGAGGGCGAGACATGGAGGTGCTGAAACAGAGGGACTGAAACAGATGGGCTGGAACAGAGTGAGAGAAACAGAGGGCGCAAAACAGAGGGCAAGAAACAGTGGGCAAGAAACAGAGTTTGAGAAACAGAGGGGCTGGAACGGAGGGCGAGAAACAGAGGGTGAGAAACAGAGTGCGAGAAACAGAGTGGCTGAAACAGAGAGCGAGAAACAGATGGATTGAAACAGAGGGCGAGAAACAGAGTGCGAGAAACAGAGTGCGAGAAACTGAGGGCGCAAAACAGATGGCGAGAAACAGAGTGCGAGAAACTGAGGGCGCAAAACAGAGGGCGAGATACAGGGGGCGAGAAACAGAGTGTGTGAAACAAGGGGCAAGAACGGAGGGCACGAAACAGTGTGCGAGAAACAGAGGGGCTGAAACAGTGGGCGAGTAACAGAGGGTGATAAACAGAGTGTGAGAAACAGAGGTGTTGAAACATTGGGGCTGAAACAGAGAGGCTGGAACGGAGGGCGAGAAACAGAGGGTGAGAAACAGAGTGCGAGAAACAGTGGGCGAGAAACAGAGGGCGATAAACAGAGAGCGAGAAACAGAGGGGCTGAAACAGTGGGTGAGAAACAGAGGACGATAAACAGAGTGCGAGAAACAGAGGGGCTGAAACAGTAGGCGAGAAACAGAGGGCGATAAACAGAGTGCGAGAAACAGAGGGTCTGAAACAGTGGGCGAGAAACAGAGGGCGATAAACAGAGTGCGAGAAACAGAGGGTCTGAAACAGAGGGCGAGAACCAGAGGGTGAGAAACAGAGGGCGAGAAACAGAGGGCGAGAAAAAGACGGCGAGAAGCAGAGTGTGTGAAACAAGGGGCTAGAACGGAGGGCACGAAACAGTGTGCGAGAAACAGAGGGGCTGAAACAGTGGGCGATAAACCGAGGGTGATAAACAGAGTGTGAGAAACAGAGGGGCTGAAACATTTGGGCTGAAACAGAGTGGCTGGAACGGAGGGCGAGAAACAGAGAGCGAGAAACAGAGGGGCTGAAACAGTGGGCGAGAAACAGAGAGCGATAAACAGAGTGCGAGAAACAGAGGGGCTGAAACAGAGGGTGAGAAACAGAGGGTCAGAAACAGAGGGCGAGAAACAGAGTGCGAGAAACAGATGGGCTGAAACAGAGGGGCTGAAATAATTGGCTGAAACTGTGGGTGAGAAACAGAGGACGAGAAAAAGAGGGCGAGAAACAGAGGGCGAGAAACAGAGGGGCTGAAACATAGGGGCTGAAACAGAGGGCGTGAAACAGAGGGTGAGAAACAGATGGGCTGAAACAGAGGGCGAGAAACAGAGGGCGAGAAACAGAGGGCTAGATTCAGAGGGCGAGAAACAGTGGGACTGAAACAGAGGGTCTGAAACAGAGGGAGAGAAACAGATGGGCTGAAACAGAGGGTCTGAAACAGAGAGACTGAAACAGATGGCGAGAAACAGAGGGCGAGAAATGGAGGGGCTGAAACAGAGGGACTGAAACAGATGGGCTGGAACAGAGTGAGAGAAACAGAGGGCGCAAAACAGAGGGCGAGAAACAGAGGGCAAGAAACAGAGTGTGAGAAACAGAGGGGCTGGAACGGAGGGCGAGAAACAGAGGGTGAGAAACAGAGTGCGAGAAAGAGAGTGGCTGAAACAGAGAGCGAGAAACTGATGGACTGAAACAGAGGGCGAGAAACAGAGTGCGAGAAACTGAGGGCGCAATACAGATGGCGAGAAACAGAGTGCGCGAAACTGAGGGCGCAAAAGAGAGGGCGAGAAACAGACGGTGAGGAACAGAGTGTGTGAAACAAGGGGCTAGAACGGAGGGCACAAAACAGGGTGCGAGAAACAGAGGGGCGGAAACAGTGGGCGAGAAACAGAGGGTGATAAACAGAGTGTGAGAAACAGAGGTGTTGAAACATTGGGGCTGAAACAGAGGGGCTGGAACGGAGGGCGAGAAACAGAGGGTGAGAAACAGAGTGCGAGAAACAGTGTGCGAGAAACAGAGGGCGATAAACAGAGTGCGAGAAACAGAGAGGCTGAAACAGTGGGCGAGAAACAGAGGGCGATAAACAGAGTGCGAGAAACAGAGGGGCTGAAACAGTAGGCGAGAAACAGAGGGTGATAAACAGAGTGCGAGAAACAGAGGGTCTGAAACAGTGGGCGAGAAACAGAGGGCGATAAACAGAGTGCGAGAAACAGAGGGGCTGAAACAGAGGGCGAGAAACAGAGGGCGAGAAACAGAGGGCGAGAAACAGAGGGGATGAAACAGAGGGTGAGAAACAGATGGGCTGAAACAGAGGGTGAGGAACAGAGGGCGAGAAACAGAGGGCTAGATTCAGAGGGCGAGAAACAGTGGGGCTGAAACAGAGGGTCTGAAACAGAGGGAGAGAAACAGATGGGCTGAAACAGAGGGTCTGAAACAGAGAGACTGAAACAGATGGCGAGAAACAGAGGGCGAGAAATGGAGGGGCTGAAACAGAGGGACTGAAACAGATGGGCTGGAACAGAGTGAGAGAAACAGAGGGCGCAAAACAGAGGGCGAGAAACAGAGGGCAAGAAACAGAGTGTGAGAAACAGAGGGGCTGGAATGGAGGGCGAGAGACAGAGGGTGTGAAACAGAGTGCGAGAAACAGAGTGGCTGAAACAGAGAGCGAGAAACAGATGGACTGAAACAGAGGGCGAGAAACAGAGTGCGAGAAACTGAGGGCGCAAAACAGATGGCGAGAAACAGAGTGCGAGAAACTGAGGGCGATAAACAGAGGGCGAGAAACAGACGGCGAGAAACAGAGTGTGTGAAACAAGGGGCTAGAACGGAGGGCACGAAACAGTGTGCGAGAAACAGAGGGGCTGAAACAGTGGGCGAGAAAAAGAGGGTGATAAACAGAGTGTGAGAAACAGAGGTGTTGAAACATTGGGGCTGAAACAGAGGGGCTGGAACGGAGGGCGAGAAACAGAGGGTGAGAAACAGAAAGCGAGAAACAGAGGGGCGAGAAACAGAGGGCGATAAACAGAGTGCGAGAAACAGAGGGGCTGAAACAGTGGGCGAGAAACAGAGGGCGATAAACAGAGTGCGAGAAACAGAGGGGCTGAAACAGTAGGCGAGAAACAGAGGGTGATAAACAGAGTGCGAGAAACAGAGGGTCTGAAACAGTGGGCGAGAAACAGAGGGCGATAAACAGAGTGCGAGAAACAGAGGGGCTGAAACAGAGGGCGTGAAACAGAGGGCGAGAAACAGAGGGCGAGAAACAGAGGGGATGAAACAGAGGGTGAGAAACAGATGGGCTGAAACAGAGGGTGAGGAACAGAGGGCGAGAAACAGAGGGCTAGATTCAGAGGGCGAGAAACAGTGGGGCTGAAACAGAGGGTCTGAAACAGAGGGAGAGAAACAGATGGGCTGAAACAGAGGGTCTGAAACAGAGAGACTGAAACAGATGGCGAGAAACAGAGGGCGAGAAATGGAGGGGCTGAAACAGAGGGACTGAAACAGATGGGCTGGAACAGAGTGAGAGAAACAGAGGGCGCAAAACAGAGGGCGAGAAACAGAGGGCAAGAAACAGAGTGTGAGAAACAGAGGGGCTGAAACAGTGGGCGAGAAACAGAGGGCGATAAACAGAGTGCGAGAAACAGAGGGGCTGAAACAGTAGGCGAGAAACAGAGGGTGATAAACAGAGTGCGAGAAACAGAGGGTCTGAAACAGTGGGCGAGAAACAGAGGGCGATAAACAGAGTGCGAGAAACAGAGGGGCTGAAACAGAGGGCGTGAAACAGAGGGCGAGAAACAGAGGGCGAGAAACAGAGGGGATGAAACAGAGGGGCTGGAACGGAGGGCGAGAAACAGAGGGTGAGAAACAGAAAGCGAGAAACAGAGAGGCGAGAAACAGAGGGCGATAAACAGAGTGCGAGAAACAGAGGGGCTGAAACAGTGGGCGAGAAACAGAGGGCGATAAACAGAGTGCGAGAAACAGAGGGGCTGAAACAGTAGGCGAGAAACAGAGGGTGATAAACAGAGTGCGAGAAACAGAAGGTCTGAAACAGTGGGCGAGAAACAGAGGGCGATAAACAGAGTGCGAGAAACAGAGGGGCTGAAACAGAGGGCGAGAAACAGAGGGCGAGAAACAGAGGGCGAGAAACAGAGGGGATGAAACAGAGGGTGAGAAACAGATGGGCTGAAACAGAGGGTGAGGAACAGAGGGCGAGAAACAGAGGGCTAGATTCAGAGGGCGAGAAACAGTGGGGCTGAAACAGAGGGTCTGAAACAGAGGGAGAGAAACAGATGGGCTGAAACAGAGGGTCTGAAACAGAGAGACTGAAACAGATGGCGAGAAACAGAGGGCGAGAAATGGAGGGGCTGAAACAGAGGGACTGAAACAGATGGGCTGGAACAGAGTGAGAGAAACAGAGGGCGCAAAACAGAGGGCGAGAAACAGAGGGCAAGAAACAGAGTGTGAGAAACAGAGGGGATGAAACAGAGGGTGAGAAACAGATGGGCTGAAACAGAGGGTGAGTAACAGAGGGCGAGAAACAGAGGGCTAGATTCAGAGGGCGAGAAACAGTGGGGCTGAAACAGAGGGTCTGAAACAGAGGGAGAGAAACAGATGGGCTGAAACAAAGGGTCTGAAACAGAGAGACTGAAACAGATGGCGAGAAACAGAGGGCGAGAAATGGAGGGGCTGAAACAGAGGGACTGAAACAGATGGGCTGGAACAGAGTGAGAGAAACAGAGAGCGCAAAACAGAGGGCGAGAAACAGAGGGCAAGAAACAGAGTGTGAGAAACAGAGGGGCTGGAATGGAGGGCGAGAAACAGAGGGTGTGAAACAGAGTGCGAGAAACAGAGTGGCTGAAACAGAGAGCGAGAAACAGATGGACTGAAACAGAGGGCGAGAAACAGAGTGCGAGAAACTGAGGGCGCAAAACAGATGGCGAGAAACAGAGTTCGAGCAACTGAGGGCGATAAACAGAGGGCGAGAAACAGACGGCGAGAAACAGAGTGTGTGAAACAAGGGGCTAGAATGGAGGGCACGAAACAGTGTGCGAGAAACAGAGGGGCTGAAACAGTGGGCGAGAAACAGAGGGTGATAAACAGAGTGTGAGAAACAGAGGTGTTGAAACATTGGGGCTGAAACAGAGGGGCTGGAACGGAGGGCGAGAAACAGAGGGTGACAAACAGAAAGCGAGAAACAGAGGGGCGAGAAACAGAGGGCGATAAACAGAGTGCGAGAAACAGAGGGGCTGAAACAGTGGGCGAGAAACAGAGGTCAAGAAACAGAGTGTGAGAAACAGAGGGGCTGGAATGGAGGGCGAGAAACAGAGGGTGAGAAACAGAGTGCGAGAAACAGAGTGGCTGAAACAGAGAGCGAGAAACAGATGGACTGAAACAGAGTGCGAGAAACAGAGTGCGAGAAACTGAGGGCGCAATACAGATGGCGAGAAACAGAGTGCGCGAAACTGAGGGCGCAAAAGAGAGGGCGAGAAACAGACGGTGAGGAACAGAGTGTGTGAAACAAGGGGCTAGAACGGAGGGCACAAAACAGGGTGCGAGAAACAGAGGGGCGGAAACAGTGGGCGAGAAACAGAGGGTGATAAACAGAGTGTGAGAAACAGAGGTGTTGAAACATTGGGGCTGAAACAGAGGGGCCGGAACGGAGGGCGAGAAACAGAGGGTGAGAAACAGAGTGCGAGAAACAGTGGGCGAGAAACAGAGGGCGATAAACAGAGTGCGAGAAACAGAGAGGCTGAAACAGTGGGCGAGAAACAGAGAGCGATAAACAGAGTGCGAGAAACAGAGGGGCTGAAACAGTAGGCGAGAAACAGAGGGTGATAAACAGAGTGCGAGAAACAGAGGGTCTGAAACAGTGGGCGAGAAACAGAGGGCGATAAACAGAGTGCGAGAAACAGAGGGGCTGAAACAGAGGGCGAGAAACAGAGGGCGAGAAACAGAGGGCGAGAAACAGAGGGGATGAAACAGAGGGTGAGAAACAGATGGGCTGAAACAGAGGGTGAGGAACAGAGGGCGAGAAACAGAGGGCTAGATTCAGAGGGCGAGAAACAGTGGGGCTGAAACATAGGGTCTGAAACAGAGGGAGAGAAACAGATGGGCTGAAACAGAGGGTCTGAAACAGAGAGACTGAAACAGATGGCGAGAAACAGAGGGCGAGAAATGGAGGGGCTGAAACAGAGGGACTGAAACAGATGGGCTGGAACAGAGTGAGAGAAACAGAGGGCGCAAAACAGAGGGCGAGAAACAGAGGGCAAGAAACAGAGTGTGAGAAACAGAGGGGCTGGAATGGAGGGCGAGAAACAGAGGGTGAGAAACAGAGTGCGAGAAACAGAGTGGCTGAAACAGAGAGCGAGAAACAGATGGACTGAAACAGAGGGCGAGAAACAGAGTGCGAGAATCTGAGGGCGCAAAACAGATGGCGAGAAACAGAGTGCGAGAAACTGAGGGCGATAAACAGAGGGCGAGAAACAGACGGCGAGAAACAGAGTGTGTGAAACAAGGGGCTAGAACGGAGGGCACGAAACAGTGTGCGAGAAACAGAGGGGCTGAAACAGTGGGCGAGAAACAGAGGGTGATAAACAGAGTGTGAGAAACAGAGGTGTTGAAACATTGGGGCTGAAACAGAGGGGCTGGAACGGAGGGCGAGAAACAGAGGGTGAGAAACAGAAAGCGAGAAAGAGAGGGGCGAGAAACAGAGGGCGATAAACAGAGTGCGAGAAACAGAGGGGCTGAAACAGTGGGCGAGAAACAGAGGGCGATAAACAGAGTGCGAGAAACAGAGGGGCTGAAACAGTAGGCGAGAAACAGAGGGTGATAAACAGAGTGCGAGAAACAGAGGGTCTGAAACAGTGGGCGAGAAACAGAGGGCGATAAACAGAGTGCGAGAAACAGAGGGGCTGAAACAGAGGGCGAGAAACAGAGGGCGAGAAACAGAGGGCGAGAAACAGAGGGGATGAAACAGAGGGTGAGAAACAGATGGGCTGAAACAGAGGGTGAGGAACAGAGGGCGAGAAACAGAGGGCTAGATTCAGAGGGCGAGAAACAGTGGGGCTGAAACAGAGGGTCTGAAACAGAGGGAGAGAAACAGATGGGCTGAAACAGAGGGTCTGAAACAGAGAGACTGAAACAGATGGCGAGAAACAGAGGGCGAGAAATGGAGGGGCTGAAACAGAGGGACTGAAACAGATGGGCTGGAACAGAGTGAGAGAAACAGAGGGCGCAAAACAGAGGGCGAGAAACAGAGGGCAAGAAACAGAGTGTGAGAAACAGAGGGGATGAAACAGAGGGTGAGAAACAGATGGGCTGAAACAGAGGGTGAGGAACAGAGGGCGAGAAACAGAGGGCTAGATTCAGAGGGCGAGAAACAGTGGGGCTGAAACAGAGGGTCTGAAACAGAGGGAGAGAAACAGATGGGCTGAAACAGAGGGTCTGAAACAGAGAGACTGAAACAGATGGCGAGAAACAGAGGGCGAGAAATGGAGGGGCTGAAACAGAGGGACTGAAACAGATGGGCTGGAACAGAGTGAGAGAAACAGAGGGCGCAAAACAGAGGGCGAGAAACAGAGGGCAAGAAACAGAGTGTGAGAAACAGAGGGGCTGGAATGGAGGGCGAGAAACAGAGGGTGAGAAACAGAGTGCGAGAAACAGAGTGGCTGAAACAGAGAGCGAGAAACAGATGGACTGAAACAGAGGGCGAGAAACAGAGTGCGAGAAACTGAGGGCGCAAAACAGATGGCGAGAAACAGAGTGCGAGCAACTGAGGGCGATAAACAGAGGGCGAGAAACAGACGGCGAGAAACAGAGTGTGTGAAACAAGGGGCTAGAACGAAGGGCACGAAACAGTGTGCGAGAAACAGAGGGGCTGAAACAGTGGGCGAGAAACAGAGGGTTATAAACAGAGTGTGAGAAACAGAGGTGTTGAAACATTGGGGCTGAAACAGAGGGGCTGGAACGGAGGGCGAGAAACAGAGGGTGAGAAACAGAAAGCGAGAAACAGAGGGGCGAGAAACAGAGGGCGATAAACAGAGGGCTAGATTCAGAGTGCGAGAAACAGAGGGGCTGAAACAGTGGGCGAGAAACAGAGGTCAAGAAACAGAGTGCGAGAAACAGAGGGGCTGAAACAGTAGGCGAGAAACAGAGGGTGATAAACAGAATGCGAGAAACAGAGGGTCTGAAACAGTGGGCGAGAAACAGAGGGCGATAAACAGAGTGCGAGAAACAGAGGGGCTGAAACAGAGGGCGAGAAACAGAGGGTGAGAAACAGAGGGCGAGAAACAGAGGGGATGAAACAGAGGGTGAGAAACAGATGGGCTGAAACAGAGGGTGAGGAACAGAGGGCGAGAAACAGAGGGCTAGATTCAGAGGGCGAGAAACAGTGGGGCTGAAACAGAGGGTCTGAAACAGAGGGAGAGAAACAGATGGGCTGAAACAGAGGGTCTGAAACAGAGAGACTGAAACAGATGGCGAGAAACAGAGGGCGAGAAATGGAGGGTCTGAAACAGAGGGACTGAAACAGATGGGCTGGAACAGAGTGAGAGAAACAGAGGGCGCAAAACAGAGGGCGAGAAACAGAGGGCAAGAAACAGAGTGTGAGAAACAGAGGGGCTGGAATGAAGGGCGAGAAACAGAGGGTGAGAAACAGAGTGCGAGAAACAGAGTGGCTGAAACAGAGAGCGAGAAACAGATGGACTGAAACAGAGGGCGAGAAACAGAGTGCGAGAAACTGAGGGTCTGAAACAGAGGGTGAGAAACAGATGGGCTGAAACAGATGGTGAGGAACAGAGGGCAAGAAACAGAGGGCTAGATTCAGAGGGCGAGAAACAGTGTGCGAGAAACAGAGGGTCTGAAACAGAGGGAGAGAAACAGATGGGCTGAAACAGAGGGTCGGAAACAGAGAGACTGAAACACATGGCGAGAAACAGAGGGCGAGAAATGGAGGGACTGAAACAGAGGGACTGAAACAGAAGGGCTGGAACAGAGTGAGAGAAACAGAGGGCGCAAAACAGAGGGCGAGAAACAGAGGGCAAGAAACAGAGTGTGAGAAACAGAGGGGCTGGATGGAGGGCGAGAAACAGAAGGTGAGAAACAGTGTGCGAGAAACAGAGTGGCTGAAACAGAGAGCGAGAAACAGATGGACTGAAACAGAGGGCGAGAAACAGAGTGCGAGAAACTGAGGGCGCAAAACAGATGGCGAGAAACAGAGTGCGAGAAACTGAGGGCAATAAACAGAGGGCGAGAAACAGACGGCGAGAAACAGAGTGTGTGAAACAAGGGGCTAGAACGGAGGGCACGAAACAGTGTGCGAGAAACAGAGGGGCTGAAACAGTGGGCGAGAAACAGAGGGTGATAAACAGAGTGTGAGAAACAGAGGTGTTGAAACATTGGGGCTGAAACAGAGGGGCTGGAACGGAGGGCGAGAAACAGAGGGTGAGAAACAGAAAGCGAGAAACAGAGGGGCGAGAAACAGAGGGCGATAAACAGAGTGCGAGAAACAGAGGGGCTGAAACAGTGGGCGAGAAACAGAGCGCGATAAACAGAGTGCGAGAAACAGAGGGGCTGAAACAGTAGGCGAGAAACAGAGGGCGATAAACAGAGTGCGAGAAACAGAGGGGCTGAAACAGTGGGCGAGAAACAGAGGGCGATAAACAGAGTGCGAGAAACAGAGGGGCTGAAACAGTAGGCGAGAAACAGAGGGTGATAAACAGAGTGCGAGAAACAGAGGGTCTGAAACAGTGGGCGAGAAACAGAGGGCGATAAACAGAGTGCGAGAAACAGAGGGGCTGAAACAGAGGGCGAGAAACAGAGGGCGAGAAACAGAGGGCGAGAAACAGAGGGGATGAAACAGAGGGTGAGAAACAGATGTGCTGAAACAAAGGGTGAGGAACAGAGGGCGAGAAACAGAGGGCTAGATTCAGAGGGCGAGAAACAGTGGGGCTGAAACAGAGGGTCTGAAACAGAGGGAGAGAAACAGATGGGCTGAAACAGAGGGTCTGAAACAGAGAGACTGAAACAGATGGCGAGAAACAGAGGGCGAGAAATGGAGGGGCTGAAACAGAGGGACTGAAACAGATGGGCTGGAACAGAGTGAGAGAAACAGAGGGCGCAAAACAGAGGGCGAGAAACAGAGGGCAAGAAACAGAGTGTGAGAAACAGAGGGGCTGGAACGGAGGGCGAGAAACAGAGGGTGAGAAACAGAGTGCGAGAAACAGAGTGGCTGAAACAGAGAGCGAGAAACAGATGGTCTGAAACAGAGGGCGAGAAACAGAGTGCGAGAAACTGAGGGCGCAAAACAGATGGCGAGAAACAGAGTGCGAGAAACTGAGGGCGATAAACAGAGGGCGAGAAACAGACGGCGAGAAACAGAGTGTGTGAAACAAGGGGCTAGAACGGAGGGCACGAAACAGTGTGCGAGAAACAGAGGGGCTGAAACAGTGGGCGAGAAACAGAGGGTGATAAACAGAGTGTGAGAAACAGAGGTGTTGAAACATTGGGGCTGAAACAGAGGGGCTGGAACGGAGGGCGAGAAACAGAGGGTGAGAAACAGAAAGCGAGAAACAGAGGGGCGAGAAACAGAGGGCGATAAACAGAGTGCGAGAAACAGAGGGGCTGAAACAGTGGGCGAGAAACAGAGCGCGATAAACAGAGTGCGAGAAACAGAGGGGCTGAAACAGTAGGCGAGAAACAGAGGGTGATAAACAGAGTGCGAGAAACAGAGGGTCTGAAACAGTGGGCGAGAAACAGAGGGCGATAAACAGAGTGCGAGAAACAGAGGGGCTGAAACAGCGGGCGAGAAACAGAGGGTGAGAAACAGAGGGCGAGAAACTGAGGGGCTGAAACAGAGGGTGAGAAACAGATGGGCTGAAACAGAGGGCGGGAAACAGAGGGCGAGAAACAGAGGGCTAGATTCAGAGGGCGAGAAACAGTGGGGCTGAAACAGAGGGTCTGAAACAGAGGGAGAGAAACAGATGGGCTGAAACAGCGTGTCTGAAACAGAGAGACTGAAACAGATGGCGAGAAACAGAGGGCGAGAAATGGAGGGGCTGAAACAGAGGGACTGAAACAGATGGGCTGGAACAGAGTGAGAGAAACAGAGAGCGCAAAACAGAGGGCGAGAAACAGAGGGCAAGAAACAGAGTGTGAGAACCTGAGGGGCTGGAACGGAGGGCGAGAAACAGAGGGTGAGAAACAGAGTGCGAGAAACAGAGCGCGAGAAACAGATGGACTGAAACAGAGGGCGAGAAACAGAGTGCGAGAAACTGAAGGCGCAAAACAGATGGTGAGAAACAGAGTGCGAGAAACTGAGGGCGCAAAACTGAGGGCGAGAAACAGACGGCGAGAAACAGAGTGTGTGAAACAAGGGGCTAGAACGGAGGGCACGAAACAGGGTGCGAGACACAGAGGGGCTGAAACAGTGGGCGAGTAACAGAGGGTGATAAACAGAGTGTGAGAAACAGAGGTGTTGAAACATTGGGGCTGAAACAGTGGGGCTGGAACGGAGGGCGAGAAACAGAGGGTGAGAAACAGAGTGCGAGAAACAGTGGGCGAGAAACAGAGGGCGATAAACAGAGTGCGAGAAACAGAGGGGCTGAAACAGTGGGCGAGAAACAGAGGGCGATAAACAGAGTGTGAGAAACAGAGGGGCTGAAACAGTAGGCGAGAAACAGAGGGCGATAAACAGAGTGCGAGAAACAGAGGGTCTGAAATAGTGGGCGAGAAACAGAGGGCGATAAACAGAGTGCGAGAAACAGAGGGGCTGAAACTGAGGGCGAGAACCAGAGGGTGAGAAACAGAGGGCGAGAAACAGAGGGGCTGAAACAGAGGGTGAGAAACAGAGGGTCAGAAACAGAAGGCGAGAAACAGAGTCTGAGAAACAGAGGGGCTGGAACAGAGGGGCTGCAAGAATTGGCTGAAACAGAGGGTGAGAAACAGAGGGCGAGAAAAAGAGGGCGAGAAACAGAGGGCGAGACACAGAGGGGCTGAAACAGAGGGGCTGAAACAGAGGGCATGAAAAAGAGGGTGAGAAACAGATGGGCTGAAACAGAGGATGAGAAACAGAGGGCGAGAAACAGATGGCTAGATTCAGAGAGCGAGAAACAGTGGGGCTGAAACAGAGGGTCTGAAACAGAGGGAGAGAAACAGATGGGCTGAAACAGAGGGTCGGAAACAGAGAGACTGAAACACATGGCGAGAAACAGAGTGCGAGAAACAGAGGGGCTGAAACAGAGGGCGAGAAACAGAGGGCGAGAAACAGAGGGCGAGAAACAGAGGGGATGAAACAGAGGGTGAGAAACAGATGGGCTGAAACAGAGGGTGAGGAACAGAGGGCGAGAAACAGAGGATTAGATTCAGAGGGCGAGAAACAGTGGGGCTGAAACAGAGGGTCTGAAACAGAGGGAGAGAAACAGATGGGCTGAAACAGAGGGTCTGAAACAGAGAGACTGAAACAGATGGCGAGAAACAGAGGGCGAGAAATGGAGGGGCTGAAACAGAGGGACTGAAACAGATGGGCTGGAACAGAGTGAGAGAAACAGAGGGCGCAAAACAGAGGGCGAGAAACAGAGGGCAAGAAACAGAGTGTGAGAAACAGAGGGGCTGGAATGGAGGGCGAGAAACAGAGGGTGAGAAACAGAGTGCGAGAAACAGAGTGGCTGAAACAGAGAGCGAGAAACAGATGGACTGAAACAGAGGGCGAGAAACAGAGTGCGAGAATCTGAGGGCGCAAAACAGATGGCGAGAAACAGAGTGCGAGAAACTGAGGGCGATAAACAGAGGGCGAGAAACAGACGGCGAGAAACAGAGTGTGTGAAACAAGGGGCTAGAACGGAGGGCACGAAACAGTGTGCGAGAAACAGAGGGGCTGAAACAGTGGGCGAGAAACAGAGGGTGATAAACAGAGTGTGAGAAACAGAGGTGTTGAAACATTGGGGCTGAAACAGAGGGGCTGGAACGGAGGGCGAGAAACAGAGGGTGAGAAACAGAAAGCGAGAAAGAGAGGGGCGAGAAACAGAGGGCGATAAACAGAGTGCGAGAAACAGAGGGGCTGAAACAGTGGGCGAGAAACAGAGGGCGATAAACAGAGTGCGAGAAACAGAGGGGCTGAAACAGTAGGCGAGAAACAGAGGGTGATAAACAGAGTGCGAGAAACAGAGGGTCTGAAACAGTGGGCGAGAAACAGAGGGCGATAAACAGAGTGCGAGAAACAGAGGGGCTGAAACAGAGGGCGAGAAACAGAGGGCGAGAAACAGAGGGCGAGAAACAGAGGGGATGAAACAGAGGGTGAGAAACAGATGGGCTGAAACAGAGGGTGAGGAACAGAGGGCGAGAAACAGAGGGCTAGATTCAGAGGGCGAGAAACAGTGGGGCTGAAACAGAGGGTCTGAAACAGAGGGAGAGAAACAGATGGGCTGAAACAGAGGGTCTGAAACAGAGAGACTGAAACAGATGGCGAGAAACAGAGGGCGAGAAATGGAGGGGCTGAAACAGAGGGACTGAAACAGATGGGCTGGAACAGAGTGAGAGAAACAGAGGGCGCAAAACAGAGGGCGAGAAACAGAGGGCAAGAAACAGAGTGTGAGAAACAGAGGGGATGAAACAGAGGGTGAGAAACAGATGGGCTGAAACAGAGGGTGAGGAACAGAGGGCGAGAAACAGAGGGCTAGATTCAGAGGGCGAGAAACAGTGGGGCTGAAACAGAGGGTCTGAAACAGAGGGAGAGAAACAGATGGGCTGAAACAGAGGGTCTGAAACAGAGAGACTGAAACAGATGGCGAGAAACAGAGGGCGAGAAATGGAGGGGCTGAAACAGAGGGACTGAAACAGATGGGCTGGAACAGAGTGAGAGAAACAGAGGGCGCAAAACAGAGGGCGAGAAACAGAGGGCAAGAAACAGAGTGTGAGAAACAGAGGGGCTGGAATGGAGGGCGAGAAACAGAGGGTGAGAAACAGAGTGCGAGAAACAGAGTGGCTGAAACAGAGAGCGAGAAACAGATGGACTGAAACAGAGGGCGAGAAACAGAGTGCGAGAAACTGAGGGCGCAAAACAGATGGCGAGAAACAGAGTGCGAGCAACTGAGGGCGATAAACAGAGGGCGAGAAACAGACGGCGAGAAACAGAGTGTGTGAAACAAGGGGCTAGAACGGAGGGCACGAAACAGTATGCGAGAAACAGAGGGGCTGAAACAGTGGGCGAGAAACAGAGGGTTATAAACAGAGTGTGAGAAACAGAGGTGTTGAAACATTGGGGCTGAAACAGAGGGGCTGGAACGGAGGGCGAGAAACAGAGGGTGAGAAACAGAAAGCGAGAAAGAGAGGGGCGAGAAACAGAGGGCGATAAACAGAGTGCGAGAAACAGAGGGGCTGAAACAGTGGGCGAGAAACAGAGGTCAAGAAACAGAGTGCGAGAAACAGAGGGGCTGAAACAGTAGGCGAGAAACAGAGGGTGATAAACAGAATGCGAGAAACAGAGGGTCTGAAACAGTGGGCGAGAAACAGAGGGCGATAAACAGAGTGCGAGAAACAGAGGGGCTGAAACAGAGGGCGAGAAACAGAGGGTGAGAAACAGAGGGCGAGAAACAGAGGGGATGAAACAGAGGGTGAGAAACAGATGGGCTGAAACAGAGGGTGAGGAACAGAGGGCGAGAAACAGAGGGCTAGATTCAGAGGGCGAGAAACAGTGGGGCTGAAACAGAGGGTCTGAAACAGAGGGAGAGAAACAGATGGGCTGAAACAGAGGGTCTGAAACAGAGAGACTGAAACAGATGGCGAGAAACAGAGGGCGAGAAATGGAGGGGCTGAAACAGAGGGACTGAAACAGATGGGCTGGAACAGAGTGAGAGAAACAGAGGGCGCAAAACAGAGGGCGAGAAACAGAGGGCAAGAAACAGAGTGTGAGAAACAGAGGGGCTGGAATGAAGGGCGAGAAACAGAGGGTGAGAAACAGAGTGCGAGAAACAGAGTGGCTGAAACAGAGAGCGAGAAACAGATGGACTGAAACAGAGGGCGAGAAACAGAGTGCGAGAAACTGAGGGTCTGAAACAGAGGGTGAGAAACAGATGGGCTGAAACAGATGGTGAGGAACAGAGGGCAAGAAACAGAGGGCTAGATTCAGAGGGCGAGAAACAGTGTGCGAGAAACAGAGGGTCTGAAACAGAGGGAGAGAAACAGATGGGCTGAAACAGAGGGTCGGAAACAGAGAGACTGAAACACATGGCGAGAAACAGAGGGCGAGAAATGGAGGGACTGAAACAGAGGGACTGAAACAGAAGGGCTGGAACAGAGTGAGAGAAACAGAGGGCGCAAAACAGAGGGCGAGAAACAGAGGGCAAGAAACAGAGTGTGAGAAACAGAGGGGCTGGATGGAGGGCGAGAAACAGAGGGTGAGAAACAGAGTGCGAGAAACAGAGTGGCTGAAACAGAGAGCGAGAAACAGATGGACTGAAACAGAGGGCGAGAAACAGAGTGCGAGAAACTGAGGGCGCAAAACAGATGGCGAGAAACAGAGTGCGAGAAACTGAGGGCAATAAACAGAGGGCGAGAAACAGACGGCGAGAAACAGAGTGTGTGAAACAAGGGGCTAGAACGGAGGGCACGAAACAGTGTGCGAGAAACAGAGGGGCTGAAACAGTGGGCGAGAAACAGAGGGTGATAAACAGAGTGTGAGAAACAGAGGTGTTGAAACATTGGGGCTGAAACAGAGGGGCTGGAACGGAGGGCGAGAAACAGAGGGTGAGAAACAGAAAGCGAGAAACAGAGGGGCGAGAAACAGAGGGCGATAAACAGAGTGCGAGAAACAGAGGGGCTGAAACAGTGGGCGAGAAACAGAGCGCGATAAACAGAGTGCGAGAAACAGAGGGGCTGAAACAGTAGGCGAGAAACAGAGGGCGATAAACAGAGTGCGAGAAACAGAGGGGCTGAAACAGTGGGCGAGAAACAGAGGGCGATAAACAGAGTGCGAGAAACAGAGGGGCTGAAACAGTAGGCGAGAAACAGAGGGTGATAAACAGAGTGCGAGAAACAGAGGGTCTGAAACAGTGGGCGAGAAACAGAGGGCGATAAACAGAGTGCGAGAAACAGAGGGGCTGAAACAGAGGGCGAGAAACAGAGGGCGAGAAACAGAGGGCGAGAAACAGAGGGGATGAAACAGAGGGTGAGAAACAGATGTGCTGAAACAAAGGGTGAGGAACAGAGGGCGAGAAACAGAGGGCTAGATTCAGAGGGCGAGAAACAGTGGGGCTGAAACAGAGGGTCTGAAACAGAGGGAGAGAAACAGATGGGCTGAAACAGAGGGTCTGAAACAGAGAGACTGAAACAGATGGCGAGAAACAGAGGGCGAGAAATGGAGGGGCTGAAACAGAGGGACTGAAACAGATGGGCTGGAACAGAGTGAGAGAAACAGAGGGCGCAAAACAGAGGGCGAGAAACAGAGGGCAAGAAACAGAGTGTGAGAAACAGAGGGGCTGGAACGGAGGGCGAGAAACAGAGGGTGAGAAACAGAGTGCGAGAAACAGAGTGGCTGAAACAGAGAGCGAGAAACAGATGGTCTGAAACAGAGGGCGAGAAACAGAGTGCGAGAAACTGAGGGCGCAAAACAGATGGCGAGAAACAGAGTGCGAGAAACTGAGGGCGATAAACAGAGGGCGAGAAACAGACGGCGAGAAACAGAGTGTGTGAAACAAGGGGCTAGAACGGAGGGCACGAAACAGTGTGCGAGAAACAGAGGGGCTGAAACAGTGGGCGAGAAACAGAGGGTGATAAACAGAGTGTGAGAAACAGAGGTGTTGAAACATTGGGGCTGAAACAGAGGGGCTGGAACGGAGGGCGAGAAACAGAGGGTGAGAAACAGAAAGCGAGAAACAGAGGGGCGAGAAACAGAGGGCGATAAACAGAGTGCGAGAAACAGAGGGGCTGAAACAGTGGGCGAGAAACAGAGCGCGATAAACAGAGTGCGAGAAACAGAGGGGCTGAAACAGTAGGCGAGAAACAGAGGGTGATAAACAGAGTGCGAGAAACAGAGGGTCTGAAACAGTGGGCGAGAAACAGAGGGCGATAAACAGAGTGCGAGAAACAGAGGGGCTGAAACAGCGGGCGAGAAACAGAGGGCGAGAAACAGAGGGCGAGAAACTGAGGGGCTGAAACAGAGGGTGAGAAACAGATGGGCTGAAACAGAGGGCGGGAAACAGAGGGCGAGAAACAGAGGGCTAGATTCAGAGGGCGAGAAACAGTGGGGCTGAAACAGAGGGTCTGAAACAGAGGGAGAGAAACAGATGGGCTGAAACAGCGTGTCTGAAACAGAGAGACTGAAACAGATGGCGAGAAACAGAGGGCGAGAAATGGAGGGGCTGAAACAGAGGGACTGAAACAGATGGGCTGGAACAGAGTGAGAGAAACAGAGGGCGCAAAACAGAGGGCGAGAAACAGAGGGCAAGAAACAGAGTGTGAGAACCTGAGGGGCTGGAACGGAGGGCGAGAAACAGAGGGTGAGAAACAGAGTGCGAGAAACAGAGCGCGAGAAACAGATGGACTGAAACAGAGGGCGAGAAACAGAGTGCGAGAAACTGAAGGCGCAAAACAGATGGTGAGAAACAGAGTGCGAGAAACTGAGGGCGCAAAACTGAGGGCGAGAAACAGACGGCGAGAAACAGAGTGTGTGAAACAAGGGGCTAGAACGGAGGGCACGAAACAGGGTGCGAGACACAGAGGGGCTGAAACAGTGGGCGAGTAACAGAGGGTGATAAACAGAGTGTGAGAAACAGAGGTGTTGAAACATTGGGGCTGAAACAGTGGGGCTGGAACGGAGGGCGAGAAACAGAGGGTGAGAAACAGAGTGCGAGAAACAGTGGGCGAGAAACAGAGGGCGATAAACAGAGTGCGAGAAACAGAGGGGCTGAAACAGAGGGCGAGAAACAGAGGGCGATAAACAGAGTGTGAGAAACAGAGGGGCTGAAACAGTAGGCGAGAAACAGAGGGCGATAAACAGAGTGCGAGAAACAGAGGGTCTGAAATAGTGGGCGAGAAACAGAGGGCGATAAACAGAGTGCGAGAAACAGAGGGGCTGAAACTGAGGGCGAGAACCAGAGGGTGAGAAACAGAGGGCGAGAAACAGAGGGGCTGAAACAGAGGGTGAGAAACAGAGGGTCAGAAACAGAAGGCGAGAAACAGAGTCTGAGAAACAGAGGGGCTGAAACAGAGGGGCTGCAAGAATTGGCTGAAACAGAGGGTGAGAAACAGAGGGCGAGAAAAAGAGGGCGAGAAACAGAGGGCGAGACACAGAGGGGCTGAAACAGAGGGGCTGAAACAGAGGGCATGAAAAAGAGGGTGAGAAACAGATGGGCTGAAACAGAGGATGAGAAACAGAGGGCGAGAAACAGATGGCTAGATTCAGAGAGCGAGAAACAGTGGGGCTGAAACAGAGGGTCTGAAACAGAGGGAGAGAAACAGATGGGCTGAAACAGAGGGTCGGAAACAGAGAGACTGAAACACATGGCGAGAAACAGAGGGCGAGAAATGGAGGGGCTGAAACAGAGGGACTGAAACAGATGGGCTGGAACAGAGTGAGAGAAACAGAGGGCGCAAAACAGATGGCGAGTAACAGAGGGCAAGAAACAGAGTGTGAGAAACAGAGGGACTGGAACGGAGGGCGAGAAACAAAGGGTGAGAAAGCGAGTGCGAGAAATAGAGTGGCTGAAACAGAGAACGAGAAACAGATGGACTGAAACAGAGGGCGAGAAACAGAGTGCGAGAAACTAAGGGCGCAAATCAGAGGGTGAGAAACAGAGGGCGAGAAACAGTGTGTGAGAAACAAAGTGGCTAGAACGGAGGGCAAGAAACAGGGTGCGAGAAACAGAGGGGCTGAAACAGTGGGCGAGAAACAGAGGGTGATAATCAGAGTACTAGAAACAGGGGCTGAAACAGAGGTCGAGAAACAGATGGGCTGAAACAGAGTGTGAGAAACAGAGGGGTTGAAACATTGGGGCTGAAACAGAGGGGCTGGAACGGAGGGTGAGAAACAGAGGGCGAGAAACAGAGGGGCTGAAACAGTGGGCGAGAAACAGAGGGCGAGAAACAGCGTGCGAGAAACTGAGGGCGCAAAACAGAGGGTGCAAAACAGAGGGCGAGAAACAGAGGGCAAGAAACAGAGTGTGAGAAACAGTGGGGCTGGAACGGAGGGCGAGAAACAGAGGGTGAGAAACAGAGTGCGAGAAACAAATTGGCTGAAACAGAGAGCGAGAAACAGATGGACTGAAACAGAGGGCGAGAAACAGAGTGCGAGAAACTGAGGGCGCAAAACAGAGGGCGAGAAACAGAGGGCGAGAAACAGAGTGTGAGAAACAAAGGGGCTAGAACGGAGGGCAAGAAACAGGGTGCGAGAAACAGAGGGGCTGAAACAGTGGGCGAGAAACAGAGGGCGATAAACAGAGTACGAGAAACAGATGTGTTGAAACATTGGGGCTAAAATAGTGCGGCTGGAACGGAGGGCGAGAAACAGAGTGCGAGAAACAGTGGGGCTGAAACAGTGGGCGAGAAACAGAGGGCGATAAACAGAGTGCGAGAAACAGAGGGGCTGAAACAGAGGGCAAGAAACAGAGGGCGAGAAACAGAGGGCGAGAAACATAGGGGCTGTAACAGAGGGTGAGAATCAGAGGGTCAGGAACCGAGGGCGAGAAAAGAGTCCGAGAAACAGAGGGGCTGAAATAATTGGCTGAAACAGAGGGTGAGAAACAGAGGGCGAGAAAAAGAGGGCGAGAAACAGAGGGCGAGACACAGAGGGGCTGAAACAGAGGGGCTGAAACAGAGGGCGTGAAACAGAGGGTGAGAAACAGATGTGCTGAAACAGAGGGCGAGAAACAGAGGGCGAGAAATAGAGGGCTAGATTCAGAGGGCGAGAAACAGAGGGGCTGAAACAGAGGGTCTGAAACAGAGGGAGAGAAACAGATGGGCTGAAACAGAGGGCGAGAAATGGAGGGGCTGAAACAGAGGGACTGAAACAGATGGGCAGGAACAGAGTGAGAGAAACAGAGGGCGCAAAACAGAGGGCGAGAAACAGAGGGCAAGAAACAGAGTGTGAGAAACAGAGGGGCTGGAACGGAGGGCAAGAAACAGAGGGTGAGAAACAGAGTGCGAGAAACAGAGTGGCTGAAACAGAGAGCGAGAAACAGATGGACTGAAACAGAGGGCGAGAAACAGAGTGTGAGAAACTGAGGGCGCAAAACAGAGGGCGAGAAACAGAGGGCGAGAAACAGAGTGTGAGAACAAGGGGCTAGAACGGAGGGCATGAAACAGGGTGCGAGAAACAGAGGGGCTGAAACAGTGGGCGAGAAACAGAGGGCGATAAACAGAGTGTGTGAAACAGAGGGGTTGAAACATTGGGGTTAAACAGAGGGGCTGGAACGGAGGGCGAGAAACAGAGTGCGAGAAACAGAGGGGCTGAAACAGTGGGCGAGAAACAGAGGGGCTTAAACAGTGGGCGAACAACAGAGGGCGATAAACAGAGTGCGAGAAACAGAGTGGCTGAAACAGAGAGCAAGAAACAGATGGACTGAAACAGAGGGCGAGAAACAGAGTGCGAGAAACTGAGCGTGCAAAACAGAAGGCGAGAAACAGACGGCGAGAAACAGAGTGTGAGAAACAAAGGGGCTAGAACGGAGGGTGATAAACAGAGTGCGAGAAACAGAGTGGCTGAAACAGAGGGCGAGAAACAGATGGACTGAAACAGAGGGCGAGAAACAGAGTGCGAGAAAGTGAGGGCGCAAAACAGATGGCGAGAAACAGAGTGCGAGAAACTGAGGGCGCAAAACAGAGGGCGAGAATCAGATGGCGAGAAACAGAGTGTGAGAAACAAAGGGGCTAGAACGGAGGGCACGAAACAGGGTGCGAGAAACAGATGGGCTGAAACAGTGGGCGAGAAACAAAGTGTGATAAACAGAGTACGAGAAACAGGGGCTGAAACAGAGGTCGAGAAACAGATGGGCTGAAACAGAGTGCGAGAAACAGAGGGGCTGAAACAGAGAGCGAGAAACAGAGTGTGAGAAACAGAGGGGTTGAAACATTGGGGCTGAAACAGAGGGGCTGGAACGGAGGGTGAGAAACAGAGGGCGAGAAACAGAGGGGCTGAAACAGTGGGCGAGAAACAGAGGGCGAGAAACAGCGTGCGAGAAACTGAGGGCGCAAAACAGAGGGTGCAAAACAGAGGGCGAGAAACAGAGGGCAAGAAACAGAGTGGGAGAAACAGTGGGGCTGGAACGGAGGGCGAGAAACAGAGGGTGAGAAACAGAGTGCGAGAAACAGATTGGCTGAAACAGAGAGCGAGAAACAGATGGACTGAAACAGAGGGCGAGAAACAGAGTGCGAGAGACTGAGGGCGCAAAACAGAGGGCGAGAAACAGAGGGCGAGAAACAGAGGGCGAGAAACAGAGTGTGAGAAACAAAGGGGCTAGAACGGAGGGCAAGAAACAGGGTGCAAGAAACAGAGGGGCTGAAACAGTGGGCGAGAAACAGAGGGCAATAAACAGAGTACGAGAAACAGATGGGTTGAAACATTGGGGCTAAAACAGAGCAGCTGGAACGGAGGGCGAGAAACAGATGGACTGAAACAGAGGGCGAGAAACAGAGTGCGAGAAAGTGAGGGCGCAAAACAGATGGCGAGAAACAGAGTGCGAGAAACTGAGGGCGCAAAACAGAGGGCGAGAATCAGACGGCGAGAAACAGAGTGTGAGAAACAAAGGGGCTAGAACGGAGTGCACGAAACAGGGTGCGAGAAACAGAGGGGCTGAAACAGTGGGCGAGAAACAGAGGGCGATAAACAGAGTGCGAGAAACAGAGGGGCTGAAACAGAGGGCGAGAAACAGAGGGCGAGAAACAGAGGGCGAGAAACAGAGGGGCTGAAACAGAGGGTGAGAAACAGAGGGTAAGAAACAGAAGGCGAGAAACAGAGTCCGAGAAACAGATGGGGTTAAACAGAGGGGCTGAAATAATTGGCTGAAACAGAGGGTGAGAAACAGAGGGCGAGAAAAACAGGGCGAGAAACAGAGGGCGAGACATAGAGGGGCTGAAACAGCGAGGCTGAAACAGAGGGCATGAAACAGAGAGTGAGAAACAGAGGGCTAGATTCAGAGGGCGAGAAACAGTTGGGCTGAAACAGAGGGTCTGAAACAGAGGGAGAGAAACAGATGGGCTGAAATAGAGGGTCTGAAACAGAGAGACTGAAACAGATGGCGAGAAACAGAGGGCGAGAAATAGAGGGGCTGAAACAGAGGGACTGAAACAGATGGGCTAGAACAGAGGGAGAGAAATAGAGGGCGCAAAACAGAGGGAGAGAAACAGAGGGCAAGAAACAGAGTGTGAGAAACAGAGAGGCTGGAACGGAGGGCGAGAAACAGAGGGTGAGAAACAGAGTGCGAGAAACAGAGTGGCTGAAACAGAGAGCGAGAAACAGATGGACTGAAACAGAGGGCGAGAAACAGAGTGCGAGAAACTGAGGGCGCAAAACAGAGGGCGAGAAACAGAGGGCGAGAAACAGAGTGTGAGAAACAAAGGGGCTAGAACGGAGGGCAAGAAACAGGGTGCGAGAAACAGAGGGGCTGAAACAGTGGGCGAGAAACAGAGGGCGATAAACAGAGTACGAGAAACAGGGGCTGAAACAGAGGGCGAAAAACAGATGGGCTGAAACAGAGTGCGAGAAACAGTGGGGCTGAGACAGAGTGCGATAAACAGAGTGTGAGAAACAGAGGGGTTGAAACATTGGGGCTGAAACAGAGGGGCTGGAACGGAGGGTGAGAAACAGAGTGCGAGAAACAGAGTGGCTGAAACAGTGGGCGAGAAACAGAGGGGCTGAAACAGAGTGCGAGAAACAGAGGGGCTGAAACAGACGGCAATAAACAGAGTGTGAGAAACAGAGGTGTTGAAACATTGGGGCTGAAACAGAGGGGCAGGAATGGAACGTGAGATACAGAGGGCGAGAAACAGAGGGGCTGAAACAGTGGGCGAGAAACAGAGGGCGAGAAACAGCGTGCGAGAAACTGAGGGCGCAAAACTGAGGGCGCAAAACAGAGGGCGAGAAACAGAGGGCAAGAAACAGAGTGTGAGAAACAGTGGGGCTGGAACGGAGGGCGAGAAACAGAGGGTGAGAAACAGAATGCGAGAAACAGATTGGCTGAAACAGAGAGCGAGAAACAGATGGTCTGAAACAGAGGGCGAGAAACAGAGTGCGAGAAACTGAGGGCGCAAAACAGAGGGCGAGAAACAGAGGGCGAGAAACAGAGTGTGAAAAACAAAAGGGCTAGAACGGAGGGCAAGAAACAAGGTGCGAGAAACAGAGGGGCTGAAACAGTGGGCGAGAAACAATGGGCGATAAACAGTCTACGAGAAACAGATGGGTTGAAACATTGGGGCTAAAACAGAGCGGCTGGAACGGAGGACGAGAAACAGAGTGCGAAAAACAGTGGGGCTGAAACAGTGGGCGAGAAACAGAGGGCGATAAACAGATTGCGAGAAACAAAGGGGCTGAAACAGAGGGCAAGAAACAGAGGGCGAGAAACAGAGGGCGAGAAACATAGGGGCTGAAACAGAGGGTGAGAAACAGAGAGTCAGAAACAGAGGGTGAGAAAGAGTCCGAGAAACAGAGGGGCTGAAATAATTGGCTGAAACAGAGGGTGAGAAACAGAGGGCGAGAATAACAGTGCGAGAAACAGAGTGCGAGGCACAGAGGTGCTGAAACAGAGGGGCTGAAACAGAGGGCGTGAAACAAAGGGGGAAAAACAGATGGGCTGAAACAGAGGGCGAGAAACAGAGGGCGAGAAACAGAGGGCTAGATTCAGAGGGCGAGAAACAGTGGGGCTGAAACAGAGGGTCTGAAACAGAGGGAGAGAAACAGATGGGCTGAAACAGAGGGTCTGAAACAGAGAGACTGAAACAGATGGCGAGAAACAGAGGGCGAGAAATGGAGGGGCTGAAACAGAGGGACTGAAACAGAGGGGCTGGAACGGAGGGCGAGAAACAGAGTGCGAGTAACAGAGGGGCTGAAACAGTGGGCGAGAAACAGAGGGTGATAAACAGAGTGCGAGAATCAGAGGGGCTGAAACAGAGGGCGAGAAACAGAGGGTGAGAAACACAGGGCGAGAAACAGAGTGGCTGAAACAGAGGGTGAGAAACAGATGAACTGAAACAGAGGGCGAGAAGCAGAGTGCGAGAAACTGAGGGCGCAATACAGAGGGCGAGAAACAGAGGGAGAGAAACAGATGGGCTGAAACAGAGGGTCTGAAACAGAGAGACTGAAACAGATGGCGAGAAACAGAGGGCAAGAAATGGAGGGGCTGAAACAGAGGGACTGAAACAGATGGGCTGGAACAGAGCGAGAGAAACAGTGGGCGCAAAACAGAGGGCGAGAAACAGAGGGCAAGAAACAGAGGGTGAGAAACAGAGTGCGAGAAACAGAGTGGCTGAAACAGAGAGCGAGAAACAGATGGACTGAAACAGAGGGCGAGAAACAGAGTGCGAGAAACTGAGGGTGCAAAACAGAGAGCAAGAAACAGAGGGTGAGAAACAGAGTGTGAGAAACAAGGGGGCTAGAACGGAGGGCACGAAACAGGGTGCGAGAAACAGAGGGGCTGAAACAGTGGGCGAGAAACAGAGGGCGATAAACAGAGTGTGAGAAACAGAGGGGTTGAAACATTGGGGCTGAAACAGAGGGGCTGGAACGGAGGGCGAGAAACAGAGTGCGAGAAACAGAGGGGCTGAAACAGTGGGCGAGAAACAGAGGGCGATAAACAGAGGGCGAGAAACAGAGGGGCTGAAACAGAGGGCGAGAAACAGAGGGCGAGAAACAGAGGGTCTGAATCAGAGGGAGAGAAACAGAGGGTGAGAAACAGAGGGTCAGAAACAGAAGGCAAGAAACAGAGTCCGAGAAACAGAGGGCTGAAACAGAGGGGCTGAAATAATTGGCTGAAACAGAGGGTGAGAAACAGAGGGCGAGAAAAAGAGGGCGAGCAACAGAGGGCGAGACACAGAGGGGCTGAAACAGAGGGGCTGAAACAGAGGGCGTGAAACAGAGGGTGAGAAACAGATGGGCTGAAACAGAGGGCGAGAAACAGAGGGCTAGATTCAGAATGTGACAAACAAAGGGGCTGAAACAGAGGGTCTGAAACAGAGGGAGAGAAACAGATGGGCTGAAACAGAGGGTCTGAAACAGAGAGACTTAAACAGATGGCGAGAAACAGAGGGCAAGAAATGGAGGGGCTGAATCAGAAGGACTGAAACAGATGGGCTGGAACAGAGGGAGAGAAACAGAGGGCGCAAAACAGAGGGCGAGAAACAGAGGGCAAGAAACAGAGTGTGAGAAACAGAGGGGCTGGAGCGGAAGGCGAGAAACAGAGGTTGAGAAACAGAGTGCGAGAAACAGAGTGGCTGAAACAGAGGGCGAGAAACAGAGTGCGAGAAACTGAGGGCGCAAAACAGAGGGTGAGAAACAGAGGGCGAGAAACAGAGTGTGAGAAACAAAGGGGCTAGAACGGAGGGCAAGAAACAGGGTGCGAGAAACAGAGGGGCTGAAACAGTGGGCGAGAAACAGAGGGCGATATACAGAGTACGAGAAACAGGGGCTAAAACAGAGGGCGAGAAACAGATGGGCTGAAACAGAGAGCGAGAAACAGATGGACTGAAACAGAGGGCGAGAAACAGAGTGCGAGAAACTGAGGGTGCAAAACAGAGAGCAAGAAACAGAGGGTGAGAAACAGAGTGTGAGAAACAAGGGGGCTAGAACGGAGGGCACGAAACAGGGTGCGAGAAACAGAGGGGCTGAAACAGTGGGCGAGAAACAGAGGGCGATAAACAGAGTGTGAGAAACAGAGGGGTTGAAACATTGGGGCTGAAACAGAGGGGCTGGAACGGAGGGCGAGAAACAGAGGTGCGAGAAACAGAGGGGCTGAAACAGTGGGCGAGAAACAGAGGACGATAAACAGAGGGCGAGAAACAGAGGGGCTGAAACAGAGGGCGAGAAACAGAGGGCGAGAAACAGAGGGTCTGAATCAGAGGGAGAGAAACAGAGGGTGAGAAACAGAGGGTCAGAAACAGAAGGCGAGAAACAGAGTCCGAGAAACAGAGGGCTGAAACAGAGGGGCTGAAATAATTGGCTGAAACAGAGGGTGAGAAACAGAGGGTGAGAAAAAGAGGGCGAGCAACAGAGGGCGAGACACAGAGGGGCTGAAACAGAGGGGCTGAAACAGAGGGCGTGAAACAGAGGGTGAGAAACAGATGGGCTGAAACAGAGGGCGAGAAACAGAGGGCTAGATTCAGAATGTGACAAACAGAGGGGCTGAAACAGAGGGTCTGAAACAGAGGGAGAGAAACAGATGGGCTGAAACAGAGGGTCTGAAACAGAGAGACTTAAACAGATGGCGAGAAACAGAGGGCAAGAAATGGAGGAGCTGAATCAGAAGGACTGAAACAGATGGGCTGGAACAGAGGGAGAGAAACAGAGGGCGCAAAACAGAGGGCGAGAAACAGAGGGCAAGAAACAGAGTGTGAGAAACAGAGGGGCTGGAGCGGAAGGCGAGAAACAGAGGTTGAGAAACAGAGTGCGAGAAACAGAGTGGCTGAAACAGAAAGCGAGAAACAGATGGACTGAAACAGAGGGCGAGAAACAGAGTGCGAGAAACTGAGGGCGCAAAACAGAGGGTGAGAAACAGAGGGCGAGAAACAGAGTGTGAGAAACAAAGGGGCTAGAACGGAGGGCAAGAAACAGGGTGCGAGAAACAGAGGGGCTGAAACAGTGGGCGAGAAACAGAGGGCAATAAGCAGAGTACGAGAAACAGGGGCTGAAACAGAGGGCGAGAAACAGATGGGCTGAAACAGAGTGCGAAAAACAGTGGGGCTGAAACAGAGTGCGATAAACAGAGTGTGAGAAACAGAGGGGTTGAAACATTGGGGCTGAAACAGAGGGGCTGGAACGGAGGGCGAGAAACAGAGTGCGAGAAACAGAGGGGCTGAAACAGTGGGCGAGAAACAGAGGGTGATAAACAGAGTGCGAGAATCAGAGGGGCTGTAACAGAGGGCGAGAAACAGAATGCGAGAAACTGAGGGCGCAATACAGAGGGCTAGAAACAGAGGGCGAGAAACAGAGTGTGAGAAACAAAGGGGCTAGAATGGAGCGCACGAAACAGGGTGTGAGAAACAGAGGGGCTGAAACAGTGGGCGAGAAACAGAGGGCGATAAACAGAGTACAGAGTACGAGAAACAGAGGGGTTGAAACATTGGGGCTGAAACAGATAGGCTGGAACGGAGGGCGAGAAACAGAGTGCGAGAAAAAGAGAGGCTGAAACAGTGGTCAAGAAACAGAGAGCAAGAAACAGAGGGCAAGAAACAGAGTGCGAGAAACTGAGGGCGCAAAACAGAGGGCGAGAAACAGAGGGCGAGAAACAGAGTGTGAAAAACAAAGGGGCTAGAATGGAGGGCAAGAAACAGGGTGCGAGAAACAGAGGGGCTGAAACAGTGGGCGAGAAACAGTGGGCGATAAACAGACTACGAGAAACAGATGGGTTGAAACATTGGGGCTAAAACAGAGCGGCTGGAACGGAGGGCGAGAAACAGAGTGCGAGAAACAGTGGGGCTGAAACAGTGGGCAAGAAACAGAGGGTGATAAACAGAGTGCGAGAATCAGAGGGGCTGAAACAGAGGGCGAGAAACAGAGGGTGAGAAACAGAGGGTGAGAAAAGAGTCCGAGAAACAGAGGGGCTGAAATAATTGGCTGAAACAGAGGGTGAGAAACAGAGGGCGAGAAAAAGAGGGCGAGAAACAGAGGGCGAGACACAGAGGGGCTGACACAGAGGGGCTGAAACAGAGGGCGTGAAACAGAGGGTGAGAAACAGATGGGCTGAAACAGAGGTCGAGAAACAGAGGGCGAGAAACAGAGGGCTAGATGCAGAGGGCGAGAAACAGTGGGGCTGAAACAGAGGGTCTGAAACAGAGAGACTGAAACAGATGGCGAGAAACAGAGGGCGAGAAATGGAGGGGCTGAAACAGAGGGACTGAAACACATGTGCTGGAACAGAGTGAGAGAAACAGAGGGCACAAAACAGAGGGCGAGAAACAGAGGGCAAGAAACAGAGTGTGAGAAACAGATGGCAAGAAACAGAGGGTGAGAAACAGAGTGCGAGAAACAGAGTGCGAGAAACAGAGTGGCTGAAACAGTGGGCGAGAAACAGAGGGCGATAAACAGAGTGCGAGAAACAGAGGGGCTGAAACAGTGGGCGAGAAACAGAGGGCGATAAACAGAGTGCGAGAAACAGAGTGGCTGAAACAGAGAGCGAGAAACAGATGGACTGAAACAGAGGGCGAGAAACAGAGGGCGAGAAACAGAGGGTCTGAAACAGAGGGAGAGAAACAGAGGGTGAGAAACAGAGGGTCAGAAACAGAAGGCGAGAAACAGAGTCCGAGAAACAGAGGGGCTGAAACAGAGGGGCTGAAATAATTGGCTGAAACAGAGGGTGAGAAACAGAGGGCGAGAAATAGAGGGCGAGCAACAGAGGGCGAGACACAGAGGGTCTGAAACAGAGGGGCTGAAACAGAGGGCGTGAAACAGAGGGTGAGAAACAGATGGGCTGAAACAGAGGGCGAGAAACAGAGGGCTAGATTCAGAGTGTGACAAACAGAGGGGCTGAAACAGAGGGTCTGAAACAGAGGGAGAGAAACAGAGGGGCTGAAACAGAGGGTCTGAAACAGAGAGACTGAAACAGATGGCAAGAAACAGAGGGCAAGAAATGGAGGGGCAGAATCAGAGGGACTGAAACAGATGGGCTGGAACAGAGGGAGAGAAACAGAGGGCGCAAAACAGAGTGCGAGAAACAGAGGGCAAGAAACAGAGTGTGAGAAACAGTGGGGCTGAAACGGAGGGCGAGAAACAGAGGGCGAGAAACAGAGTGCGAGAAACTGAGGGCGCAAAACAGAGGGCGAGGAACAGAGTGTGAGAAACAAAGGGGCTAGAACGGAGGGCAAGAAACAGGTTGCGAGAAACAGAGGGGCTGAAACAGTGGGCGAGAAACAGAGCGCAATAAACAGAGTACGAGAAACAGGAGCTGAAACAGAGGGCGAGAAACAGATGGGCTGAAACAGAGGGAGAGAAACAGAGGGGCTGAAACAGTGGGCGGTAAACAGAGTGTGAGAAACAGAGGGGTTGAAACATTGGTGCTGAAACAGAGGGGCTGGAACGGAGGGTGAGAAACAGAGGGCGAGAAACAGAGGGGCTGAAACAGTGGGCGAGAAACAGAGGGTAAGAAACAGAGTGCGAGAAACAGAGTGGCTGAAACAGAGGGTGAGAAACAAAGTGCGAGAAACTGAGGGCGCAAAACAGAGGGCGAGAAACAGAGGGCAAGAAACAGAGTGTGAGAAACAAAGGGGCTAGAACGGAGGGCATGAAACAGGGTGCAACAAACAGAGTGGCTGAAACAGTGGGCGAGAAACAGAGTACGAGAAACAGATGGGTTGAAACATTGGGGCTGAAACAGATGGGCTGGAACGGAGGGCGAGAAACAGAGTGCGAGAAACAGAGGGGCTGAAACAGTGGGCGAGAAACAGAGGGCGATAAACAGAGTGCGAGAAACAGAGGGGCTGAAACAGAGGGCGAGAAACAGAGGGCGAGAAACAGAGGGTGAGAAACAGAGGGGCTGAAACAGAGGGTGAGAAACAGAGGGTCAGAAACAGAAGGGTGAGAAACAGAGTCCGAGAAACAGAGGGGCTGAAACAGAGGGGCTGAAATAATTGGCTGAAACAGAGGTTGAGAAACAGAGGGCGAGAAAAGGAGGGCGAGAAACAGAGGTCGAGACACAGAGGGGCTGAAACAGAGTGGCTGAAACAGAGGGCTTGAAACAGAGGGTGAGAAACAGATGGGCTGAAACAGAGGGTGAGAAACAGAGGGCGAGAAACAGAGGGCAAGATTCAGATGGCGAGAAACAGTGGGGCTGAAACAGAGGGTCTGAAACAGAGTGGCTGAAACAGAGAGCGAGAAACAGATGGACTGAAACAGAGGGCAAAAAACTGAGGGCGCAAAACAGAGGGTGAGAAACAGAGGGCGAGAAACAGAGTGTGAGAAACAAAGGGGCTAGAACGGAGGGCAAGAAACAGGGTGCGAGAAACAGAGGGGCTGAAACAGTGGGCGAGAAACAGATGGGCTGAAACAGAGTGCGAGAAACAGAGGGGCTGAAACAGAGGGCGATAAACAGAGGGCGATAAACAGAGTGTGAGAAACAGAGGGGTTGAAACATTGGAGCTGAAACAGAGGGGCTGGAATGGAGGGCGAGAAACAGAGTGCGAGAAACAGAGGGGCTGAAACAGTGGGCGAAAAACAGAGGGCGATAAACAGAGTGCGAGAAACAGAGTGGCTGAAACAGAGAGCGAGAAACAGATGGACTGAAACTGAGGGCGAGAAACAGAGGGCCAGAAACAGAGGGTCTGAAACAGAAGGCGAGAAACAGAGTCCGAGAAACAGAGGGGCTGAAACAGAGGGGCTGAAATAATTGGCTGAAACAGAGTGTGAGAAACAGAGGGCGAGAAAATGAGGGCGGGCAACAGAGGGCGAGACATAGAGGGGCTGAAACAGAGGGGCTGAAACAGAGGGCGTGAAACAGAGAGTGAGAAACAGATGGGCTGAAACAGCGGGCGAGAAACAGAGGGCTAGATTCAGAGTGTGACAAACAGAGGGGCTGAAACAGAGGGTCTGAAACAGAGGGAGAGAAACAGATGGGCTGAAACAGAGGGTCTGAAACAGAGAGACTGAAACAGATGGCGAGAAACAGAGGGCAAGAAATGGAGGGGCTGAATCAGAGGGACTGAAACAGATGGGCTGGAACAGAGGGAGAGAAACAGAGGGCGCAAAACAGAGGGCGAGAAACAGAGGGCAAGAAACAGAGTGTGAGAAACAGTGGGGCTGAAATGGAGGGCGAGAAACAGAGGGTGAGAAACAGAGTGCGAGAAACAGAGTGGCTGAAACAGAGGGCGAGAAACAGATGGCAAGAAACAGAGGGTGAGAAACAGAGTGCGAGAAACGGAGGGTGAGAAACAGAGAGCAAGAAACAGAGGGCGAGAAACTGAGTGTGAGAAACAAGGGGGCTAGAACGGAGGGCACGAAACAGGGTGCGAGAAACAGAGGGGCTGAAACAGTGGGCGAGAATCAGAGGGCGATAAACAGAGTGTGAGAAACAGAGGGGTTGAAACATTGGGGCTGAAATAGAGGGGCTGGAACCGAGGGCGAGAAACAGAGTGCGAGAAACAGAGTGGCTGAAACAGTGGGCGAGAAACAGAGGGCGATAAACAGAGTGCGAGAAACAGAGGGGCTGAAACAGTGGGCGAGAAACAGAGGGCGATAAACAGAGTGCGAGAAACAGAGTGGCTGAAACAGAGAGCGAGAAACAGATGGACTGAAACAGAGGGCGAGAAACAGAGGGCGAGAAACAGAGGGTCTGAAACAGAGGGAGAGAAACAGAGGGTGAGAAACAGAGGGTCAGAAACAGAAGGCGAGAAACAGAGTCCGAGAAACAGAGGGGCTGAAACAGAGGGGCTGAAATAATTGGCTGAAACAGAGGGTGAGAAACAGAGGGCGAGAAATAGAGGGCGAGCAACAGAGGGCGAGACACAGAGGGTCTGAAACAGAGGGGCTGAAACAGAGGGCGTGAAACAGAGGGTGAGAAACAGATGGGCTGAAACAGAGGGCGAGAAACAGAGGGCTAGATTCAGAGTGTGACAAACAGAGGGGCTGAAACAGAGGGTCTGAAACAGAGGGAGAGAAACAGAGGGGCTGAAACAGAGGGTCTGAAACAGAGAGACTGAAACAGATGGCGAGAAACAGAGGGCAAGAAATGGAGGGGCTGAATCAGAGGGACTGAAACAGATGGGCTGGAACAGAGGGTGAGAAACAGAGGGCGCAAAACAGAGGGCGAGAAACAGAGGGCAAGAAACAGAGTGTGAGAAACAGTGGGGCTGAAACGGAGGGCGAGAAACAGAGGGTGAGAAACAGAGTGCGAGAAACAGAGTGGCTGAAACAGAGAGCGAGAAACAGATGGACTGAAACAGAGGGCGAGAAACAGAGTGCGAGAAACTGAGGGCGCAAAACAGAGGGCGAGAAACAGAGGGCGAGAAACAGAGTGTGAGAAACAAAGGGGCTAGAACAGAGGGCAAGAAACAGGGTGCGAGAAACAGAGGGGCTGAAACAGTGGGCGAGAAACAGAGGGCGATAAGCAGAGTACGAGAAACAGGGGCTGAAACAGAGGGCGAGAAACAGTGGGGCTGAAACAGAGGGCGATAAACAGAGTGTGAGAAACAGAGGGGTTGAAACATTGGGGCTGAAACAGAGGGGCTGGAACGGAGGGCGAGAAACAGAGTGCGAGAAACACAGGGGCTGGAACAGTGGCGAGAAACAGAGGGTGATAAACAGAGTGCGAGAATCAGAGGGGCTGAAACAGAGGGCGAGAAACAGAGGGTGAGAAACATGAACTGAAACAGAGGGCGAGAAGCAGAGTGCGAGAAACTGAGGGCGCTATACAGAGGGCGAGAAACAGAGGGGCTGAAACAGTGGGCGAGAAACAGAGGGTAAGAAACAGAGTGCGAGAAACAGAGTGGCTGAAACAGAGGGTGAGAAACAGAGTGCGAGAAACTGAGGGCGCAAAACAGAGGGCGAGAAACAGAGGGCAAGAAACAGAGTGTGAGAAACAAAGGGGCTAGAACGGAGGGCACGAAACAGGGTGCAACAAACAGAGTGGCTGAAACAGTGGGCGAGAAACAGAGTACGAGAAACAGATGGGTTGAAACATTGGGGCTGAAACAGAGGGGCTGGAACGGAGGGCGAGAAACAGAGTGCGAGAAACAGAGGGGCTGAAACAGTGGGCGAGAAACAGAGGGCGATAAACAGAGTGCGAGAAACAGAGGGGCTGAAACTGAGGGCGAGAAACAGAGGGCGAGAAACAGAGGGTGAGAAACAGAGGGGCTGAAACAGAGGGTGAGAAACAGAGGGTCAGAAACAGAAGGGTGAGAAACAGAGTCCGAGAAACAGTGGGGCTGAAACAGAGGGGCTGAAATAATTGGCTGAAACAGAGGTTGAGAAACAGAGGGCGAGAAAAGGAGGGCGAGAAACAGAGGGCGAGACACAGAGGGGCTGAAACAGAGTGGCTGAAACAGAGGGCTTGAAACAGAGGGTGAGAAACAGATGGGCTGAAACAGAGGGTGAGAAACAGAGGGCGAGAAACAGAGGGCAAGATTCAGATGGCGAGAAACAGTGGGGCTGAAACAGAGGGTCTGAAACAGAGTGGCTGAAACAGAGAGCGAGAAACAGATGGACTGAAACAGAGGGCGAAAAACTGAGGGCGCAAAACAGAGGGTGAGAAACAGAGGGCGAGAAACAGAGTGTGAGAAACAAAGGGGCTAGAACGGAGGGCAAGAAACAGGGTGCGAGAAACAGAGGGGCTGAAACAGTGGGCGAGAAACAGATGGGCTGAAACAGAGTGCGAGAAACAGAGGGGCTGGAACGGAGGGCGAGAAACAGAGGGCGAGAAACAGAGTGTGAGAAACAGAGGGGTTGAAACATTGGGGCTGAAACAGAGGGGCTGGAACGGAGGGCGAGAAACAGAGTGCGAGAAACAGAGGGGCTGAAACAGTGGGCGAAAAACAGAGGGCGATAAACAGAGTGCGAGAAACAGAGTGGCTGAAACAGAGAGCGAGAAACAGATGGACTGAAACAGAGGGCCAGAAACAGAGGGTCTGAAACAGAAGGCGAGAAACAGAGTCCGAGAAACAGAGGGGCTGAAACAGAGGGGCTGAAATAATTGGCTGAAACAGAGGGTGAGAAACAGAGGGCGAGAAAATGAGGGCGGGCAACAGAGGGCGAGACATAGAGGGGCTGAAACAGAGGGGCTGAAACAGAGGGCGTGAAACAGAGGGTGAGAAACAGATGGGCTGAAACAGAGGGCGAGAAACAGAGGGCTAGATTCAGAGTGTGACAAACAGAGGGGCTGAAACAGAGGGTCTGAAACAGAGGGAGAGAAACAGATGGGCTGAAACAGAGGGTCTGAAACAGAGAGACTGAAACAGATGGCGAGAAACAGAGGGCAAGAAATGGAGGGGCTGAATCAGAGGGACTGAAACAGATGGGCTGGAACAGAGGGAGAGAAACAGAGGGCGCAAAACAGAGGGCGAGAAACAGAGGGCAAGAAACAGGGTGTGAGAAACAAAGGGGCTAGAACAGAGGGCAAGAAACAGGGTGCGAGAAACAGAGGGGCTGAAACAGTGGGCGAGAAACAGAGGGCGATAAGCAGAGTACGAGAAACAGGGGCTGAAACAGAGGGCGAGAAACAGATGGGCTGAAACAGAGTGCGAGAAACAGTGGGGCTGAAACAGAGGGCGATAAACAGAGTGTGAGAAACAGAGGGGTTGAAACATTGGGGCTGAAACAGAGGGGCTGGAACGGAGGGCGAGAAACAGAGTGCGAGAAACACAGGGGCTGGAACAGTGGCGAGAAACAGAGGGTGATAAACAGAGTGCGAGAATCAGAGGGGCTGAAACAGAGGGCGAGAAACAGAGGGTGAGAAACAGATGAACTGAAACAGAGGGCGAGAAGCAGAGTGCGAGAAACTGAGGGCGCTATACAGAGGGCGAGAAACAGAGGGGCTGAAACAGTGGGCGAGAAACAGAGGGTAAGAAACAGAGTGCGAGAAACAGAGTGGCTGAAACAGAGGGTGAGAAACAGAGTGCGAGAAACTGAGGGCGCAAAACAGAGGGCGAGAAACAGAGGGCAAGAAACAGAGTGTGAGAAACAAAGGGGCTAGAACGGAGGGCACGAAACAGGGTGCAACAAACAGAGTGGCTGAAACAGTGGGCGAGAAACAGAGTACGAGAAACAGATGGGTTGAAACATTGGGGCTGAAACAGAGGGGCTGGAACGGAGGGCGAGAAACAGAGTGCGAGAAACAGAGCGGCTGAAACAGTGGGCGAGAAACAGAGGGCGATAAACAGAGTGCGAGAAACAGAGGGGCTGAAACTGAGGGCGAGAAACAGAGGGCGAGAAACAGAGGGTGAGAAACAGAGGGGCTGAAAGAGAGGGTGAGAAACAGAGGGTCAGAAACAGAAGGGTGAGAAACAGAGTCCGAGAAACAGTGGGGCTGAAACAGAGGGGCTGAAATAATTGGCTGAAACAGAGGTTGAGAAACAGAGGGCGAGAAAAGGAGGGCGAGAAACAGAGGGCGAGACACAGAGGGGCTGAAACAGAGTGGCTGAAACAGAGGGCTTGAAACAGAGGGTGAGAAACAGATGGGCTGAAACAGAGGGTGAGAAACAGAGGGCGAGAAACAGAGGGCAAGATTCAGATGGCGAGAAACAGTGGGGCTGAAACAGAGGGTCTGAAACAGAGTGGCTGAAACAGAGAGCGAGAAACAGATGGACTGAAACAGAGGGCGAAAAACTGAGGGCGCAAAACAGAGGGTGAGAAACAGAGGGCGAGAAACAGAGTGTGAGAAACAAAGGGGCTAGAACGGAGGGCAAGAAACAGGGTGCGAGAAACAGAGGGGCTGAAACAGTGGGCGAGAAACAGATGGGCTGAAACAGAGTGCGAGAAACAGAGGGGCTGGAACGGAGGGCGAGAAACAGAGGGCGAGAAACAGAGTGTGAGAAACAGAGGGGTTGAAACATTGGGGCTGAAACAGAGGGGCTGGAACGGAGGGCGAGAAACAGAGTGCGAGAAACAGAGGGTCTGAAACAGTGGGCGAAAAACAGAGGGCGATAAACAGAGTGCGAGAAACAGAGTGGCTGAAACAGAGAGCGAGAAACAGATGGACTGAAACAGAGGGCCAGAAACAGAGGGTCTGAAACAGAAGGCGAGAAACAGAGTCCGAGAAACAGAGGGGCTGAAACAGAGGGGCTGAAATAATTGGCTGAAACAGAGGGTGAGAAACAGAGGGCGAGAAAATGAGGGCGGGCAACAGAGGGCGAGACATAGAGGGGCTGAAACAGAGGGGCTGAAACAGAGGGCGTGAAACAGAGGGTGAGAAACAGATGGGCTGAAACAGAGGGCGAGAAACAGAGGGCTAGATTCAGAGTGTGACAAACAGAGGGGCTGAAACAGAGGGTCTGAAACAGAGGGAGAGAAACAGATGGGCTGAAACAGAGGGTCTGAAACAGAGAGACTGAAACAGATGGCGAGAAACAGAGGGCAAGAAATGGAGGGGCTGAATCAGAGGGACTGAAACAGATGGGCTGGAACAGAGGGAGAGAAACAGAGGGCGCAAAACAGAGGGCGAGAAACAGAGGGCAAGAAACAGGGTGTGAGAAACAGTGGGGCTGAAATGGAGTGCGAGAAACAGAGTGGCTGAAACAGAGAGCGAGAAACAGATGGCAAGAAACAGAGGGTGAGAAACAGAGTGCGAGAAACGGAGGGCGAGAAACAGAGAGCAAGAAACAGAGGGCGAGAAACTGAGTGTGAGAAACAAGGGGGCTAGAACGGAGGGCACGAAACAGGGTGCGAGAAACAGAGGGGCTGAAACAGTGGGCGAGAATCAGAGGGCGATAAACAGAGTGTGAGAAACAGAGGGGTTGAAACATTGGGGCTGAAATAGAGGGGCTGGAACCGAGGGCGAGAAACAGAGTGCGAGAAACAGAGTGGCTGAAACAGTGGGCGAGAAACAGAGGGCGATAAACAGAGTGCGAGAAACAGAGGGGCTGAAACAGTGGGCGAGAAACAGAGGGCGATAAACAGAGTGCGAGAAACAGAGTGGCTGAAACAGAGAGCGAGAAACAGATGGACTGAAACAGAGGGCGAGAAACAGAGGGCGAGAAACAGAGGGTCTGAAACAGAGGGAGAGAAACAGAGGGTGAGAAACAGAGGGTCAGAAACAGAAGGCGAGAAACAGAGTCCGAGAAACAGAGGGGCTGAAACAGAGGGGCTGAAATAATTGGCTGAAACAGAGGGTGAGAAACAGAGGGCGAGAAAATGAGGGCGGGCAACAGAGGGCGAGACATAGAGGGGCTGAAACAGAGGGGCTGAAACAGAGGGCGTGAAACAGAGGGTGAGAAACAGATGGGCTGAAACAGAGGGCGAGAAACAGAGGGCTAGATTCAGAGTGTGACAAACAGAGGGGCTGAAACAGAGGGTCTGAAACAGAGGGAGAGAAACAGATGGGCTGAAACAGAGGGTCTGAAACAGAGAGACTGAAACAGATGGCGAGAAACAGAGGGCAAGAAATGGAGGGGCTGAATCAGAGGGACTGAAACAGATGGGCTGGAACAGAGGGAGAGAAACAGAGGGCGCAAAACAGAGGGCGAGAAACAGAGGGCAAGAAACAGGGTGTGAGAAACAAAGGGGCTAGAACAGAGGGCAAGAAACAGGGTGCGAGAAACAGAGGGGCTGAAACAGTGGGCGAGAAACAGAGGGCGATAAGCAGAGTACGAGAAACAGGGGCTGAAACAGAGGGCGAGAAACAGATGGGCTGAAACAGAGTGCGAGAAACAGTGGGGCTGAAACAGAGGGCGATAAACAGAGTGTGAGAAACAGAGGGGTTGAAACATTGGGGCTGAAACAGAGGGGCTGGAACGGAGGGCGAGAAACAGAGTGCGAGAAACACAGGGGCTGGAACAGTGGCGAGAAACAGAGGGTGATAAACAGAGTGCGAGAATCAGAGGGGCTGAAACAGAGGGCGAGAAACAGAGGGTGAGAAACAGATGAACTGAAACAGAGGGCGAGAAGCAGAGTGCGAGAAACTGAGGGCGCTATACAGAGGGCGAGAAACAGAGGGGCTGAAACAGTGGGCGAGAAACAGAGGGTAAGAAACAGAGTGCGAGAAACAGAGTGGCTGAAACAGAGGGTGAGAAACAGAGTGCGAGAAACTGAGGGCGCAAAACAGAGGGCGAGAAACAGAGGGCAAGAAACAGAGTGTGAGAAACAAAGGGGCTAGAACGGAGGGCACGAAACAGGGTGCAACAAACAGAGTGGCTGAAACAGTGGGCGAGAAACAGAGTACGAGAAACAGATGGGTTGAAACATTGGGGCTGAAACAGAGGGGCTGGAACGGAGGGCGAGAAACAGAGTGCGAGAAACAGAGCGGCTGAAACAGTGGGCGAGAAACAGAGGGCGATAAACAGAGTGCGAGAAACAGAGGGGCTGAAACTGAGGGCGAGAAACAGAGGGCGAGAAACAGAGGGTGAGAAACAGAGGGGCTGAAAGAGAGGGTGAGAAACAGAGGGTCAGAAACAGAAGGGTGAGAAACAGAGTCCGAGAAACAGTGGGGCTGAAACAGAGGGGCTGAAATAATTGGCTGAAACAGAGGTTGAGAAACAGAGGGCGAGAAAAGGAGGGCGAGAAACAGAGGGCGAGACACAGAGGGGCTGAAACAGAGTGGCTGAAACAGAGGGCTTGAAACAGAGGGTGAGAAACAGATGGGCTGAAACAGAGGGTGAGAAACAGAGGGCGAGAAACAGAGGGCAAGATTCAGATGGCGAGAAACAGTGGGGCTGAAACAGAGGGTCTGAAACAGAGTGGCTGAAACAGAGAGCGAGAAACAGATGGACTGAAACAGAGGGCGAAAAACTGAGGGCGCAAAACAGAGGGTGAGAAACAGAGGGCGAGAAACAGAGTGTGAGAAACAAAGGGGCTAGAACGGAGGGCAAGAAACAGGGTGCGAGAAACAGAGGGGCTGAAACAGTGGGCGAGAAACAGATGGGCTGAAACAGAGTGCGAGAAACAGAGGGGCTGGAACGGAGGGCGAGAAACAGAGGGCGAGAAACAGAGTGTGAGAAACAGAGGGGTTGAAACATTGGGGCTGAAACAGAGGGGCTGGAACGGAGGGCGAGAAACAGAGTGCGAGAAACAGAGGGTCTGAAACAGTGGGCGAAAAACAGAGGGCGATAAACAGAGTGCGAGAAACAGAGTGGCTGAAACAGAGAGCGAGAAACAGATGGACTGAAACAGAGGGCCAGAAACAGAGGGTCTGAAACAGAAGGCGAGAAACAGAGTCCGAGAAACAGAGGGGCTGAAACAGAGGGGCTGAAATAATTGGCTGAAACAGAGGGTGAGAAACAGAGGGCGAGAAAATGAGGGCGGGCAACAGAGGGCGAGACATAGAGGGGCTGAAACAGAGGGGCTGAAACAGAGGGCGTGAAACAGAGGGTGAGAAACAGATGGGCTGAAACAGAGGGCGAGAAACAGAGGGCTAGATTCAGAGTGTGACAAACAGAGGGGCTGAAACAGAGGGTCTGAAACAGAGGGAGAGAAACAGATGGGCTGAAACAGAGGGTCTGAAACAGAGAGACTGAAACAGATGGCGAGAAACAGAGGGCAAGAAATGGAGGGGCTGAATCAGAGGGACTGAAACAGATGGGCTGGAACAGAGGGAGAGAAACAGAGGGCGCAAAACAGAGGGCGAGAAACAGAGGGCAAGAAACAGGGTGTGAGAAACAGTGGGGCTGAAATGGAGTGCGAGAAACAGAGTGGCTGAAACAGAGAGCGAGAAACAGATGGCAAGAAACAGAGGGTGAGAAACAGAGTGCGAGAAACGGAGGGCGAGAAACAGAGAGCAAGAAACAGAGGGCGAGAAACTGAGTGTGAGAAACAAGGGGGCTAGAACGGAGGGCACGAAACAGGGTGCGAGAAACAGAGGGGCTGAAACAGTGGGCGAGAATCAGAGGGCGATAAACAGAGTGTGAGAAACAGAGGGGTTGAAACATTGGGGCTGAAATAGAGGGGCTGGAACCGAGGGCGAGAAACAGAGTGCGAGAAACAGAGTGGCTGAAACAGTGGGCGAGAAACAGAGGGCGATAAACAGAGTGCGAGAAACAGAGGGGCTGAAACAGTGGGCGAGAAACAGAGGGCGATAAACAGAGTGCGAGAAACAGAGTGGCTGAAACAGAGAGCGAGAAACAGATGGACTGAAACAGAGGGCGAGAAACAGAGGGCGAGAAACAGAGGGTCTGAAACAGAGGGAGAGAAACAGAGGGTGAGAAACAGAGGGTCAGAAACAGAAGGCGAGAAACAGAGTCCGAGAAACAGAGGGGCTGAAACAGAGGGGCTGAAATAATTGGCTGAAACAGAGGGTGAGAAACAGAGGGCGAGAAAATGAGGGCGGGCAACAGAGGGCGAGACATAGAGGGGCTGAAACAGAGGGCGTGAAACAAAGAGTGAGAAACAGATGGGCTGAAACAGCGGGCGAGAAACAGAGGGCTAGATTCAGAGTGTGACAAACAGAGGGGCTGAAACAGAGGGTCTGAAACAGGGGGAGAGAAACAGATGGGCTGAAACAGAGGGTCTGAAACAGAGAGACTGAAACAGATGGCGAGAAACAGAGGGCAAGAAATGGAGGGGCTGAATCAGAGGGACTGAAACAGATGGGCTGGAACAGAGGGAGAGAAACAGAGGGCGCAAAACAGAGGGCGAGAAACAGAGGGCAAGAAACAGAGTGTGAGAAACAGTGGGGCTGAAATGGAGGGCGAGAAACAGAGGGTGAGAAACAGAGTGCGAGAAACAGAGTGGCTGAAACAGAGAGCGAGAAACAGATGGCAAGAAACAGAGGGCGAGAAACAGAGTGCGAGAAACTGAGGGCGCAAAACAGAGGGCGAGAAACAGAGGGCGAGAAACAGAGTGTGAGAAACAAAGGGGCTAGAACGGAGGGCAAGAAACAGGGTGCGAGAAACAGAGGGGCTGAAACAGTGGGTGAGAAACAGAGGGCGATAAGCAGAGTACGAGAAACAGGGGCTGAAACAGAGGGCGAGAAACAGATGGGCTGAAACAGAGTGCGAGAAACAGTGGGGCTGAAACAGAGGGCGATAAACAGAGTGTGAGAAACAGAGGGGTTGAAACATTGGGGCTGAAACAGAGGGGCTGGAACGGAGGGCGAGAAACAGAGTGCGAGAAACACAGGGGCTGGAACAGTGGCGAGAAACAGAGGGTGATAAACAGAGTGCGAGAATCAGAGGGGCTGAAACAGAGGGCGAGAAACAGAGGGTGAGAACCAGAGGGCAAGAAACAGAGTGGCTGAAACAGAGGGTGAGAAACAGATGAACTGAAACAGAGGGCGAGAAGCAGAGTGCGAGAAACTGAGGGCGCTATACAGAGGGCGAGAAACAGAGGGCGAGAAACAGAGTGTGAGAAACAAAGCGGCTGGAATGGAGCGCACGAAACAGGGTGTGAGAAACAGAGGGGCCGAAATAGTGGGCGAGAAACAGAGGGAGATAAACAGAGTACAGAGTACGAGAAACAGAGGGGTTGAAACGTTGGGGCTGAAACAGATAGGCTGGAACGGTGGGCGAGAAACAGAGTGCGAGAAACAGAGAGGCTGAAACAGTGGTCAAGAAACAGAGAGCAAGAAACAGAGGGCAAGAAACAGAGTGTGAGTAACAGTGGGGCTGGAACGGAGGGCGAGAATCAGAGGGTGAGAAACAGAGTGCGAGATACAGAGTGGCTGAAACAGAAGGCGAGAAACAGATGGACTGAAACAGAGGGCGAGAAACAGAGTGCGAGAAACTGAGGGCGCAAAACAGAGGGCGAGGAACAGAGTGTGAGAAACAAAGGGGCTAGAACGGAGGGCAAGAAACAGGTTGCGAGAAACAGAGGGGCTGAAACAGTGGGCGAGAAACAGAGCGCAATAAACAGAGTACGAGAAACGGGGCTGAAACAGAGGGCGAGAAACAGATGGGCTGAAACAGTGGGAGAGAAACAGAGGGGCTGAAACAGTGGGCGATAAACAGAGTGTGAGAAACAGAGGGGTTGAAACATTGGGGCTGAAACAGAGGGGCTGGAACGGAGGGTGAGAAACAGAGGGCGAGAAACAGAGGGGCTGAAACAGTGGGCGAGAAACAGAGGGTAAGAAACAGAGTGCGAGAAACAGAGTGGCTGAAACAGAGGGTGAGAAACAGAGTGCGAGAAACTGAGGGCGCAAAACAGAGGGCGAGAAACAGAGGGCAAGAAACAGAGTGTGAGAAACAAAGGGGCTAGAACGGAGGGCACGAAACAGGGTGCAACAAACAGATTGGCTGAAACAGTGGGCGAGAAACAGAGTACGAGAAACAGATGGGTTGAAACATTGGGGCTGAAACAGAGGGGCTGGAACGGAGGGCGAGAAACAGAGTGCGAGAAACAGAGGGGCTGAAACAGTGGGCGAGAAACAGAGGGCGATAAACAGAGTGCGAGAAACAGAGGGGCTGAAACAGAGGGCGAGAAACAGAGGGCGAGAAACAGAGGGTGAGAAACAGAGGGGCTGAAACAGAGGGTGAGAAACAGAGGGTCAGAAACAGAAGGGTGAGAAACAGAGTCCGAGAAACAGAGGGGCTGAAACAGAGGGGCTGAAATAATTGGCTGAAACAGAGGTTGAGAAACAGAGGGCGAGAAAAAGAGGGCGAGAAACAGAGGGCGAGACACAGAGGGGCTGAAACAGAGTGGCTGAAACAGAGGGCTTGAAACAGAGGGTGAGAAACAGATGGGCTGAAACAGAGGGTGAGAAACAGAGGGCGAGAAACAGAGGGCAAGATTCAGATGGCGAGAAACAGTGGGGCTGAAACAGAGTGTCTGAAACAGAGTGGCTGAAAAAGAGAGCGAGAAAAAGGTGGACTGAAACAGAGGGCGAAAAACTGAGGGCGCAAAACAGAGGGTGAGAAACAGAGGGCGAGAAACAGAGTGTGAGAAACAAAGGGGCTAGAACGGAGGGCAAGAAACAGGGTGCGAGAAACAGAGGGGCTGAAACAGTGGGCGAGAAACAGATGGGCTGAAACAGAGTGCGAGAAACAGAGGGGCTGAAACAGAGGGCGATAAACAGAGGGCGATAAACAGAGTGTGAGAAACAGAGGGGTTGAAACATTGGGGCTGAAACAGAGGGGCTGGAACGGAGGGCGAGAAACAGAGTGCGAGAAACAGAGGGGCTGAAACAGTGGGCGAAAAACAGAGGGCGATAAACAGAGTGCGAGAAACAGAGTGGCTGAAACAGAGAGCGAGAAACAGATGGACTGAAACAGAGGGCGAGAAACAGAGGGCCAGAAACAGAGGGTCTGAAACAGAAGGCGAGAAACAGAGTCCGAGAAACAGAGGGGCTGAAACAGAGGGGCTGAAATAATTGGCTGAAACAGAGGGTGAGAAACAGAGGGCGAGAAAATGAGGGCGAGCAACAGAGGGCGAGACATAGAGGGGCTGAAACAGAGGGGCTGAAACAGAGGGCGTGAAACAGAGGGTGAGAAACAGATGGGCTGAAACAGAGGGCGAGAAACAGAGGGCTAGATTCAGAGTGTGACAAACAGAGGGGCTGAAACAGAGGGTCTGAAACAGAGGGAGAGAAACAGATGGGCTGAAACAGAGGGTCTGAAACAGAGAGACTGAAACAGATGGCGAGAAACAGAGGGCAAGAAATGAAGGGGCTGAATCAGAGGGACTGAAACAGATGGGCTGGAACAGAGGGAGAGAAACAGAGGGCGCAAAACAGAGGGCGAGAAACAGAGGTCAAGAAACAGAGTGTGAGAAACAGTGGGGCTGAAATGGAGGGCGAGAAACAGAGGGTGAGAAACAGAGTGCGAGAAACAGTGTGGCTGAAACAGAGAGCGAGAAACAGATGGCAAGAAACAGAGGGTGAGAAACAGAGTGCGAGAAACGGAGGGCGAGAAACAGAGAGCAAGAAACAGAGGGCGAGAAACTGAGTGTGAGAAACAAGGGGGCTAGAACGGAGGGCACGGAACAGGGTGCGAGAAACAGAGGGGCTGAAACAGTGGGCGAGAAACAGAGGGCGATAAACAGAGTGTGAGAAACAGAGGGGTTGAAACATTGGGGCTGAAATAGAGGGGCTGGAACCGAGGGCGAGAAACAGAGTGCGAGAAACAGAGTGGCTGAAACAGTGGGCGAGAAACAGAGGGCGATAAACAGAGTGCGAGAAACAGAGGGGCTGAAACAGTGGGCGAGAAACAGAGGGCGGTAAACAGAGTGCGAGAAACAGAGTGGCTGAAACAGAGAGCGAGAAACAGATGGACTGAAACAGAGGGCGAGAAACAGAGGGTCTGAAACAGAGGGAGAGAAACAGAGGGTGAGAAACAGAGGGTCAGAAACAGAAGGCGAGAAACAGAGTCCGAGAAACAGAGGGGCTGAAACAGAGGGGCTGAAATAATTGGCTGAAACAGAGGGTGAGAAACAGAGGGCGAGAAAAAGAGGGCGAGCAACAGAGGGCGAGACACAGAGGGTCTGAAACAGAGGGGCTGAAACAGAGGGCGTGAAACAGAGGGTGAGAAACAGATGGGCTGAAACAGAGGGCGAGAAACAGAGGGCTAGATTCAGAGTGTGACAAACAGAGGGGCTGAAACAGAGGGTCTGAAACAGAGGGAGAGAAACAGATGGGCTGAAACAGAGGGTTTGAAACAGAGAGACTGAAACAGATGGCGAGAAACAGAGGGCAAGAAATGGAGGGGCTGAATCAGAGGGACTGGAACAGATGGGCTGGAACAGAGGGAGAGAAACAGAGGGCGCAAAACAGAGGGCGAGAAACAGAGGGCAAGAAACAGAGTGTGAGAAACAGTGGGGCTGAAACGGAGGGCGAGAAACAGAGGGTGAGAAACAGAGTGCGAGAAACAGAGTGGCTGAAACAGACAGCGAGAAACAGATGGACTGAAACAGAGGGCGAGAAACAGAGTGCGAGAAACTGAGGGCGCAAAACAGAGGGTGAGAAACAGAGTGTGAGAAACAAAGGGGCTAGAACGGAGGGCAAGAAACAGGGTGCGAGAAACAGAGGGGCTGAAACAGTGGGTGAGAAACAGAGGGCGATAAGCAGAGTACGAGAAACAGGGGCTGAAACAGAGGGCGAGAAACAGATGGACTGAAACTGAGGGCGAGAAACAGAGGGCGAGAAACAGAGGGTCTGAAACAGAGGGAGAGAAACAGAGGGTGAGAAACAGAGGGTCAGATACAGAAGGCGAGAAACAGAGTCCGAGAAACAGAGGGGCTGAAACAGAGGGGCTGAAATAATTGGCTGAAACAGAGGGTGAGAAACAGAGGGCGAGAAAAAGAGGGCGAGCAACAGAGGGCGAGACACAGAGGATCTGAAACAGAGGGGCTGAAACAGAGGGCGTGAAACAGAGGGTGAGAAACAGATGGGTTGAAACAGAGGGCGAGAAACAGAGGGCTAGATTCAGAGTGTGACAAACAGAGGGGCTGAAACAGAGGGTCTGAAACAGAGGGAGAGAAACAGATGGGCTGAAACAGAGGGTCTGAAACAGAGAGACTGAAACAGATGGCGAGAAACAGAGGGCAAGAAATGGAGGGGCTGAATCAGAGGGACTGAAACAGATGGGCTGGAACAGAGGGAGAGAAACAGAGGGCGCAAAACAGAGGGCGAGAAACAGAGGGCAAGAAACAGAGTGTGAGAAACAGTGGGGCTGAAACGGAGGGCGAGAAACAGAGGGTGAGAAACAGAGTGCGAGAAACAGAGTGGCTGAAACAGAGAGCGAGAAACAGATGGACTGAAACAGAGGGCGAGAAACAGAGTGCGAGAAACTGAGGGCGCAAAACAGAGGGCGAGAAACAGAGGGCGAGAAACAGAGTGTGAGAAACAAAGGGGCTAGAACGGAGGGCAAGAAACAGGGTGCGAGAAACAGAGGGGCTGAAACAGTGGGCGAGAAACAGAGGGCGATAAGCAGAGTACGAGAAACAGGGGCTGAAACAGAGGTCGAGAAACAGATGGGCTGAAACAGAGTGCGAGAAACAGTGGGGCTGAAACAGAGTGCGATAAACAGAGTGTGAGAAACAGAGGGGTTGAAACATTGGGGCTGAAACAGAGGGGCTGGAACGGAGGGCGAGAAACAGAGTGCGAGAAACACAGGGGCTGGAACAGTGGCGAGAAACAGAGGGTGATAAACAGAGTGCGAGAATCAGAGGGGCTGAAACAGAGGGCGAGAAACAGAGGGTGAGAAACAGAGGGCGAGAAACAGAGTGGCTGAAACAGAGGGTGAGAAACAGATGAACTGAAACAGAGGGCGAGAAGCAGAGTGCGAGAAACTGAGGGCGCTATACAGAGGGCGAGAAACAGAGGGCGAGAAACAGAGTGTGAGAAACAAAGTGGCTGGAATGGAGCGCACGAAACAGGGTGTGAGAAACAGAGGGGCGGAAACAGTGGGCGAGAAACAGAGGGAGATAAACAGAGTACAGAGTACGAGAAACAGAGGGGTTGAAACGTTGGGGCTGAAACAGATAGGCTGGAACGGTGGGCGAGAAACAGAGTGCGAGAAACAGAGAGGCTGAAACAGTGGTCAAGAAACAGAGAGCAAGAAACAGAGGGCAAGAAACAGAGTGTGAGTAACAGTGGGGCTGGAACGGAGGGCGAGAATCAGAGGGTGAGAAACAGAGTGTGAGAAACAGAGTGGCTGAAACAGAAGGCGAGAAACAGATGGACTGAAACAGAGGGCGAGAAACAGAGTGCGAGAAACTGAGGGCGCAAAACAGAGGGCGAGAAACAGAGTGTGAGAAACAAAGGGGCTAGAACGGAGGGCAAGAAACAGGTTGCGAGAAACAGAGGGGCTGAAACAGTGGGCGAGAAACAGAGCGCAATAAACAGAGTACGAGAAACAGGGGCTGAAACAGAGGGCGAGAAACAGATGGGCTGAAACAGAGGGAGAGAAAAAGAGGGGCTGAAACAGTGGGCGATAAACAGAGTGTGAGAAACAGAGGGGTTGAAACATTGGGGCTGAAACAGAGGGGCTGGAACGGAGGGTGAGAAACAGAGGGCGAGAAACAGAGGGGCTGAAACAGTGGGCGAGAAACAGAGGGTAAGAAACAGAGTGCGAGAAACAGAGTGTCTGAAACAGAGGGTGAGAAACAGAGTGCGAGAAACCGAGCGCGCAAAACAGAGGGCGAGAAACAGAGGGCAAGAAACAGAGTGTGAGAAACAAAGGGGCTAGAACGGAGGGCACGAAACAGGGTGCAACAAACAGAGTGGCTGAAACAGTGGGCGAGAAACAGAGTACGAGAAACAGATGGGTTGAAACATTGGGGCTGAAACAGAGGGGCTGGAACATAGGGCGAGAAACAGAGTGCGAGAAACAGAGGGGCTGAAACAGTGGGCGAGAAACAGAGGGCGATAAACAGAGTGCGAGAAACAGAGGGGCTGAAACAGAGGGCGAGAAACAGAGGGCGAGAAACAGAGGGTGAGAAACAGAGGGGCTGAAACAGAGGGTGAGAAACAGAGGGTCAGAAACAGAAGGGTGAGAAACAGAGTCCGAGAAACAGAGGGGCTGAAACAGAAGGGCTGAAATAATTGGCTGAAACAGAGGTTGAGAAACAGAGGGCGAGAAAAGGAGGGCGAGAAACAGAGGGCGAGACACAGAGGGGCTGAAACAGAGGGGCTGAAACAGAGGGCTTGAAACAGAGGGTGAGAAACAGGTGGGCTGAAACAGAGGGTGAGAAACAGAGGGCGAGAAACAGAGGGCAAGATTCAGATGGCGAGAAACAGTGGGGCTGAAACAGAGTGTCTGAAACAGAGTGGCTGAAACAGAGAGCGAGAAACAGATGGACTGAAACAGAGGGCGAAAAACTGAGGGCGCAAAACAGAGGGTGAGAAACAGAGGGCGAGAAACAGAGTGTGAGAAACAAAGGGGCTAGAACGGAGGGCAAGAAACAGGGTGCGAGAAACAGAGGGGCTGAAACAGTGGGCGAGAAACAGAGGGCGATAAACTGAGTACGAGAAACAGAGGGGTTGAAACATTGGGGCTGAAACAGAGGGGCTGGAACGGAGGGCGAGAAACAGAGTGCGAGAAACAGAGGGGCTGAAACAGTGGGCGAGAAACAGAGGGCGATAAACAGAGTGCGAGAAACAGAGGGGCTGAAACAGTGGCGAGAAACAGAGGGTGATAAACAGAGTCCGAGAAACAGAGGGGCTGAAATAATTGGCTGAAACAGAGGGTGAGAAACAGAGGGCGAGAAAAAGAGGGAGAGAAACAGAGGGCGAGACACAGAGGGGCTGAAACAGAGGGGCTGAAACAGAGGGTGAGAAACAGAGGGTGAGAAACAGATGGGCTGAAACAGTGGGTGAAAAACAGAGGGCGAGAAACAGAGGGCAAGATTCAGATGGCGAGAAACAGTGGGGCTGAAACAGAGGGTCTGAAACAGAGTGGCTGAAACAGAGAGCGAGAAACAGATGGACTGAAACAGAGTGCGAGAAACTGAGGGCGCAAAACAGAGGGTGAGAAACAGAGGGCGAGAAACAGAGTGTGAGAAACAAAGGGGCTTGAACGGAGGGCAAGAAACAGGGTGCGAGAAACAGAGGGGCTGAAACAGTGGGCGAGAAACAGAGGGTGATAAACAGAGTGTGAGAAACAGAGGTGTTGAAACATTGGGGCTGAAACAGAGAGGCTGGAACGGAGGGCGAGAAACAGAGTGCGAGAAACAGAGGGGCTGAAACAGAGAGCGAGAAACAGATGGACTGAAACAGAGGGCCAGAAACAGAGGGTCTGAAACAGAAGGCGAGAAACAGAGTCCGAGAAACAGAGGGGCTGAAACAGAGGGGCTGAAATAATTGGCTGAAACAGAGGGTGAGAAACAGAGGGCGAGAAAATGAGGGCGGGCAACAGAGGGCGAGACATAGAGGGGCTGAAACAGAGGGGCTGAAACAGAGGGCGTGAAACAGAGGGTGAGAAACAGATGGGCTGAAACAGAGGGCGAGAAACAGAGGGCTAGATTCAGAGTGTGACAAACAGAGGGGCTGAAACAGAGGGTCTGAAACAGAGGGAGAGAAACAGATGGGCTGAAACAGAGGGTCTGAAACAGAGAGACTGAAACAGATGGCGAGAAACAGAGGGCAAGAAATGGAGGGGCTGAATCAGAGGGACTGAAACAGATGGGCTGGAACAGAGGGAGAGAAACAGAGGGCGCAAAACAGAGGGCGAGAAACAGAGGGCAAGAAACAGGGTGTGAGAAACAGTGGGGCTGAAATGGAGTGCGAGAAACAGAGTGGCTGAAACAGAGAGCGAGAAACAGATGGCAAGAAACAGAGGGTGAGAAACAGAGTGCGAGAAACGGAGGGCGAGAAACAGAGAGCAAGAAACAGAGGGCGAGAAACTGAGTGTGAGAAACAAGGGGGCTAGAACGGAGGGCACGAAACAGGGTGCGAGAAACAGAGGGGCTGAAACAGTGGGCGAGAATCAGAGGGCGATAAACAGAGTGTGAGAAACAGAGGGGTTGAAACATTGGGGCTGAAATAGAGGGGCTGGAACCGAGGGCGAGAAACAGAGTGCGAGAAACAGAGTGGCTGAAACAGTGGGCGAGAAACAGAGGGCGAAAAACAGAGTGCGAGAAACAGAGGGGCTGAAACAGTGGGCGAGAAACAGAGGGCGATAAACAGAGTGCGAGAAACAGAGTGGCTGAAACAGAGAGCGAGAAACAGATGGACTGAAACAGAGGGCGAGAAACAGAGGGCGAGAAACAGAGGGTCTGAAACAGAGGGAGAGAAACAGAGGGTGAGAAACAGAGGGTCAGAAACAGAAGGCGAGAAACAGAGTCCGAGAAACAGAGGGGCTGAAACAGAGGGGCTGAAATAATTGGCTGAAACAGAGGGTGAGAAACAGAGGGCGAGAAAATGAGGGCGGGCAACAGAGGGCGAGACATAGAGGGGCTGAAACAGAGGGGCTGAAACAGAGGGCGTGAAACAAAGAGTGAGAAACAGATGGGCTGAAACAGCGGGCGAGAAACAGAGGGCTAGATTCAGAGTGTGACAAACAGAGGGGCTGAAACAGAGGGTCTGAAACAGAGGGAGAGAAACAGATGGGCTGAAACAGAGGGTCTGAAACAGAGAGACTGAAACAGATGGCGAGAAACAGAGGGCAAGAAATGGAGGGGCTGAATCAGAGGGACTGAAACAGATGGGCTGGAACAGAGGGAGAGAAACAGAGGGCGCAAAACAGAGGGCGAGAAACAGAGGGCAAGAAACAGAGTGTGAGAAACAGTGGGGCTGAAATGGAGGGCGAGAAACAGAGGGTGAGAAACAGAGTGCGAGAAACAGAGTGGCTGAAACAGAGAGCGAGAAACAGATGGCAAGAAACAGAGGGCGAGAAACAGAGTGCGAGAAACTGAGGGCGCAAAACAGAGGGCGAGAAACAGAGGGCGAGAAACAGAGTGTGAGAAACAAAGGGGCTAGAACGGAGGGCAAGAAACAGGGTGCGAGAAACAGAGGGGCTGAAACAGTGGGTGAGAAACAGAGGGCGATAAGCAGAGTACGAGAAACAGGGGCTGAAACAGAGGGCGAGAAACAGATGGGCTGAAACAGAGTGCGAGAAACAGTGGGGCTGAAACAGAGGGCGATAAACAGAGTGTGAGAAACAGAGGGGTTGAAACATTGGGGCTGAAACAGAGGGGCTGGAACGGAGGGCGAGAAACAGAGTGCGAGAAACACAGGGGCTGGAACAGTGGCGAGAAACAGAGGGTGATAAACAGAGTGCGAGAATCAGAGGGGCTGAAACAGAGGGCGAGAAACAGAGGGTGAGAACCAGAGGGCAAGAAACAGAGTGGCTGAAACAGAGGGTGAGAAACAGATGAACTGAAACAGAGGGCGAGAAGCAGAGTGCGAGAAACTGAGGGCGCTATACAGAGGGTGAGAAACAGAGGGCGAGAAACAGAGTGTGAGAAACAAAGCGGCTGGAATGGAGCGCACGAAACAGGGTGTGAGAAACAGAGGGGCCGAAATAGTGGGCGAGAAACAGAGGGAGATAAACAGAGTACAGAGTACGAGAAACAGAGGGGTTGAAACGTTGGGGCTGAAACAGATAGGCTGGAACGGTGGGCGAGAAACAGAGTGCGAGAAACAGAGAGGCTGAAACAGTGGTCAAGAAACAGAGAGCAAGAAACAGAGTGTGAGTAACAGTGGGGCTGGAACGGAGGGCGAGAATCAGAGTGTGAGAAACAGAGTGCGAGAAACAGAGTGGCTGAAACAGAAGGCGAGAAACAGATGGACTGAAACAGAGGGCGAGAAACAGAGTGCGAGAAACTGAGGGCGCAAAACAGAGGGCGAGGAACAGAGTGTGAGAAACAAAGGGGCTAGAACGGAGGGCAAGAAACAGGTTGCGAGAAACAGAGGGGCTGAAACAGTGGGCGAGAAACAGAGCACAATAAACAGAGTACGAGAAACGGGGCTGAAACAGAGGGCGAGAAACAGATGGGCTGAAACAGTGGGAGAGAAACAGAGGGGCTGAAACAGTGGGCGATAAACAGAGTGTGAGAAACAGAGGGGTTGAAACATTGGGGCTGAAACAGAGGGGCTGGAACGGAGGGTGAGAAACAGAGGGCGAGAAACAGAGGGGCTGAAACAGTGGGCGAGAAACAGAGGGTAAGAAACAGAGTGCGAGAAACAGAGTGGCTGAAACAGAGGGTGAGAAACAGAGTGCGAGAAACTGAGGGCGCAAAACAGAGGGCGAGAAACAGAGGGCAAGAAACAGAGTGTGAGAAACAAAGGGGCTAGAACGGAGGGCACGAAACAGGGTGCAACAAACAGATTGGCTGAAACAGTGGGCGAGAAACAGAGTACGAGAAACAGATGGGTTGAAACATTGGGGCTGAAACAGAGGGGCTGGAACGGAGGGCGAGAAACAGAGTGCGAGAAACAGAGGGGCTGAAACAGTGGGCGAGAAACAGAGGGCGATAAACAGAGTGCGAGAAACAGAGGGGCTGAAACAGAGGGCGAGAAACAGAGGGCGAGAAACAGAGGGTGAGAAACAGAGGGGCTGAAACAGAGGGTGAGAAACAGAGGGTCAGAAACAGAAGGGTGAGAAACAGAGTCCGAGAAACAGAGGGGCTGAAACAGAGGGGCTGAAATAATTGGCTGAAACAGAGGTTGAGAAACAGAGGGCGAGAAAAAGAGGGCGAGAAACAGAGGGCGAGACACAGAGGGGCTGAAACAGAGTGGCTGAAACAGAGGGCTTGAAACAGAGGGTGAGAAACAGATGGGCTGAAACAGAGGGTGAGAAACAGAGGGCGAGAAACAGAGGGCAAGATTCAGATGGCGAGAAACAGTGGGGCTGAAACAGAGTGTCTGAAACAGAGTGGCTGAAACAGAGAGCGAGAAAAAGGTGGACTGAAACAGAGGGCGAAAAACTGAGGGCGCAAAACAGAGGGTGAGAAACAGAGGGCGAGAAACAGAGTGTGAGAAACAAAGGGGCTAGAACGGAGGGCAAGAAACAGGGTGCGAGAAACAGAGGGGCTGAAACAGTGGGCGAGAAACAGATGGGCTGAAACAGAGTGCGAGAAACAGAGGGGCTGAAACAGAGGGCGATAAACAGAGGGCGATAAACAGAGTGTGAGAAACAGAGGGGTTGAAACATTGGGGCTGAAACAGAGGGGCTGGAACGGAGGGCGAGAAACAGAGTGCGAGAAACAGAGGGGCTGAAACAGTGGGCGAAAAACAGAGGGCGATAAACAGAGTGCGAGAAACAGAGTGGCTGAAACAGAGAGCGAGAAACAGATGGACTGAAACAGAGGGCGAGAAACAGAGGGCCAGAAACAGAGGGTCTGAAACAGAAGGCGAGAAACAGAGTCCGAGAAACAGAGGGGCTGAAACAGAGGGGCTGAAATAATTGGCTGAAACAGAGGGTGAGAAACAGAGGGCGAGAAAATGAGGGCGAGCAACAGAGGGCGAGACATAGAGGGGCTGAAACAGAGGGGCTGAAACAGAGGGCGTGAAACAGAGGGTGAGAAACAGATGGGCTGAAACAGAGGGCGAGAAACAGAGGGCTAGATTCAGAGTGTGACAAACAGAGGGGCTGAAACAGAGGGTCTGAAACAGAGGGAGAGAAACAGATGGGCTGAAACAGAGGGTCTGAAACAGAGAGACTGAAACAGATGGCGAGAAACAGAGGGCAAGAAATGAAGGGGCTGAATCAGAGGGACTGAAACAGATGGGCTGGAACAGAGGGAGAGAAACAGAGGGCGCAAAACAGAGGGCGAGAAACAGAGGGCAAGAAACAGAGTGTGAGAAACAGTGGGGCTGAAATGGAGGGCGAGAAACAGAGGGTGAGAAACAGAGTGCGAGAAACAGAGTGGCTGAAACAGAGAGCGAGAAACAGATGGCAAGAAACAGAGGGTGAGAAACAGAGTGCGAGAAACGGAGGGCGAGAAACAGAGAGCAAGAAACAGAGGGCGAGAAACTGAGTGTGAGAAACAAGGGGGCTAGAACGGAGGGCACGGAACAGGGTGCGAGAAACAGAGGGGCTGAAACAGTGGGCGAGAAACAGAGGGCGATAAACAGAGTGTGAGAAACAGAGGGGTTGAAACATTGGGGCTGAAATAGAGGGGCTGGAACCGAGGGCGAGAAACAGAGTGCGAGAAACAGAGTGGCTGAAACAGTGGGCGAGAAACAGAGGGCGATAAACAGAGTGCGAGAAACAGAGGGGCTGAAACAGTGGGCGAGAAACAGAGGGCGGTAAACAGAGTGCGAGAAACAGAGTGGCTGAAACAGAGAGCGAGAAACAGATGGACTGAAACAGAGGGCGAGAAACAGAGGGTCTGAAACAGAGGGAGAGAAACAGAGGGTGAGAAACAGAGGGTCAGAAACAGAAGGCGAGAAACAGAGTCCGAGAAACAGAGGGGCTGAAACAGAGGGGCTGAAATAATTGGCTGAAACAGAGGGTGAGAAACAGAGGGCGAGAAAAAGAGGGTGAGCAACAGAGGGCGAGACACAGAGGGTCTGAAACAGAGGGGCTGAAACAGAGGGCGTGAAACAGAGGGTGAGAAACAGATGGGCTGAAACAGAGGGCGAGAAACAGAGGGCTAGATTCAGAGTGTGACAAACAGAGGGGCTGAAACAGAGGGTCTGAAACAGAGGGAGAGAAACAGATGGGCTGAAACAGAGGGTCTGAAACAGAGAGACTGAAACAGATGGCGAGAAACAGAGGGCAAGAAATGGAGGGGCTGAATCAGAGGGACTGGAACAGATGGGCTGGAACAGAGGGAGAGAAACAGAGGGCGCAAAACAGAGGGCGAGAAACAGAGGGCAAGAAACAGAGTGTGAGAAACAGTGGGGCTGAAACGGAGGGCGAGAAACAGAGGGTGAGAAACAGAGTGCGAGAAACAGAGTGGCTGAAACAGACAGCGAGAAACAGATGGACTGAAACAGAGGGCGAGAAACAGAGTGCGAGAAACTGAGGGCGCAAAACAGAGGGTGAGAAACAGAGGGCGAGAAACAGAGTGTGAGAAACAAAGGGGCTAGAACGGAGGGCAAGAAACAGGGTGCGAGAAACAGAGGGGCTGAAACAGTGGGCGAGAAACAGAGGGCGATAAGCAGAGTACGAGAAACAGGGGCTGAAACAGAGGGCGAGAAACAGATGGACTGAAACTGAGGGCGAGAAACAGAGGGCGAGAAACAGAGGGTCTGAAACAGAGGGAGAGAAACAGAGGGTGAGAAACAGAGGGTCAGATACAGAAGGCGAGAAACAGAGTCCGAGAAACAGAGGGGCTGAAACAGAGGGGCTGAAATAATTGGCTGAAACAGAGGGTGAGAAACAGAGGGCGAGAAAAAGAGGGCGAGCAACAGAGGGCGAGACACAGAGGATCTGAAACAGAGGGGCTGAAACAGAGGGCGTGAAACAGAGGGTGAGAAACAGATGGGCTGAAACAGAGGGCGAGAAACAGAGGGCTAGATTCAGAGTGTGACAAACAGAGGGGCTGAAACAGAGGGTCTGAAACAGAGGGAGAGAAACAGATGGGCTGAAACAGAGGGTCTGAAACAGAGAGACTGAAACAGATGGCGAGAAACAGAGGGCAAGAAATGGAGGGGCTGAATCAGAGGGACTGAAACAGATGGGCTGGAACAGAGGGAGAGAAACAGAGGGCGCAAAACAGAGGGCGAGAAACAGAGGGCAAGAAACAGAGTGTGAGAAACAGTGGGGCTGAAACGGAGGGCGAGAAACAGAGGGTGAGAAACAGAGTGCGAGAAACAGAGTGGCTGAAACAGAGAGCGAGAAACAGATGGACTGAAACAGAGGGCGAGAAACAGAGTGCGAGAAACTGAGGGCGCAAAACAGAGGGCGAGAAACAGAGGGCGAGAAACAGAGTGTGAGAAACAGAGGGGCTAGAACGGAGGGCAAGAAACAGGGTGCGAGAAACAGAGGGGCTGAAACAGTGGGCGAGAAACAGAGGGCGATAAGCAGAGTACGAGAAACAGGGGCTGAAACAGAGGTCGAGAAACAGATGGGCTGAAACAGAGTGCGAGAAACAGTGGGGCTGAAACAGAGTGCGATAAACAGAGTGTGAGAAACAGAGGGGTTGAAACATTGGGGCTGAAACAGAGGGGCTGGAACGGAGGGCGAGAAACAGAGTGCGAGAAACACAGGGGCTGGAACAGTGGCGAGAAACAGAGGGTGATAAACAGAGTGCGAGAATCAGAGGGGCTGAAACAGAGGGCGAGAAACAGAGGGTGAGAAACAGAGGGCGAGAAACAGAGTGGCTGAAACAGAGAGCGAGAAAAAGGTGGACTGAAACAGAGGGCGAAAAACTGAGGGCGCAAAACAGAGGGTGAGAAACAGAGGGCGAGAAACAGAGTGTGAGAAACAAAGGGGCTAGAACGGAGGGCAAGAAACAGGGTGCGAGAAACAGAGGGGCTGAAACAGTGGGCGAGAAACAGATGGGCTGAAACAGAGTGCGAGAAACAGAGGGGCTGAAACAGAGGGCGATAAACAGAGGGCGATAAACAGAGTGTGAGAAACAGAGGGGTTGAAACATTGGGGCTGAAACAGAGGGGCTGGAACGGAGGGCGAGAAACAGAGTGCGAGAAACAGAGGGGCTGAAACAGTGGGCGAAAAACAGAGGGCGATAAACAGAGTGCGAGAAACAGAGTGGCTGAAACAGAGAGCGAGAAACAGATGGACTGAAACAGAGGGCGAGAAACAGAGGGCCAGAAACAGAGGGTCTGAAACAGAAGGCGAGAAACAGAGTCCGAGAAACAGAGGGGCTGAAACAGAGGGGCTGAAATAATTGGCTGAAACAGAGGGTGAGAAACAGAGGGCGAGAAAATGAGGGCGAGCAACAGAGGGCGAGACATAGAGGGGCTGAAACAGAGGGGCTGAAACAGAGGGCGTGAAACAGAGGGTGAGAAACAGATGGGCTGAAACAGAGGGCGAGAAACAGAGGGCTAGATTCAGAGTGTGACAAACAGAGGGGCTGAAACAGAGGGTCTGAAACAGAGGGAGAGAAACAGATGGGCTGAAACAGAGGGTCTGAAACAGAGAGACTGAAACAGATGGCGAGAAACAGAGGGCAAGAAATGAAGGGGCTGAATCAGAGGGACTGAAACAGATGGGCTGGAACAGAGGGAGAGAAACAGAGGGCGCAAAACAGAGGGCGAGAAACAGAGGGCAAGAAACAGAGTGTGAGAAACAGTGGGGCTGAAATGGAGGGCGAGAAACAGAGGGTGAGAAACAGAGTGCGAGAAACAGAGTGGCTGAAACAGAGAGCGAGAAACAGATGGCAAGAAACAGAGGGTGAGAAACAGAGTGCGAGAAACGGAGGGCGAGAAACAGAGAGCAAGAAACAGAGGGCGAGAAACTGAGTGTGAGAAACAAGGGGGCTAGAACGGAGGGCACGGAACAGGGTGCGAGAAACAGAGGGGCTGAAACAGTGGGCGAGAAACAGAGGGCGATAAACAGAGTGTGAGAAACAGAGGGGTTGAAACATTGGGGCTGAAATAGAGGGGCTGGAACCGAGGGCGAGAAACAGAGTGCGAGAAACAGAGTGGCTGAAACAGTGGGCGAGAAACAGAGGGCGATAAACAGAGTGCGAGAAACAGAGGGGCTGAAACAGTGGGCGAGAAACAGAGGGCGGTAAACAGAGTGCGAGAAACAGAGTGGCTGAAACAGAGAGCGAGAAACAGATGGACTGAAACAGAGGGCGAGAAACAGAGGGTCTGAAACAGAGGGAGAGAAACAGAGGGTGAGAAACAGAGGGTCAGAAACAGAAGGCGAGAAACAGAGTCCGAGAAACAGAGGGGCTGAAACAGAGGGGCTGAAATAATTGGCTGAAACAGAGGGTGAGAAACAGAGGGCGAGAAAAAGAGGGCGAGCAACAGAGGGCGAGACACAGAGGATCTGAAACAGAGGGGCTGAAACAGAGGGCGTGAAACAGAGGGTGAGAAACAGATGGGCTGAAACAGAGGGCGAGAAACAGAGGGCTAGATTCAGAGTGTGACAAACAGAGGGGCTGAAACAGAGGGTCTGAAACAGAGGGAGAGAAACAGATGGGCTGAAACAGAGGGTCTGAAACAGAGAGACTGAAACAGATGGCGAGAAACAGAGGGCAAGAAATGGAGGGGCTGAATCAGAGGGACTGAAACAGATGGGCTGGAACAGAGGGAGAGAAACAGAGGGCGCAAAACAGAGGGCGAGAAACAGAGGGCAAGAAACAGAGTGTGAGAAACAGTGGGGCTGAAACGGAGGGCGAGAAACAGAGGGTGAGAAACAGAGTGCGAGAAACAGAGTGGCTGAAACAGAGAGCGAGAAACAGATGGACTGAAACAGAGGGCGAGAAACAGAGTGCGAGAAACTGAGGGCGCAAAACAGAGGGCGAGAAACAGAGGGCGAGAAACAGAGTGTGAGAAACAGAGGGGCTAGAACGGAGGGCAAGAAACAGGGTGCGAGAAACAGAGGGGCTGAAACAGTGGGCGAGAAACAGAGGGCGATAAGCAGAGTACGAGAAACAGGGGCTGAAACAGAGGTCGAGAAACAGATGGGCTGAAACAGAGTGCGAGAAACAGTGGGGCTGAAACAGAGTGCGATAAACAGAGTGTGAGAAACAGAGGGGTTGAAACATTGGGGCTGAAACAGAGGGGCTGGAACGGAGGGCGAGAAACAGAGTGCGAGAAACACAGGGGCTGGAACAGTGGCGAGAAACAGAGGGTGATAAACAGAGTGCGAGAATCAGAGGGGCTGAAACAGAGGGCGAGAAACAGAGGGTGAGAAACAGAGGGCGAGAAACAGAGTGGCTGAAACAGAGAGCGAGAAAAAGGTGGACTGAAACAGAGGGCGAAAAACTGAGGGCGCAAAACAGAGGGTGAGAAACAGAGGGCGAGAAACAGAGTGTGAGAAACAAAGGGGCTAGAACGGAGGGCAAGAAACAGGGTGCGAGAAACAGAGGGGCTGAAACAGTGGGCGAGAAACAGTTGGGCTGAAACAGAGTGCGAGAAACAGAGGGGCTGAAACAGAGGGCGATAAACAGAGGGCGATAAACAGAGTGTGAGAAACAGAGGGGTTGAAACATTGGGGCTGAAACAGAGGGGCTGGAACGGAGGGCGAGAAACAGAGTGCGAGAAACAGAGGGGCTGAAACAGTGGGCGAAAAACAGAGGGCGATAAACAGAGTGCGAGAAACAGAGTGGCTGAAACAGAGAGCGAGAAACAGATGGACTGAAACAGAGGGCGAGAAACAGAGGGCCAGAAACAGAGGGTCTGAAACAGAAGGCGAGAAACAGAGTCCGAGAAACAGAGGGGCTGAAACAGAGGGGCTGAAATAATTGGCTGAAACAGAGGGTGAGAAACAGAGGGCGAGAAAATGAGGGCGAGCAACAGAGGGCGAGACATAGAGGGGCTGAAACAGAGGGGCTGAAACAGAGGGCGTGAAACAGAGGGTGAGAAACAGATGGGCTGAAACAGAGGGCGAGAAACAGAGGGCTAGATTCAGAGTGTGACAAACAGAGGGGCTGAAACAGAGGGTCTGAAACAGAGGGAGAGAAACAGATGGGCTGAAACAGAGGGTCTGAAACAGAGAGACTGAAACAGATGGCGAGAAACAGAGGGCAAGAAATGAAGGGGCTGAATCAGAGGGACTGAAACAGATGGGCTGGAACAGAGGGAGAGAAACAGAGGGCGCAAAACAGAGGGCGAGAAACAGAGGGCAAGAAACAGAGTGTGAGAAACAGTGGGGCTGAAATGGAGGGCGAGAAACAGAGGGTGAGAAACAGAGTGCGAGAAACAGAGTGGCTGAAACAGAGAGCGAGAAACAGATGGCAAGAAACAGAGGGTGAGAAACAGAGTGCGAGAAACGGAGGGCGAGAAACAGAGAGCAAGAAACAGAGGGCGAGAAACTGAGTGTGAGAAACAAGGGGGCTAGAACGGAGGGCACGGAACAGGGTGCGAGAAACAGAGGGGCTGAAACAGTGGGCGAGAAACAGAGGGCGATAAACAGAGTGTGAGAAACAGAGGGGTTGAAACATTGGGGCTGAAATAGAGGGGCTGGAACCGAGGGCGAGAAACAGAGTGCGAGAAACAGAGTGGCTGAAACAGTGGGCGAGAAACAGAGGGCGATAAACAGAGTGCGAGAAACAGAGGGGCTGAAACAGTGGGCGAGAAACAGAGGGCGGTAAACAGAGTGCGAGAAACAGAGTGGCTGAAACAGAGAGCGAGAAACAGATGGACTGAAACAGAGGGCGAGAAACAGAGGGTCTGAAACAGAGGGAGAGAAACAGAGGGTGAGAAACAGAGGGTCAGAAACAGAAGGCGAGAAACAGAGTCCGAGAAACAGAGGGGCTGAAACAGAGGGGCTGAAATAATTGGCTGAAACAGAGGGTGAGAAACAGAGGGCGAGAAAAAGAGGGTGAGCAACAGAGGGCGAGACACAGAGGGTCTGAAACAGAGGGGCTGAAACAGAGGGCGTGAAACAGAGGGTGAGAAACAGATGGGCTGAAACAGAGGGCGAGAAACAGAGGGCTAGATTCAGAGTGTGACAAACAGAGGGGCTGAAACAGAGGGTCTGAAACAGAGGGAGAGAAACAGATGGGCTGAAACAGAGGGTCTGAAACAGAGAGACTGAAACAGATGGCGAGAAACAGAGGGCAAGAAATGGAGGGGCTGAATCAGAGGGACTGGAACAGATGGGCTGGAACAGAGGGAGAGAAACAGAGGGCGCAAAACAGAGGGCGAGAAACAGAGGGCAAGAAACAGAGTGTGAGAAACAGTGGGGCTGAAACGGAGGGCGAGAAACAGAGGGTGAGAAACAGAGTGCGAGAAACAGAGTGGCTGAAACAGACAGCGAGAAACAGATGGACTGAAACAGAGGGCGAGAAACAGAGTGCGAGAAACTGAGGGCGCAAAACAGAGGGTGAGAAACAGAGGGCGAGAAACAGAGTGTGAGAAACAAAGGGGCTAGAACGGAGGGCAAGAAACAGGGTGCGAGAAACAGAGGGGCTGAAACAGTGGGCGAGAAACAGAGGGCGATAAGCAGAGTACGAGAAACAGGGGCTGAAACAGAGGGCGAGAAACAGATGGACTGAAACTGAGGGCGAGAAACAGAGGGCGAGAAACAGAGGGTCTGAAACAGAGGGAGAGAAACAGAGGGTGAGAAACAGAGGGTCAGATACAGAAGGCGAGAAACAGAGTCCGAGAAACAGAGGGGCTGAAACAGAGGGGCTGAAATAATTGGCTGAAACAGAGGGTGAGAAACAGAGGGCGAGAAAAAGAGGGCGAGCAACAGAGGGCGAGACACAGAGGATCTGAAACAGAGGGGCTGAAACAGAGGGCGTGAAACAGAGGGTGAGAAACAGATGGGCTGAAACAGAGGGCGAGAAACAGAGGGCTAGATTCAGAGTGTGACAAACAGAGGGGCTGAAACAGAGGGTCTGAAACAGAGGGAGAGAAACAGATGGGCTGAAACAGAGGGTCTGAAACAGAGAGACTGAAACAGATGGCGAGAAACAGAGGGCAAGAAATGGAGGGGCTGAATCAGAGGGACTGAAACAGATGGGCTGGAACAGAGGGAGAGAAACAGAGGGCGCAAAACAGAGGGCGAGAAACAGAGGGCAAGAAACAGAGTGTGAGAAACAGTGGGGCTGAAACGGAGGGCGAGAAACAGAGGGTGAGAAACAGAGTGCGAGAAACAGAGTGGCTGAAACAGAGAGCGAGAAACAGATGGACTGAAACAGAGGGCGAGAAACAGAGTGCGAGAAACTGAGGGCGCAAAACAGAGGGCGAGAAACAGAGGGCGAGAAACAGAGTGTGAGAAACAGAGGGGCTAGAACGGAGGGCAAGAAACAGGGTGCGAGAAACAGAGGGGCTGAAACAGTGGGCGAGAAACAGAGGGCGATAAGCAGAGTACGAGAAACAGGGGCTGAAACAGAGGTCGAGAAACAGATGGGCTGAAACAGAGTGCGAGAAACAGTGGGGCTGAAACAGAGTGCGATAAACAGAGTGTGAGAAACAGAGGGGTTGAAACATTGGGGCTGAAACAGAGGGGCTGGAACGGAGGGCGAGAAACAGAGTGCGAGAAACACAGGGGCTGGAACAGTGGCGAGAAACAGAGGGTGATAAACAGAGTGCGAGAATCAGAGGGGCTGAAACAGAGGGCGAGAAACAGAGGGTGAGAAACAGAGGGCGAGAAACAGAGTGGCTGAAACAGAGAGCGAGAAAAAGGTGGACTGAAACAGAGGGCGAAAAACTGAGGGCGCAAAACAGAGGGTGAGAAACAGAGGGCGAGAAACAGAGTGTGAGAAACAAAGGGGCTAGAACGGAGGGCAAGAAACAGGGTGCGAGAAACAGAGGGGCTGAAACAGTGGGCGAGAAACAGTTGGGCTGAAACAGAGTGCGAGAAACAGAGGGGCTGAAACAGAGGGCGATAAACAGAGGGCGATAAACAGAGTGTGAGAAACAGAGGGGTTGAAACATTGGGGCTGAAACAGAGGGGCTGGAACGGAGGGCGAGAAACAGAGTGCGAGAAACAGAGGGGCTGAAACAGTGGGCGAAAAACAGAGGGCGATAAACAGAGTGCGAGAAACAGAGTGGCTGAAACAGAGAGCGAGAAACAGATGGACTGAAACAGAGGGCGAGAAACAGAGGGCCAGAAACAGAGGGTCTGAAACAGAAGGCGAGAAACAGAGTCCGAGAAACAGAGGGGCTGAAACAGAGGGGCTGAAATAATTGGCTGAAACAGAGGGTGAGAAACAGAGGGCGAGAAAATGAGGGCGAGCAACAGAGGGCGAGACATAGAGGGGCTGAAACAGAGGGGCTGAAACAGAGGGCGTGAAACAGAGGGTGAGAAACAGATGGGCTGAAACAGAGGGCGAGAAACAGAGGGCTAGATTCAGAGTGTGACAAACAGAGGGGCTGAAACAGAGGGTCTGAAACAGAGGGAGAGAAACAGATGGGCTGAAACAGAGGGTCTGAAACAGAGAGACTGAAACAGATGGCGAGAAACAGAGGGCAAGAAATGAAGGGGCTGAATCAGAGGGACTGAAACAGATGGGCTGGAACAGAGGGAGAGAAACAGAGGGCGCAAAACAGAGGGCGAGAAACAGAGGGCAAGAAACAGAGTGTGAGAAACAGTGGGGCTGAAATGGAGGGCGAGAAACAGAGGGTGAGAAACAGAGTGCGAGAAACAGAGTGGCTGAAACAGAGAGCGAGAAACAGATGGCAAGAAACAGAGGGTGAGAAACAGAGTGCGAGAAACGGAGGGCGAGAAACAGAGAGCAAGAAACAGAGGGCGAGAAACTGAGTGTGAGAAACAAGGGGGCTAGAACGGAGGGCACGGAACAGGGTGCGAGAAACAGAGGGGCTGAAACAGTGGGCGAGAAACAGAGGGCGATAAACAGAGTGTGAGAAACAGAGGGGTTGAAACATTGGGGCTGAAATAGAGGGGCTGGAACCGAGGGCGAGAAACAGAGTGCGAGAAACAGAGTGGCTGAAACAGTGGGCGAGAAACAGAGGGCGATAAACAGAGTGCGAGAAACAGAGGGGCTGAAACAGTGGGCGAGAAACAGAGGGCGGTAAACAGAGTGCGAGAAACAGAGTGGCTGAAACAGAGAGCGAGAAACAGATGGACTGAAACAGAGGGCGAGAAACAGAGGGTCTGAAACAGAGGGAGAGAAACAGAGGGTGAGAAACAGAGGGTCAGAAACAGAAGGCGAGAAACAGAGTCCGAGAAACAGAGGGGCTGAAACAGAGGGGCTGAAATAATTGGCTGAAACAGAGGGTGAGAAACAGAGGGCGAGAAAAAGAGGGTGAGCAACAGAGGGCGAGACACAGAGGGTCTGAAACAGAGGGGCTGAAACAGAGGGCGTGAAACAGAGGGTGAGAAACAGATGGGCTGAAACAGAGGGCGAGAAACAGAGGGCTAGATTCAGAGTGTGACAAACAGAGGGGCTGAAACAGAGGGTCTGAAACAGAGGGAGAGAAACAGATGGGCTGAAACAGAGGGTCTGAAACAGAGAGACTGAAACAGATGGCGAGAAACAGAGGGCAAGAAATGGAGGGGCTGAATCAGAGGGACTGGAACAGATGGGCTGGAACAGAGGGAGAGAAACAGAGGGCGCAAAACAGAGGGCGAGAAACAGAGGGCAAGAAACAGAGTGTGAGAAACAGTGGGGCTGAAACGGAGGGCGAGAAACAGAGGGTGAGAAACAGAGTGCGAGAAACAGAGTGGCTGAAACAGACAGCGAGAAACAGATGGACTGAAACAGAGGGCGAGAAACAGAGTGCGAGAAACTGAGGGCGCAAAACAGAGGGTGAGAAACAGAGGGCGAGAAACAGAGTGTGAGAAACAAAGGGGCTAGAACGGAGGGCAAGAAACAGGGTGCGAGAAACAGAGGGGCTGAAACAGTGGGCGAGAAACAGAGGGCGATAAGCAGAGTACGAGAAACAGGGGCTGAAACAGAGGGCGAGAAACAGATGGACTGAAACTGAGGGCGAGAAACAGAGGGCGAGAAACAGAGGGTCTGAAACAGAGGGAGAGAAACAGAGGGTGAGAAACAGAGGGTCAGATACAGAAGGCGAGAAACAGAGTCCGAGAAACAGAGGGGCTGAAACAGAGGGGCTGAAATAATTGGCTGAAACAGAGGGTGAGAAACAGAGGGCGAGAAAAAGAGGGCGAGCAACAGAGGGCGAGACACAGAGGATCTGAAACAGAGGGGCTGAAACAGAGGGCGTGAAACAGAGGGTGAGAAACAGATGGGCTGAAACAGAGGGCGAGAAACAGAGGGCTAGATTCAGAGTGTGACAAACAGAGGGGCTGAAACAGAGGGTCTGAAACAGAGGGAGAGAAACAGATGGGCTGAAACAGAGGGTCTGAAACAGAGAGACTGAAACAGATGGCGAGAAACAGAGGGCAAGAAATGGAGGGGCTGAATCAGAGGGACTGAAACAGATGGGCTGGAACAGAGGGAGAGAAACAGAGGGCGCAAAACAGAGGGCGAGAAACAGAGGGCAAGAAACAGAGTGTGAGAAACAGTGGGGCTGAAACGGAGGGCGAGAAACAGAGGGTGAGAAACAGAGTGCGAGAAACAGAGTGGCTGAAACAGAGAGCGAGAAACAGATGGACTGAAACAGAGGGCGAGAAACAGAGTGCGAGAAACTGAGGGCGCAAAACAGAGGGCGAGAAACAGAGGGCGAGAAACAGAGTGTGAGAAACAGAGGGGCTAGAACGGAGGGCAAGAAACAGGGTGCGAGAAACAGAGGGGCTGAAACAGTGGGCGAGAAACAGAGGGCGATAAGCAGAGTACGAGAAACAGGGGCTGAAACAGAGGTCGAGAAACAGATGGGCTGAAACAGAGTGCGAGAAACAGTGGGGCTGAAACAGAGTGCGATAAACAGAGTGTGAGAAACAGAGGGGTTGAAACATTGGGGCTGAAACAGAGGGGCTGGAACGGAGGGCGAGAAACAGAGTGCGAGAAACACAGGGGCTGGAACAGTGGCGAGAAACAGAGGGTGATAAACAGAGTGCGAGAATCAGAGGGGCTGAAACAGAGGGCGAGAAACAGAGGGTGAGAAACAGAGGGCGAGAAACAGAGTGGCTGAAACAGAGGGTGAGAAACAGATGAACTGAAACAGAGGGCGAGAAGCAGAGTGCGAGAAACTGAGGGCGCTATACAGAGGGCGAGAAACAGAGGGCGAGAAATAGAGTGTGAGAAACAAAGTGGCTGGAATGGAGCGCACGAAACAGGGTGTGAGAAACAGAGGGGCTGAAACAGTGGGCGAGAAACAGAGGGAGATAAACAGAGTACAGAGTACGAGAAACAGAGGGGTTGAAACGTTGGGGCTGAAACAGATAGGCTGGAACGGTGGGCGAGAAACAGAGTGCGAGAAACAGAGAGGCTGAAACAGTGGTCAAGAAACAGAGAGCAAGAAACAGAGGGCAAGAAACAGAGTGTGAGTAACAGTGGGGCTGGAACGGAGGGCGAGAATCAGAGGGTGAGAAACAGAGTGTGAGAAACAGAGTGGCTGAAACAGAAGGCGAGAAACAGATGGACTGAAACAGAGGGCGAGAAACAGAGTGCGAGAAACTGAGGGCGCAAAACAGAGGGCGAGAAACAGAGTGTGAGAAACAAAGGGGCTAGAACGGAGGGCAAGAAACAGGTTGCGAGAAACAGAGGGGCTGAAACAGTGGGCGAGAAACAGAGCGCAATAAACAGAGTACGAGAAACAGGGGCTGAAACAGAGGGCGAGAAACAGATGGGCTGAAACAGAGGGAGAGAAAAAGAGGGGCTGAAACAGTGGGCGATAAACAGAGTGTGAGAAACAGAGGGGTTGAAACATTGGGGCTGAAACAGAGGGGCTGGAACGGAGGGTGAGAAACAGAGGGCGAGAAACAGAGGGGCTGAAACAGTGGGCGAGAAACAGAGGGTAAGAAACAGAGTGCGAGAAACAGAGTGTCTGAAACAGAGGGTGAGAAACAGAGTGCGAGAAACTGAGCGCGCAAAACAGAGGGCGAGAAACAGAGGGCAAGAAACAGAGTGTGAGAAACAAAGGGGCTAGAACGGAGGGCACGAAACAGGGTGCAACAAACAGAGTGGCTGAAACAGTGGGCGAGAAACAGAGTACGAGAAACAGATGGGTTGAAACATTGGGGCTGAAACAGAGGGGCTGGAACATAGGGCGAGAAACAGAGTGCGAGAAACAGAGGGGCTGAAACAGTGGGCGAGAAACAGAGGGCGATAAACAGAGTGCGAGAAACAGAGGGGCTGAAACAGAGGGCGAGAAACAGAGGGCGAGAAACAGAGGGTGAGAAACAGAGGGGCTGAAACAGAGGGTGAGAAACAGAGGGTCAGAAACAGAAGGGTGAGAAACAGAGTCCGAGAAACAGAGGGGCTGAAACAGAGGGGCTGAAATAATTGGCTGAAACAGAGGTTGAGAAACAGAGGGCGAGAAAAGGAGGGCGAGAAACAGAGGGCGAGACACAGAGAGGCTGAAACAGAGGGGCTGAAACAGAGGGCTTGAAACAGAGGGTGAGAAACAGATGGGCTGAAACAGAGGGTGAGAAACAGAGGGCGAGAAACAGAGGGCAAGATTCAGATGGCGAGAAACAGTGGGGCTGAAACAGAGTGTCTGAAACAGAGTGGCTGAAACAGAGAGCGAGAAACAGATGGACTGAAACAGAGGGCGAAAAACTGAGGGCGCAAAACAGAGGGTGAGAAACAGAGGGCGAGAAACAGAGTGTGAGAAACAAAGGGGCTAGAACGGAGGGCAAGAAACAGGGTGCGAGAAACAGAGGGGCTGAAACAGTGGGCGAGAAACAGAGGGCGATAAACTGAGTACGAGAAACAGAGGGGTTGAAACATTGGGGCTGAAACAGAGGGGCTGGAACGGAGGGCGAGAAACAGAGTGCGAGAAACAGAGGGGCTGAAACAGTGGGCGAGAAACAGAGGGCGATAAACAGAGTGCGAGAAACAGAGGGGCTGAAACAGTGGCGAGAAACAGAGGGTGATAAACAGAGTCCGAGAAACAGAGGGGCTGAAATAATTGGCTGAAACAGAGGGTGAGAAACAGAGGGCGAGAAAAAGAGGGAGAGAAACAGAGGGCGAGACACAGAGGGGCTGAAACAGAGGGGCTGAAACAGAGGGCTTGAAACAGAGGGTGAGAAACAGATGGGCTGAAACAGTGGGTGAAAAACAGAGGGCGAGAAACAGAGGGCAAGATTCAGATGGCGAGAAACAGTGGGGCTGAAACAGAGGGTCTGAAACAGAGTGGCTGAAACAGAGAGCGAGAAACAGATGGACTGAAACAGAGTGCGAGAAACTGAGGGCGCAAAACAGAGGGTGAGAAACAGAGGGCGAGAAACAGAGTGTGAGAAACAAAGGGGCTTGAACGGAGGGCAAGAAACAGGGTGCGAGAAACAGAGGGGCTGAAACAGTGGGCGAGAAACAGAGGGCGATAAACTGAGTACGAGAAACAGAGGGGTTGAAACATTGGGGCTGAAACAGAGGGGCTGGAACGGAGGGCGAGAAACAGAGTGCGAGAAACAGTGGGGCTGAAACAGTGGGCGAGAAACAGAGGGCGATAAACAGAGTGCGAGAAACAGAGGGGCTGAAACAGAGAGCGAGAAACAGAGGGCGATAAACAGAGTGCGAGAAACAGAGTGGCTGAAACAGAGAGCGAGAAACAGATGGACTGAAACAGAGGGCGAGAAACAGAGTGCGAGAAACTGAGGGCGCAAAGCAGAGGGTGAGAAACAGACGGCGAGAAACAGAGTGTGAAAAAAAAAGGGGCTAAAACGGAGGGCGATAAACAGAGTGCGAGAAACAGAGGGGTTGAAACAGTGGGCGAGAAACAGAGGGCGATAAACAGAGTGCGAGAAACAGAGGGGCTGAAACAGTGGGCGAGAAACAGTGGGCGATAAACAGAGGGCGAGAAACAGAGGGGCTGAAACAGAGGGAGAGAAACAGAGGGCGAGAAACAGAGGGTCTGAAACAGAGGGAGAGAAACAGAGGGTGAGAAACAGAGGGTCAGAAACAGAAGGTGAGAAACAGAGTCCGAGAAACAGAGGGGCTGAAACAGAGGGGCTGAAATAATTGGCTGAAACAGAGGGTGAGAAACAGTGGGTGAGAAAAAGAGGGCGCGCAACAGAGGGCAAGACACAGAGGGGCTGAAACAGAGGGGCTGAAACAGAGGGCGTGAAACAGAGGGTGAGAAACAGATGGGCTGAAACAGAGGATGAGAAACAGAGGGCGAGAATCAGAGGGCAAGATTCAGAAGGCGAGAAACACTGGGGCTGAAACAGAGGGTCGGAAACAGAGTGGCTGAAACAGAGAGCGAGAAACAGATGGACTGAAACAGAGGGCGAGAAACAGAGTGCGAGAAACTGAGGGGCTGAAACAGTGGGCGAGAAACAGAGGGCGATAAACTGAGTACGAGAAACAGTGGGGTTGAAACATCGGGGCTGAAACAGAGGGGCTGGATTGGAGGGCGAGAAAAAGAGGGCGATAAACTGAGTACGAGAAACAGAGGGGTTGAAAAATTGGAGCTGAAAGAGAGGGGCTGGAACGGAGGGCGAGAAACAGAGTGCGAGAAACAGAGGGGCTGAAACAGTGGGCGAGAAACAGAGGGCGATAAACAGAGTGTGAGAAACAGAGGGGCTGAAACAGTGGGCGAGAAACAGAGGGCGATAAACAGAGTGCGAGAAACAGAGTGACTGAAACAGAGAGCGTGAAGCAGATGGACTGAAACAGAGGGCGACAAACAGAGTGCGAGAAACTGAGGGCGCAAAGCAGAGGGCGAGAAACAGACGGCGAGAAACAGAGTGTGAAAAACAAAGGGGCTAAAACGGAGGGCGATAAACAGAGTGCGAGAAACAGAGGGGCTTAAACAGTGGGCGAGAAACAGAGGGCGATAAACAGAGTGCGAGAAACAGAGGGGCTGAAACAGTGGGCGAGAAACAGAGGGCGATAAACAGAGGGCGAGAAACAGAGGGGCTGAAACAGAGGGAGAGAAACAGAGGGCGAGAAACAGATGGGCTGAAACAGAGGGAGAGAAACAGAGGGTGAGAAACAGAGGGTCAGAAACAGAAGGCGAGAAACAGAGTCCGAGAAACAGAGGGCTGAAACAGAGGGGCTGAAATAATTGGCTGAAACAGAGGGTGAGAAACAGAGGGCGAGAAAATGAGGGCGAGCAACAGAGGGCGAGACACAGAGGGGCTGAAACAGAGGGGCTGAAACAGAGGGCGTGAAACAGAGGGTGAGAAACAGATGGGCTGAAACAGAGGGTGAGGAACAGAGGGCTAGATTCAGAGTGTGACAAACAGAGGGGCTGAAACAGAGGGTCTGAAACAGAGGGAGAGAAACAGATGGGCTGAAACAGAGGGTCTGAAACAGAGAGACTGAAACAGATGGCGAGAAACAGAGGGCAAGAAATGGAGGGGCTGAATCAGAGGGACTGAAACAGATGGGCTGGAACAGAGGGAGAGAAACAAGGGCGCAAAACAGAGGGCGAGAAACAGAGGGCAAGAAACAGAGTGTGAGAAACAGTGGGGCTGGAACGGAGGGCGAGAAACAGAGAGTGAGAAACAGAGTGCGAGATACAGAGTGGCTGAAACAGAGAGCGAGAAACAGATGAACTGAAACAGAGGGCGAGAAGCAGAGTGCGAGAAACTGAGGGCGCAATACAGAGGGCTAGAAACAGAGGGCGAGAAACAAAATGTGAGAAACAAAGGGGCTAGAATGGAGTGCACGAAACAGGGTGTGAGAAACAGAGGGGCTGAAACAGTGGGCGAGAAACAGAGGGCGATAAACAGAGTACAGAGTACGAGAAACAGAGGGGTTGAAACATTGGGGCTGAAACAGATAAGCTGGAACGGAGGGCGAGAAACAGAGTGCGAGAAACAGAGAGGCTGAAACAGTGGTCAAGAAACAGAGAGCAAGAAACAGAGGGCAAGAAACAGTGTGCGAGAAACTGAGGGCGCAAAACAGAGGGCGAGAAACAGAGGACGAGAAACGGAGTGCGAGAAACAGAGAGGCTGAAACAGTGGGCGAGAAACAGAGGGCGATAAACAGAGTGCGAGAAACAGAAGGGCTGAAACAGAGGGCAAGAAACAGTGTGCGAGAAACTGAGGGCGAGAAACAGAGTGTGAGAAACAGAGGGGTTGAAACATTGGGGCTGAAACAGAGGGGCTGGAACGGAGGGCGAGAAACAGAGTGCGAGAAACTGAGGGGCTGAAACAGTGGCGAGAAACAGAGGGTGATAAACAGAGTCCGAGAAACAGAGGGGCTGAAATAATTGGCTGAAACAGAGGGTGAGAAACTGAGGGCGAGAAAAAGAGGGCGAGAAACAGAGGGCGAGACACAGAGGGGCTGAAACAGAGGGGCTGAAACAGAGGGTGTGAAACAGAGGGTGAGAAACAGATGGGCTGGAACAGAGGGCGAGAAACAGAGGGCGAGAAACAGAGGGCTAGATTCAGAGGGCGAGTAACAGTGGGGCTGAAACAGAGAGTCTGAAACAGAGGGAGAGAAACAGATGGGCTGAAGCAGTGGGTCTGAAACAGAGAGACTGAAACAGATGGCGAGAAACAGAGGGCAACAAATGGAGGGGCTGAAACAGAGGGACTGAAACAGATGGGCTGGAACAGAGTGAGAGAAACAGAGCGCGCAAAACCGAGTGTGAGAAACAGAAGGCAAGAAACAGAGGGTGAGAAACAGAGGGGCTGGAACGGAGGGCGAGAAACAGAGGGTGAGAAACAGAGTGCGAGAAACAGAGTGGCTGAAACAGAGAGCGAGAAACAGATGGACTGAAACAGAGGGCGAGAAACAGAGTGCGACAAACTGAGGGCGCAAAACAGAGAGCAAGAAACAGAGGGCGAGAAACAGAGTGTGAGAAACAAGGGGGCTAGAACAGAGGGCTCGAAACAGGGTGCGAGAAACAGAGGGGCTGAAACAGTGGACGAGAAACAGAGGGCGATAAACAGAGTGTGAGAAACAGAGGGGTTGAAACATTGGGGCTGAAACAGAGGGGCTGGAACGGAGGGCGAGAAACAGAGTGCGAGAAACAGAGGGGCTGAAACAGTGGCGAGAAACAGAGGGTGATAAACAGAGTCCGAGAAACAGAGGGGCTGAAATAATTGGCTGAAACAGAGGGTGAGAAACAAAGGGCGAGAAAAAGAGGGCGAGAAACAGAGGGCGAGACACAGAGGGGCTGAAACAGAGGGGCTGAAACAGAGGGCGTGACACAGAGGGTGAGAAACAGATGGGCTGAAACAGAGGGCGAGAAACGGAGGGCGAGAAACAGAGGGCTAGATTCAGAGGGCGAGAAACAGTGGGGCTGAAACAGAGAGTCTGAAACAAAGGGAGAGAAACAGATGGGCTGAAACAGTGGGTCTGAAACAGAGAGACTGAAACAGATGGCGAGAAACAGAGGGCGAGAAATGGAGGGGCTGAAACAGAGGGACTGAAACAGATGGGCTGGAACAGAGTGAGAGAAACAGAGCGCGCAAAACCAAGGGTGAGAAACAGAGGGCAAGAAACAGAGGGTGAGAAACAGAGGGGCTGGAACGGAGGGCGAGAAACAGAGGGTGAGAAACAGAGTGCAAGAAACAGAGTGGCTGAAACAGAGAGCGAGAAACAGATGGACTGAAACAGAGGGCGAGAAACAGAGTGCGAGAAACTGAGGGCGCAAAACAGAGAGCAAGAAACAGAGGGAGAGAAACAGAGTGTGAGAAACAAGGGGGCTAGAACGGAGGGCTCGAAACAGGGTGCGAGAAACAGAGGGGCTGAAACAGTGGACGAGAAACAGAGGGCGATAAACAGAGTGTGAGAAACAGAGGGGTTGAAACATTGGGGCTGAAACAGAGGGGCTGGAACGGAGGGCGAGAAACAGAGGGCTAGATTCAGAGGGCGAGTAATAGTGGGGCTGAAACAGAGAGTCTGAAACAGAGGGAGAGAAACAGATGGGCTGAAGCAGTGGGTCTGAAACAGAGAGACTGAAACAGATGGCGAGAAACAGAGGGCGAGAAATGGAGGGGCTGAAACAGAGGGACTGAAACAGATGGGCTGGAACAGAGTGAGAGAAACAGAGCGCGCAAAACCGAGTGTGAGAAACAGAAGGCAAGAAACAGAGGGTGAGAAACAGAGGGGCTGGAACGGAGGGCGAGAAACAGAGGGTGAGAAACAGAGTGCGAGAAACAGAGTGGCTGAAACAGAGAGCGAGAAACAGATGGACTGAAACAGAGGGCGAGAAACAGAGTGCGACAAACTGAGTGCGCAAAACAGAGAGCAAGAAACAGAGGGCGAGAAACAGAGTGTGAGAAACAAGGGGGCTAGAACAGAGGGCTCGAAACAGGGTGCGAGAAACAGAGGGGCTGAAACAGTGGACGAGAAACAGAGGGCGATAAACAGAGTGTGAGAAACAGAGGGGTTGAAACATTGGGGCTGAAACAGAGGGGCTGGAACGGAGGGCGAGAAACAGAGTGCGAGAAACAGAGGGGCTGAAACAGTGGCGAGAAACAGAGGGTGATAAATAGAGTCCGAGAAACAGAGGGGATGAAATAATTGGCTGAAACAGAGGGTGAGAAACAGAGGGCGAGAAAAAGAGGGCGAGAAACAGAGGGCGAGACACAGAGGGGCTGAAACAGAGGGGCTGAAACAGAGGGCGTGACACAGAGGGTGAGAAACAGATGGGCTGAAACAGAGGGCGAGAAACGGAGGGCGAGAAACAGAGGGCTAGATTCAGAGGGCGAGAAACAGTGGGGCTGAAACAGAGAGTCTGAAACAAAGGGAGAGAAACAGATGGGCTGAAACAGTGGGTCTGAAACAGAGAGACTGAAACAGATGGCGAGAAACAGAGGGCGAGAAATGGAGGGGCTGAAACAGAGGGACTGAAACAGATGGGCTGGAACAGAGTGAGAGAAACAGAGCGCGCAAAACCAAGGGTGAGAAACAGAGGGCAAGAAACAGAGGGTGAGAAACAGAGGGGCTGGAACGGAGGGCGAGAAACAGAGGGTGAGAAACAGAGTGCAAGAAACAGAGTGGCTGAAACAGAGAGCGAGAAACAGATGGACTGAAACAGAGGGCGAGAAACAGAGTGCGAGAAACTGAGTGCGCAAAACAGAGAGCAAGAAACAGAGGGCGAGAAACAGAGTGTGAGAAACAAGGGGGCTAGAACAGAGGGCTCGAAACAGGGTGCGAGAAACAGAGGGGCTGAAACAGTGGACGAGAAACAGAGGGCGATAAACAGAGTGTGAGAAACAGAGGGGTTGAAACATTGGGGCTGAAACAGACGGGCTGGAACGGAGGGCGAGAAACAGAGTGCGAGAAACAGAGGGGCTGAAACAGTGGCGAGAAACAGAGGGTGATAAACAGAGTCCGAGAAACAGAGGGGCTGAAATAATTGGCTGAAACAGAGGGTGAGAAACAGAGGGCGAGAAAAAGAGGACGAGAAACAGAGGGTGAGAAACAGATGGGCTGAAACAGAGGGCGAGAAACGGAGGGCGAGAAACAGAGGGCTAGATTCAGAGGGCGAGAAACAGTGGGGCTGAAACAGAGAGTCTGAAACAAAGGGAGAGAAACAGATGGGCTGAAACAGTGGGTCTGAAACAGAGAGACTGAAACAGATGGCGAGAAACAGAGGGCGAGAAATGGAGGGGCTGAAACAGAGGGACTGAAACAGATGGGCTGGAACAGAGTGAGAGAAACAGAGCGCGCAAAACCAAGGGTGAGAAACAGAGGGCAAGAAACAGAGGGTGAGAAACAGAGGGGCTGGAACGGAGGGCGAGAAACAGAGGGTGAGAAACAGAGTGCAAGAAACAGAGTGGCTGAAACAGAGAGCGAGAAACAGATGGACTGAAACAGAGGGCGAGAAACAGAGTGCGAGAAACTGAGGGCGCAAAACAGAGAGCAAGAAACAGAGGGAGAGAAACAGAGTGTGAGAAACAAGGGGGCTAGAACGGAGGGCTCGAAACAGGGTGCGAGAAACAGAGGGGCTGAAACAGTGGACGAGAAACAGAGGGCGATAAACAGAGTGTGAGAAACAGAGGGGTTGAAACATTGGGGCTGAAACAGAGGGGCTGGAACGGAGGGCGAGAAACAGAGTGCGAGAAACAGAGGGGCTGAAACAGTGGCGAGAAACAGAGGTTGATAAACAGAGTCCGAGAAACAGAGGGGCTGAAATAATTGGCTGAAACAGAGGGTGAGAAACAGAGGGCGAGAAAAAGAGGGCGAGAAACAGAGGGCGAGACACAGAGGGGCTGAAACAGAGGGGCTGATACAGAGGGCGTGAAACAGAGGGTGAGAAACAGATGGGCTGAAACAGAGGGCGAGAAACAGAGGGCGAGAAACAGAGGGCTAGATTCAGAGGGTGAGAAACAGTGGGGCTGAAACAGAGTCTGAAACAGAGGGAGAGAAACAGATGGGCTGAAACAGTGGGTCTGAAACAGAGAGACTAAAACAGATGGCGAGAAACAGAGGGCGAGAAATGGAGGGGATGAAACAGAAGGACTGAAACAGATGGGCTGGAACAGAGTGAGAGAAACAGAGCAAGAATAACCGAGGGTGAGAAACAGAAGGCAAGAAACCTGGGTGAGAAACAGAGGGGCTGGAACGGAGGGCGAGAAACAGAGGGTGAGAAACAGAGTGCGAGAAACAGAGTGTCTGAAACAGAGAGCGAGAAACAGATGGACTGAAACAGAGGGCGAGAAACAGAGTGCGAGAAACTGAGGGCGCAAAACAGAGAGCAAGAAACAGAGGGCGAGAAACAGAGTGTGAGAAACAAGGGGGCTAGAACGGAGGGCTCGAAACAGGGTGCGAGAAACAGAGGGGCTCAAAAAGTGGACGAGAAACAGAGGGCGATAAACAGAGTGTGAGAAACAGAGGGGTTGAAACATTGGGGCTGAAACAGAGGGGCTGGAACGGAGGGCGAGAAACAGAGTGCGAGAAACAGAGGGGCTGAAACAGTGGGCGAGAAACAGAGGGCGATAAACAGAGTGCGAGAAACAGAGGGGCTGAAACAGTGGGCGAGAAACAGAGGGCGATAAACAGAGTGCGAGAAACAGAGTGGCTGAAACAGAGAGCGAGAAACAGATAGACTGAAACAGAGGGCGAGAAACAGAGGGCGAGAAACAGAGGGTCTTAAACAGAGGGAGAGAAACAGAGGGTGAGAAACAGAGGGTCAGAAACAGAAGGCGAGACACAGAGTCCGTGAAACAGAGGGGCTGAAACAGAGGGGCTGAAATAATTGGCTGAAACAGAGGGTGAGAAACAGAGGGCGAGAAAAAGAGGGCGAGCAACAGAGGGCGAGACACAGAGGGGCTGAAACAGAGGGGCTGAAACAGAGGGCGTGAAACAGAGGGCGAGAAACAGATGGGCTGAAACAGAGGGCGAGAAACAGAGGGCTAGATTCAGAGTGTGACAAACAGAGGGGCTGAAACAGAGGGTCTGAAACAGAGGGAGAGAAACAGATAGGCTGAAACAGAGGGTCCGAAACAGAGAGACTGAAACAGATGGCGAGAAACAGAGGGCAAGAAATGGAGGGGCGGAATCAGAGGGACTGAAACAGATGGGCTGGAACAGAGGGAGAGAAACAGAGGGCTAGATTCAGAGGGCGAGTAACAGTGGGGCTGAAACAGAGAGTCTGAATCAAAGGGAGAGAAACAGATGGGCTGAAACAGTGGGTCTGAAACAGAGAGACTGAAACAGATGGCGAGAAACAGATGGGGAGAAATGGAGGGGCTGAAACAGAGGGACTGATACAGATGGGCTGGAACAGAGTGAGAGAAACAGAGCGCGCAAAACCAAGGGTGAGAAACAGAGGGCAAGAAACAGAGGGTGAGAAACAGAGGAGCTGGAACGGAGGGCGAGAAACAGAGGGTGAGAAACAGAGTGCAAGAAACAGAGTGGCTGAAACAGAGAGCGAGAAACAGATGGACTGAAACAGAGGGCGAGAAACAGAGTGCGAGAAACTGAGGGCGCAAAACAGAGAGCAAGAAACAGAGGGCGAGAAACAGAGTGTGAGAAACAAGGGGGCTAGAATGGAGGGCTCGAAACAGGGTGCGAGAAACAGAGGGGCTGAAACAGTGGGCGAGAAACAGAGGGCGATAAACAGAGTGTGAGAAACAGAGGGGTTGAAACATTGGGTCTGAAACAGAGGGGCTGGAACGGAGGGCGAGAAACAGAGTGCGAGAAACAGAGGGGCTGAAACAGTGGCGAGAAACAGAGGGTGATAAACAGAGTCCGAGAAACAGAGGGGCTGAAATAATTGGCTGAAACAGAGGGTGAGAAACAGAGGGCGAGAAAAAGAGGGCGAGAAACAGAGGGCGAGACACAGAGGGGCTGAAACAGAGGGGCTGAAACAGAGGGCGTGAAACAGAGGGTGAGAAACAGATGGGCTGAAACAGAGGGCGAGAAACAGAGGGCGAGAAACAGAGGGCTAGATTCAGAGGGCGAGAAACAGTGGGGCTGAAACAGAGAGTCTGAAACAGAGGGAGAGAAACAGATGGGCTGAAACAGTGGGTCTGAAACAGAGAGACTGAAACAGATGGCGAGAAACAGAGGGCGTGAAACAGAGTGCGAGAAACAGAGTGGCTGAAACAGAGAGCGAGAAACAGATGGACTGAAACAGAGGGCGAGAAACAGAGTGCGAGAAACTGGGTGCGCAAAATAGAGGGCGAGAAACAGAGGGCGAGAAACAGAGGGGCTGAAACAGAGGGGCTGAAACAGAGGGCGTGAAACAGAGGTTCAGAAACAGATGGGCTGAAACAGAGGGCGAGAAACAGAGGGCGAGAAACAGAGGGCTAGATTCAGAGGGCGAGAAACAGTGGGGCTGAAACAGAGAGTCTGAAACAGAGGGACAGAAACAGATGGGCTGAAACAGTTGGTCTGAAACAGAGAGACTGAAACAGATGGCGAGAAACAGAGGGCGAGAAATGGAGGGGCTGAAACAGAGGGGCTGAAACAGAGGGCGTGAAACAGAGTGCGAGAAACAGAGTGACTGAAACAGAGAGCGAGAAACAGATGGACTGAAACAGAGGGCGAGAAACAGAGGGCTGGATTCAGAGGGCGAGAAACAGTGGGGCTGAAACAGAGAGTCTGAAACAGAGGGAGAGAAACAGATGGGCTGAAACAGTGGGTCTGAAACAGAGAGACTGAAACAGATGGCGAGAAACAGAGGGCGAGAAATGGAGGGGCTGAAACAGAGGGGCTGAAACAGAGGGCGTGAAACAGAGTGCGAGAAACAGAGTGGCTGAAACAGAGAGCGAGAAACAGATGGACTGAAACAGAGGGCGAGAAACAGAGTGCGAGAAACTGAGTATGCAAAATAGAGGGCGAGAAACAGTGGGGCTGAAACAGAGGGCGATAAACAGAGTGTGAGAAACAGAGGGGTTGAAACATTGGGGCTGAAACAGAGGGGTTGGAACGGAGGGCGAGAAACAGAGTGCGAGAAACAGAGGGGCTGAAACAGTGGCGAGAAACAGAGGGTGATAAACAGAGTCCGAGAAACAGAGGGACTGAAATAATTGGCTGAAACAGAGGGTGAGAAACAGAGGGCGAGAAAAAGAGGGTGAGAAACAGAGGGCGAGACACAGAGGGGCTGAAACAGAGGGGCTGAAACAGAGGGTGTGAAACAGAGGGTGAGAAACAGATGGGCTGAAACAGAGGGCGAGAAACAGAGGGCGAGAAACAGAGGGCTAGATTCAGAGGGTGAGAAACAGTGGGGCTGAAACAGAGAGTCTGAAACAGAGGGAGAGAAACAGATGGGCTGAAGCAGTGGGTCTGAAACAGAGAGACTGAAACAGATGGCGAGAAACAGAGGGCGAGAAATGGAGGGGCTGAAACAGAGGGACTGAAACAGATGGGCTGGAACAGAGTGAGAGAAACAGAGCGCGCAAAACCGAGTGTGAGAAACAGAAGGCAAGAAACAGAGGGTGAGAAACAGAGGGGCTGGAACGGAGGGCGAGAAACAGAGGGTGAGAAACAGAGTGCGAGAAACAGAGTGGCTGAAACAGAGAGCGAGAAACAGATGGACTGAAACAGAGGGCGAGAAACAGAGTGCGAGAAACTGAGGGCGCAAAACAGAGAGCAAGAAACAGAGGGCGAGAAACAGAGTGTGATAAACAAGGGGGCTAGAACGGAGGGCTCGAAACAGGGTGCGAGAAACAGAGGGGCTGAAACAGTGGACGAGAAACAGAGGGCGATAAACAGAGTGTGAGAAACAGAGGGGTTGAAACATTGGGGCTGAAACAGAGGGGCTGGAACGGAGGGCGAGAAACAGAGGGGCTGAAACAGTGGCAAGAAACAGAGGGTGATAAACAGAGTCCGAGAAACAGAGGGGCTGAAATAATTGGCTGAAACAGAGGGTGAGAAACAGAGGGCGAGAAAAAGAGGGCGAGAAACAGAGGGCGAGACACAGAGGGGCTGAAACAGATGGGCTGAAACAGAGGGCGTGAAACAGAGGGTGAGAAACAGATGGGCTGAAACAGAGGGCGAGAAACAGAGGGCTAGATTCAGAGGGCGAGAAACAGTGGGGCTGAAACAGAGAGTCTGAAACAGAGGGAGAGAAACAGATGGGCTGAAACAGTGGGTCTGAAACAGAGAGACTGAAACCGATGGCGAGAAACAGAGGGCGAGAAATGGAGGGGCTGAAACAGAGGGACTGAAACAGATGGGCTGGAACAGAGTGAGAGAAACAGAGCGCGCAAAACCAAGGGTGAGAAACAGAAGGCAAGAAACAGAGTGTGAGAAACAGAGGGGCTGGAACGGAGGGCGAGAAACAGAGGGTGAGAAACAGAGTGCAAGAAACAGAGGGGCTGAAACAGTGGGCGAGAAACAGAGTGTGAGAAACAAAGGGGCTAGAACGGAGGGCAAGAAACAGGGTGCGAGAATCAGAGGGGCTGAAACAGTGGACGAGAAACAGAGGGCGATAAACAGAGTGTGAGAAACAGAGGGGTTGAAACATTGGGGCTGAAACAGAGGGGCTGGAACGGAGGGCGAGAATCAGAGTGTGAGTAACAGAGGGGCTGAAACAGTGGGCGAGAAACAGAGTGTGAGAAACAAAGGGGCTAGAACGGAGGGCAACAAACTGGGTGCGAGAATCAGAGGGGCTGAAACAGTGGGCGAGAAACAGAGGGCGATAAGCAGAGTACGAGAAACAGGGGCTGAAACAGAGGGCGAGAAACAGATGGGCTGAAACAGAGTGCGAGAAACAGTGGGGCTGAAACAGAGGGCGATAAACAGAGTGTGAGAAACAGAGGGGTTGAAACATTGGGGCTGAAACAGAGGGTTTGGAACGGAGGGCGAGAAACAGAATGCGAGAAACAGAGGGGCTGAAACAGTGGCGAGAAACAGAGGGTGATAAACAGAGTCCGAGAAACAGAGGGACTGAAATAATTGGCTGAAACAGAGGGTGAGAAACAGAGGGCGAGAAAAAGAGGGCGAGAAACAGAGGGCGAGACACAGAGGGGCTGAAACACAGGGGCTGAAACAGAGGGCGTGAAACAGAGGGTGAGAAACAGATGGGCTGAAACAGAGGGCGAGAAACAGAGGGCGAGAAACAGAGGGCTAGATTCAGAGGGCGAGAAACAGTGGGGCTGAAACAGAGAGTCTGAAACAGAGGGAGAGAAACAGATGGGCTGAAACAGTGGGTCTGAAACAGAGAGACTGAAACAGATGGCGAGAAACAGAGTGCGAGAAATGGAGGGACTGAAACAGAGGGACTGAAACAGATGGGCTGGAACAGAGTGAGAGAAACAGAGCACGCAAAACCAAGGGTGAGAAACAGAGGGCAAGAAACAGAGGGTGAGAAACAGAGGGGCTGGAACGGAGGGCGAGAAACAGAGGGTGAGAAACAGAGTGCAAGTAACAGAATGGCTGAAACAGAGAGCGAGAAACAGATGGACTGAAACAGAGGGCGAGAAACAGAGTGCGAGAAACTGAGGGCGCAAAACAGAGAGCAAGAAACAGAGGGCGAGAAACAGAGTGTGAGAAACAAGGGGGCTAGAACGGAGGGCTCGAAACAGGGTGCGAGAAACAGAGGGGCTGAAACAGAGGGCGAGAAACAGAGGGCGAGAAACAGAGGGCTAGATTCAGAGGGCGAGAAACAGTGGGGCTGAAACAGAGAGTCTGAAACAGAGGGAGAGAAACAGATGGGCTGAAGCAGTGGGTCTGAAACAGAGAGACTGAAACAGATGGCGAGAAACAGAGGGCGAGAAATGGAGGGGCTGAAATAGAGGGACTGAAACAGATGGGCTGGAACAGAGTGAGAGAAACAGAGCGCGCAAAACCGAGGGTGAGAAACAGAAGGCAAGAAACAGAGGGTGAGAAACAGAGGGGCTGGAATGGAGGGCGAGAAACAGAGGGTGAGAAACAGAGTGCGAGAAACAGAGTGGCTGAAACAGAGAGCGAGAAACAGATGGACTGAAACAGAGGGCGAGAAACAGAGTGCGAGAAGCTGAGGGCGCAAAACAGAGAGCAAGAAACAGAGGGCGAGAAACAGAGTGTGAGAAACAAGGGGGCTAGAACGGAGGGCTCGAAACATGGTGCGAGAAACAGAGGGGCTGAAACAGTGGACGAGAAACAGAGGGCGATAAACAGAGTGTGAGAAACAGAGGGGTTGAAACATTGGGGCTGAAACAGAGGGGCTGGAACGGAGGGCGAGAAACAGAGTGCGAGAAACAGAGGGGCTGAAATAATTGGCTGAAACAGAGGGTGAGAAACAGAGGGCGAGAAACAGAGGGCGAGAAACAGAGGGCGAGAAACAGAGGGGCTGAAACAGAGGGGCTGAAACAGAGGGCGTGAAACAGAGGGTGAGAAACAGATGGGCTGAAACAGAGGGCGAGAAACAGAGGGCTAGATTCAGAGGGCGAGAAACAGTGGGGCTGAAACAGAGAGTCTGAAACAGAGGGAGAGAAACAGATGGGCTGAAACAGTGGGTCTGAAACAGAGAGACTGAAACAGATGGCGAGAAACAGAGGGCGACAAATGGAGGGGCTGAAACAGAGGGACTGAAACAGATGGGCTGGAACAGAGTGAAAGAAACAGAGCGCGCAAAACCAAGGGTGAGAAACAGAGGGCAAGAAACAGAGGGTGAGAAACAGAGGGGCTGGAACGGAGGGCGAGAAACAGAGGGTGAGAAACAGAGTGCAAGAAACAGAGTGGCTGAAACAGAGAGCGAGAAACAGATGGACTGAAACAGAGGGCGAGAAACAGAGTGCGAGAAACTGAGGGCGCAAAACAGAGAGCAAGAAACAGAGGGAGAGAAACAGAGTGTGAGAAACAAGGGGGCTAGAACGGAGGGCTCGAAACAGGGTGCGAGAAACAGAGGGGCTGAAACAGTGGATGAGAAACAGAGGGCGATAAACAGAGTGTGAGAAACAGAGGGGTTGAAACATTGGGGCTGAAACAGAGGGGCTGGAACGGAGGGCGAGAAACAGAGTGCGAGAAACAGAGGGGCTGAAACAGTGGGCGAGAAACAGAGGGTGATAAACAGAGTCCGAGAAACAGAGGGGCTGAAATAATTGGCTGAAACAGAGGGTGAGAAACAGAGGGCGAGAAAAAGAGGGCGAGAAACAGAGGTCGAGACACAGAGAGGCTGAAACAGATGGGCTGAAACAGAGGGCGTGAAACAAGAGGGTGAGAAACAGATGGGTTGAAACAGAGGGCGAGAAACAGAGGGCGAGAAACAGAGGGCTAGATTCAGACGGCGAGAAACAGTGGGGCTGAAACAGAGAGTCTGAAACAGAGGGAGAGAAACAGATGGGCTGAAACAGTGGGTCTGAAACAGAGAGACTGAAACATATGGCGAGAAACAGAGGGCAACAAATGGAGGGGCTGAAACAGAGGGACTGAAACAGATGGGCTGGAACAGAGTGAGAGAAACAGAGCGTGCAAAACCAAGGGTGAGAAACAGAGGGCAAGAAACAGAGGGTGAGAAACAGAGGGGCTGGAACGGAGGGCGAGAAACAGAGGGTGAGAAACAGAGTGCAAGAAACAGAGTGGCTGAAACAGAGAGCGAGAAACAGATGGACTGAAACAGAGGGCGAGAAACAGAGTGCGAGAAACTGAGGGCGCAAAACAGAGAGCAAGAAACAGAGGGAGAGAAACAGAGTGTGAGAAACAAGGGGGCTAGAACGGAGGGCTCGAAACAGGGTGCGAGAAACAGAGGGGCTGAAACAGTGGACGAGAAACAGAGGGCGATAAACAGAGGGTGAGAAACAGAGGGGTTGAAACATTGGGGCTGAAGCAGAGGGGCTGGAACGGAGGGCGAGAAACAGAGTGCGAGAAACAGAGGGGCTGAAACAGTGGGCGAGAAACAGAGGGTGATAAACAGAGTCCGAGAAACAGAGGGGCTGAAATAATTGGCTGAAACAGAGGGTGAGAAACAGAGGGCGAGAAAAAGAGGGCGAGAAACAGAGGGCGAGACACAGAGGGGCTGAAACAGAGGGGCTGAAACAGAGGGCGTGAAACAAGAGGGTGAGAAACAGATGGCCTGAAACAGAGGGCGAGAAACAGAGGGCGAGAAACAGAGGGCTAGATTCAGAGGGCGAGAAACAGTGGGGCTGAAACAGAGAGTCTGAAACAGAGGGAGAGAAACAGATGGGCTGAAACAGTGGGTCTGAAACAGAGAGACTGAAACAGATGGCGAGAAACAGAGGGCGAGAAATGGAGGGGCTGAAACAGAGGGACTGAAACAGATGGGCTGGAACAGAGTGAGAGAAACAGTGCGCAAAACCAAGGGTGAGAAACAGAAGGCAAGAAACAGAGTGTGAGAAACAGAGGGGCTGGAACGGAGGGCGAGAAACAGAGGGTGAGAAACAGAGTGCAAGAAACAGAGTGGCTGAAACAGAGAGCGAGAAACAGATGGACTGAAACAGAGGGCGAGAAACAGAGTGCGAGAAACTGAGGGCGCAAAACAGAGAGCAAGAAACAGAGGGCGAGAAACAGAGTGTGAGAAACAAGGGGGCTAGAACGGAGGGCTCGAAACAGGGTGCGAGAAACAGAGGGGCTGAAACAGTGGGCGAGAAACAGAGGGCGATAAACAGAGTGTGAGAAACAGAGGGGTTGAAACATTGGGTCTGAAACAGAGGGGCTGGAACGGAGGGCGAGAAACAGAGGGGCTGAAACAGTGGCAAGAAACAGAGGGTGATAAACAGAGTCCGAGAAACAGAGTGGCTGAAATAATTGGCTGAAACAGAGGGTGAGAAACAGAGGGCGAGAAAAAGAGGGCGAGAAACAGAGGGCGAGACACAGAGGGGCTGAAACAGAGGGGCTGAAACAGAGGGCGTGAAACAGAGGGTGAGAAACAGATGGGCTGAAACAGAGGGCGAGAAACAGAGGGCTAGATTCAGAGGGCGAGAAACAGTGGGGCTGAAACAGAGAGTCTGAAACAGAGGGAGAGAAACAGATGGGCTGAAACAGTGGGTCTGATACAGAGAGACTGAAACCGATGGCGAGAAACAGAGGGCGAGAAATGGAGGGGCTGAAACAGAGGGACTGAAACAGATGGGCTGGAACAGAGTGAGAGAAACAGAGCGCGCAAAACCAAGGGTGAGAAACAGAAGGCAAGAAACAGAGTGTGAGAAACAGAGGGGCTGGAACGGAGGGCGAGAAACAGAGGGTGAGAAACAGAGTGCAAGAAACAGAGGGGCTGAAACAGTGGGCGAGAAACAGAGTGTGAGAAACAAAGGGGCTAGAACGGAGGGCAAGAAACAGGGTGCGAGAATCAGAGGGGCTGAAACAGTGGACGAGAAACAGAGGGCGATAAACAGAGTGTGAGAAACAGAGGGGTTGAAACATTGGGGCTGAAACAGAGGGGCTGGAACGGAGGGCGAGAATCAGAGTGCGAGTAACAGAGGGGCTGAAACAGTGGGCGAGAAACAGAGTGTGAGAAACAAAGGGGCTAGAACGGAGGGCAAGAAACAGGGTGCGAGAATCAGAGGGGCTGAAACAGTGGGCGAGAAACAGAGGGCGATAAGCAGAGTACGAGAAACAGGGGCTGAAACAGAGGGCGAGAAACAGATGGGCTGAAACAGAGTGCGAGAAACAGTGGGGCTGAAACAGAGGGCGATAAACAGAGTGTGAGAAACAGAGGGGTTGAAACATTGGGGCTGAAACAGAGGGTTTGGAACGGAGGGCGAGAAACAGAATGCGAGAAACAGAGGGGCTGAAACAGTGGCGAGAAACAGAGGGTGATAAACAGAGTCCGAGAAACAGAGGGACTGAAATAATTGGCTGAAACAGAGGGTGAGAAACAGAGGGCGAGAAAAAGAGGGCGAGAAACAGAGGGCGAGACACAGAGGGGCTGAAACACAGGGGCTGAAACAGAGGGCGTGAAACAGAGGGTGAGAAACAGATGGGCTGAAACAGAGGGCGAGAAACAGAGGGCGAGAAACAGAGGGCTAGATTCAGAGGGCGAGAAACAGTGGGGCTGAAACAGAGAGTCTGAAACAGAGGGAGAGAAACAGATGGGCTGAAGCAGTGGGTCTGAAACAGAGAGACTGAAACAGATGGCGAGAAACAGAGGGCGAGAAATGGAGGGGCTGAAATAGAGGGACTGAAACAGATGGGCTGGAACAGAGTGAGAGAAACAGAGCGCGCAAAACCGAGGGTGAGAAACAGAAGGCAAGAAACAGAGGGTGAGAAACAGAGGGGCTGGAATGGAGGGCGAGAAACAGAGGGTGAGAAACAGAGTGCGAGAAACAGAGTGGCTGAAACAGAGAGCGAGAAACAGATGGACTGAAACAGAGGGCGAGAAACAGAGTGCGAGAAGCTGAGGGCGCAAAACAGAGAGCAAGAAACAGAGGGCGAGAAACAGAGTGTGAGAAACAAGGGGGCTAGAACGGAGGGCTCGAAACATGGTGCGAGAAACAGAGGGGCTGAAACAGTGGACGAGAAACAGAGGGCGATAAACAGAGTGTGAGAAACAGAGGGGTTGAAACATTGGGGCTGAAACAGAGGGGCTGGAACGGAGGGCGAGAAACAGAGTGCGAGAAACAGAGGGGCTGAAATAATTGGCTGAAACAGAGGGTGAGAAACAGAGGGCGAGAAACAGAGGGCGAGAAACAGAGGGCGAGAAACAGAGGGGCTGAAACAGAGGGGCTGAAACAGAGGGCGTGAAACAGAGGGTGAGAAACAGATGGGCTGAAACAGAGGGCGAGAAACAGAGGGCTAGATTCAGAGGGCGAGAAACAGTGGGGCTGAAACAGAGAGTCTGAAACAGAGGGAGAGAAACAGATGGGCTGAAACAGTGGGTCTGAAACAGAGAGACTGAAACAGATGGCGAGAAACAGAGGGCGACAAATGGAGGGGCTGAAACAGAGGGACTGAAACAGATGGGCTGGAACAGAGTGAAAGAAACAGAGCGCGCAAAACCAAGGGTGAGAAACAGAGGGCAAGAAACAGAGGGTGAGAAACAGAGGGGCTGGAACGGAGGGCGAGAAACAGAGGGTGAGAAACAGAGTGCAAGAAACAGAGTGGCTGAAACAGAGAGCGAGAAACAGATGGACTGAAACAGAGGGCGAGAAACAGAGTGCGAGAAACTGAGGGCGCAAAACAGAGAGCAAGAAACAGAGGGAGAGAAACAGAGTGTGAGAAACAAGGGGGCTAGAACGGAGGGCTCGAAACAGGGTGCGAGAAACAGAGGGGCTGAAACAGTGGATGAGAAACAGAGGGCGATAAACAGAGTGTGAGAAACAGAGGGGTTGAAACATTGGGGCTGAAACAGAGGGGCTGGAACGGAGGGCGAGAAACAGAGTGCGAGAAACAGAGGGGCTGAAACAGTGGGCGAGAAACAGAGGGTGATAAACAGAGTCCGAGAAACAGAGGGGCTGAAATAATTGGCTGAAACAGAGGGTGAGAAACAGAGGGCGAGAAAAAGAGGGCGAGAAACAGAGGTCGAGACACAGAGAGGCTGAAACAGATGGGCTGAAACAGAGGGCGTGAAACAAGAGGTTGAGAAACAGATGGGTTGAAACAGAGGGCGAGAAACAGAGGGCGAGAAACAGAGGGCTAGATTCAGACGGCGAGAAACAGTGGGGCTGAAACAGAGAGTCTGAAACAGAGGGAGAGAAACAGATGGGCTGAAACAGTGGGTCTGAAACAGAGAGACTGAAACATATGGCGAGAAACAGAGGGCAACAAATGGAGGGGCTGAAACAGAGGGACTGAAACAGATGGGCTGGAACAGAGTGAGAGAAACAGAGCGTGCAAAACCAAGTGTGAGAAACAGAGGGCAAGAAACAGAGGGTGAGAAACAGAGGGGCTGGAACGGAGGGCGAGAAACAGAGGGTGAGAAACAGAGTGCAAGAAACAGAGTGGCTGAAACAGAGAGCGAGAAACAGATGGACTGAAACAGAGGGCGAGAAACAGAGTGCGAGAAACTGAGGGCGCAAAACAGAGAGCAAGAAACAGAGGGAGAGAAACAGAGTGTGAGAAACAAGGGGGCTAGAACGGAGGGCTCGAAACAGGGTGCGAGAAACAGAGGGGCTGAAACAGTGGACGAGAAACAGAGGGCGATAAACAGAGGGTGAGAAACAGAGGGGTTGAAACATTGGGGCTGAAGCAGAGGGGCTGGAACGGAGGGCGAGAAACAGAGTGCGAGAAACAGAGGGGCTGAAACAGTGGGCGAGAAACAGAGGGTGATAAACAGAGTCCGAGAAACAGAGGGGCTGAAATAATTGGCTGAAACAGAGGGTGAGAAACAGAGGGCGAGAAAAAGAGGGCGAGAAACAGAGGGCGAGACACAGAGGGGCTGAAACAGAGGGGCTGAAACAGAGGGCGTGAAACAAGAGGGTGAGAAACAGATGGCCTGAAACAGAGGGCGAGAAACAGAGGGCGAGAAACAGAGGGCTAGATTCAGAGGGCGAGAAACAGTGGGGCTGAAACAGAGAGTCTGAAACAGAGGGAGAGAAACAGATGGGCTGAAACAGTGGGTCTGAAACAGAGAGACTGAAACAGATGGCGAGAAACAGAGGGCGAGAAATGGAGGGGCTGAAACAGAGGGACTGAAACAGATGGGCTGGAACAGAGTGAGAGAAACAGAGCGCGCAAAACCAAGGGTGAGAAACAGAAGGCAAGAAACAGAGTGTGAGAAACAGAGGGGCTGGAACGGAGGGCGAGAAACAGAGGGTGAGAAACAGAGTGCAAGAAACAGAGTGGCTGAAACAGAGAGCGAGAAACAGATGGACTGAAACAGAGGGCGAGAAACAGAGTGCGAGAAACTGAGGGCGCAAAACAGAGAGCAAGAAACAGAGGGCGAGAAACAGAGTGTGAGAAACAAGGGGGCTAGAACGGAGGGCTCGAAACAGGGTGCGAGAAACAGAGGGGCTCAAACAGTGGACGAGAAACAGAGGGCGATAAACAGAGTGTGAGAAACAGAGGGGTTGAAACATTGGGGCTGAAACAGAGGGGCTGGAACGGAGGGCGAGAAACAGAGTGCGAGAAACAGAGGGGCTGAAACAGTGGGCGAGAAACAGAGTGTGAGAAACAAAGGGGCTAGAACGGAGGGCAAGAAACAGGGTGCGAGAATCAGAGGGGCTGAAACAGTGGGCGAGAAACAGAGGGCGATAAGCAGAGTACGAGAAACAGGGGCTGAAACAGAGTGCGAGAAACAGTGGGGCTGAAACAGAGGGCGATAAACAGAGTGTGAGAAACAGAGGGGTTGAAACATTGGGGCTGAAACAGAGGGGTTGGAACGGAGGGCGAGAAACAGAGTGCGAGAAACAGAGGGGCTGAAACAGTGGCGAGAAACAGAGGGTGATAAACAGAGTCCGAGAAACAGAGGGACTGAAATAATTGGCTGAAACAGAGGGTGAGAAACAGAGGGCGAGAAAAAGAGGGCGAGAAACAGAGGGCGAGACACAGAGGGGCTGAAACAGAGGGGCTGAAACAGAGGGTGAGAAACAGAGGGTGAGAAACAGAAGGCGAGAAACAGAGTCCGAGAAACAGAGGGGCTGAAACAGAGGGGCTGAAATAATTGGCTGAAACAGAGGGTGAGAAACAGAGGGCGAGAAAAAGAGGGCGAGAAACAGAGGGCGAGACTCAGAGGGGCTGAAACACAGGGGCTGAAACAGAGGGCGTGAAACAGAGGGTGAGAAACAGATGGGCTGAAACAGAGGGCGAGAAACAGAGGGCAAGAAACAGAGGGCTAGATTCAGAGGGCGAGAAACAGTGGGGCTGAAACAGAGAGTCTGAAACAGAGGGAGAGAAACAGATGGGCTGAAACAGTGGGTCTGAAACAGAGAGACTGAAACAGATGGCGAGAAACAGAGGGCGAGAAATGGAGGGACTGAAACAGAGGGACTGAAACAGATGGGCTGTAACAGAGTGAGAGAAACAGAGCACGCAAAACCAAGGGTGAGAAACAGAGGGCAAGAAACAGAGGGTGAGAAACAGAGGGGCTGGAACGGAGGGCGAGAAACAGAGGGTGAGAAACAGAGTGCAAGAAACAGAGTGGCTGAAACAGAGAGCGAGAAACAGATGGACTGAAACAGAGGGCGAGAAACAGAGTGCGAGAAACTGAGGGCGCAAAACAGAGAGCAAGAAACAGAGGGCGAGAAACAGAGTGTGAGAAACAAGGGGGCTACAACGGAGGGCTCGAAACAGGGTGCGAGAAACAGAGGGGCTGAAACAGTGGACGAGAAACAGAGGGCGATAAACAGAGTGTGAGAAACAGAGGGGTTGAAACATTGGGGCTGAAACAGAGGGGCTGGAACGGAGGGCGAGAAACAGAGGGTGATAAACAGAGTCCGAGAAACAGAGGGGCTGAAATAATTGGCTGAAACAGAGGGTGAGAAACAGAGGGCGAGAAAAAGAGGGCGAGAAACAGAGGGCGAGACACAGAGGGGCTGAAACAGAGGGGCTGAAACAGAGGGCGTGAAACAGAGGGTGAGAAACAGATGGGCTGAAACAGAGGGCGAGAAACAGAGGGCGAGAAACAGAGGGCTAGATTCAGAGGGCGAGAAACAGTGGGGCTGAAACAGAGAGTCTGAAACAGAGGGAGAGAAACAGATGGGCTGAAGCAGTGGGTCTGAAACAGAGAGACTGAAACAGATGGCGAGAAACAGAGGGCGAGAAATGGAGGGGCTGAAACAGAGGGACTGAAACAGATGGGCTGGAACAGAGTGAGAGAAACAGAGCGCGCAAAACCGAGTGTGAGAAACAGAAGGCAAGAAACAGAGGGTGAGAAACAGAGGGGCTGGAATGGAGGGCGAGAAACAGAGGGTGAGAAACAGAGTGCAAGAAACAGAGTGGCTGAAACAGAGAGCGAGAAACAGATGGACTGAAACAGAGGGCGAGAAACAGAGTGCGAGAAACTGAGGGCGCAAAACAGAGAGCAAGAAACAGAGGGCTAGAAACAGAGTGTGAGAAACAAGGGGGCTAGAACGGAGGGCTCGAAACAGGGTGCGAGAAACAGAGGGGCTGAAACAGTGGACGAGAAACAGAGGGCGATAAACAGAGTGTGAGAAACAGAGGGGTTGAAACATTGGGGCTGAAACAGAGGGGCTGGAACGGAGGGCGAGAAACAGAGTGCGAGAAACAGAGGGGCTGAAACAGTGGCGAGAAACAGAGGGTGATAAACAGAGTCCGAGAAACAGAGGGGCTGAAATAATTGGCTGAAACAGAGGGTGAGAAACAGAGGGCGAGAAAAAGAGGGCGAGAAACAGAGGGCGAGACACAGAGGGGCTGAAACAGAGGGGCTGAAACAGAGGGCGTGAAACAGAGGGTGAGAAACAGATGGGCTGAAGCAGAGGGCGAGAAACAGAGGGCTCGAATCAGAGGGCGAGAAACAGTGGGGCTGAAACAGAGAGTCTGAAACAGAGGGAGAGAAACAGATGGGCTGAAACATTGTGTCTGAAACAGAGAGACTGAAACAGATGGCGAGAAACAGAGGGCGACAAATGGAGGGGCTGAAACAGAGGGACTGAAACAGATGGGCTGGAACAGAGTGAGAGAAACAGAGCGCGCAAAACCAAGGGTGAGAAACAGAGGGCAAGAAACAGAGGGTGAGAAACAGAGGGGCTGGAACGGAGGGCGAGAAACAGAGGGTGAGAAACAGAGTGCAAGAAACAGAGTGGCTGAAACAGAGAGCGAGAAACAGATGGACTGAAACAGAGGGCGAGAAACAGAGTGCGAGAAACTGAGGGCGCAAAACAGAGAGCAAGAAACAGAGGGAGAGAAACAGAGTGTGAGAAACAAGGGGGCTAGAACGGAGGGCTCTAAACAGGGTGCGAGAAACAGAGGGGCTGAAACAGTGGACGAGAAACAGAGGACGATAAACAGAGTGTGAGAAACAGAGGGGTTGAAACATTGGGGCTGAAACAGAGGGGCTGGAACGGAGGGCGAGAAACAGAGTGCGAGAAACAGAGGGGCTGAAACAGTGGGCGAGAAACAGAGGGTGATAAACAGAGTCCGAGAAACAGCGGGGCTGAAATAATTGGCTGAAACAGAGGGTGAGAAACAGAGGGCGAGAAAAAGAGGGCGAGAAACAGAGGGCGAGACACAGAGGGGCTGAAACAGAGGGGCTGAAACAGAGGGCGTGAAACAGAGGGTGAGAAACAGATGGGCTGAAACAGAGGGTGAGAAACAGAGGGCGAGAAACAGAGGGCTAGATTCAGAGGGCGAGAAACAGTGGGGCTGAAACAGAGAGTCTGAAACAGAGGGAGAGAAACAGATGGGCTGAAGCAGTGGGTCTGAAACAGAGAGACTGAAACAGATGGCGAGAAACAGAGGGCGAGAAATGGAGGGGCTGAAACAGAGGGACTGAAACAGATGGGCTGGAACAGAGTGAGAGAAACAGAGCGCGCAAAACCGAGTGTGAGAAACAGAAGGCAAGAAACAGAGGGTGAGAAACAGAGGGGCTGGAATGGAGGGCGAGAAACAGAGGGTGAGAAACAGAGTGCAAGAAACAGAGTGGCTGAAACAGAGAGCGAGAAACAGATGGACTGAAACAGAGGGCGAGAAACAGAGTGCGAGAAACTGAGGGCGCAAAACAGAGAGCAAGAAACAGAGGGCTAGAAACAGAGTGTGAGAAACAAGGGGGCTAGAACGGAGGGCTCGAAACAGGGTGCGAGAAACAGAGGGGCTGAAACAGTGGACGAGAAACAGAGGGCGATAAACAGAGTGTGAGAAACAGAGGGGTTGAAACATTGGGGCTGAAACAGAGGGGCTGGAACGGAGGGCGAGAAACAGAGTGCGAGAAACAGAGGGGCTGAAACAGTGGCGAGAAACAGAGGGTGATAAACAGAGTCCGAGAAACAGAGGGGCTGAAATAATTGGCTGAAACAGAGGGTGAGAAACAGAGGGCGAGAAAAAGAGGGCGAGAAACAGAGGGCGAGACACAGAGGGGCTGAAACAGAGGGGCTGAAACAGAGGGCGTGAAACAGAGGGTGAGAAACAGATGGGCTGAAGCAGAGGGCGAGAAACAGAGGGCTCGAATCAGAGGGCGAGAAACAGTGGGGCTGAAACAGAGAGTCTGAAACAGAGGGAGAGAAACAGATGGGCTGAAACATTGTGTCTGAAACAGAGAGACTGAAACAGATGGCGAGAAACAGAGGGCAAGAAATGGAGGGGCTGAAACAGAGGGACTGAAACAGATGGGCTGGAACAGAGTGAGAGAAACAGAGCGCGCAAAACCAAGGGTGAGAAACAGAGGGCAAGAAACAGAGGGTGAGAAACAGAGGGGCTGGAACGGAGGGCGAGAAACAGAGGGTGAGAAACAGAGTGCAAGAAACAGAGTGGCTGAAACAGAGAGCGAGAAACAGATGGACTGAAACAGAGGGCGAGAAACAGAGTGCGAGAAACTGAGGGCGCAAAACAGAGAGCAAGAAACAGAGGGAGAGAAACAGAGTGTGAGAAACAAGGGGGCTAGAACGGAGGGCTCTAAACAGGGTGCGAGAAACAGAGGGGCTGAAACAGTGGACGAGAAACAGAGGGCGATAAACAGAGTGTGAGAAACAGAGGGGTTGAAACATTGGGGCTGAAACAGAGGGGCTGGAACGGAGGGCGAGAAACAGAGTGCGAGAAACAGAGGGGCTGAAACAGTGGGCGAGAAACAGAGGGTGATAAACATGAGTCCGAGAAACAGAGGGGCTGAAATAATTGGCTGAAACAGAGGGTGAGAAACAGAGGGCGAGAAAAAGAGGGCGAGAAACAGAGGGCGAGACACAGAGGGTGAGAAACAGAGGGTCAGAAACAGAGGGCGTGAAACAAGAGGGTGAGAAACAGATGGGCTGAAACAGAGGGCGAGAAACGGAGGGCGAGAAACAGAGGGCTAGATTCAGAGGGCGAGAAACAGTGGGGCTGAAACAGAGAGTCTGAAACAGAGGGAGAGAAACAGATGGGCTGAAACAGTGGGTCTGAAACAGAGAGACTGAAACATATGGCGAGAAACAGAGGGCGAGAAATGGAGGGGATGAAACAGAGGGACTGAAACAGATGGGCTGGAACAGAGTGCGAGAAACAGAGCAAGCAAAACCGAGGGTGAGAAACAGAAGGCAAGAAACAGAGGGTGAGAAACAGAGGGGCTGGAACGGAGGGCGAGAAACAGAGGGTGAGAAACAGAGTGCGAGAAACAGAGTGGCTGAAACAGAGAGCGAGAAACAGATGGACTGAAACAGAGGGCGAGAAACAGAGTGCGAGAAACTGAGGGCGCAAAACAGAGAGCAAGAAACAGAGGGCGAGAAACAGAGTGTGAGAAACAAGGGGGCTAGAACGGAGGGCTCGAAACAGGGTGCGAGAAACAGAGGGGCTCAAACAGTGGACGAGAAACAGAGGGCGATAAACAGAGTGTGAGAAACAGAGGGGTTGAAACATTGGGGCTGAAACAGAGGGGCTGGAACGGAGGGCGAGAAACAGAGTGCGAGAAACAGAGGGGCTGAAACAGTGGGCGAGAAACAGAGGGTGATAAACAGAGTCCGAGAAACAGAGGGGCTGAAATAATTGGCTGAAACAGAGGGTGAGAAACAGAGGGCGAGAAAAAGAGGGCGAGAAACAGAGGGCGAGACACAGAGGGGCTGAAACAGAGGGGCTGAAACAGAGGGCGTGAAACAGAGGGTGAGAAACAGATGGGCTGAAACAGAGGGCGAGAAACAGAGGGCGAGAAACAGAGGGCTAGATTCAGAGGGCGAGAAACAGTGGGGCTGAAACAGAGAGTCTGAAACAGAGGGAGAGAAACAGATGGGCTGAAGCAGTGGGTCTGAAACAGAGAGACTGAAACAGATGGCGAGAAACAGAGGGCGAGAAATGGAGGGGCTGAAACAGAGGGACTGAAACAGATGGGCTGGAACAGAGTGAGAGAAACAGAGCGCGCAAAACCGAGTGTGAGAAACAGAAGGCAAGAAACAGAGGGTGAGAAACAGAGGGGCTGGAATGGAGGGCGAGAAACAGAGGGTGAGAAACAGAGTGCAAGAAACAGAGTGGCTGAAACAGAGAGCGAGAAACAGATGGACTGAAACAGAGGGCGAGAAACAGAGTGCGAGAAACTGAGGGCGCAAAACAGAGAGCAAGAAACAGAGGGCGAGAAACAGAGTGTGAGAAACAAGGGGGCTAGAACGGAGGGCTCGAAACAGGGTGCGAGAAACAGAGGGGCTGAAACAGTGGACGAGAAACAGAGGGCGATAAACAGAGTGTGAGAAACAGAGGGGTTGAAACATTGGGGCTGAAACAGAGGGGCTGGAACGGAGGGCGAGAAACAGAGTGCGAGAAACAGAGGGGCTGAAACAGTGGCGAGAAACAGAGGGTGATAAACAGAGTCCGAGAAACAGAGGGGCTGAAATAATTGGCTGAAACAGAGGGTGAGAAACAGAGGGCGAGAAAAAGAGGGCGAGAAACAGAGGGCGAGACACAGAGGGGCTGAAACAGAGGGGCTGAAACAGAGGGCGTGAAACAGAGGGTGAGAAACAGATGGGCTGAAGCAGAGGGCGAGAAACAGAGGGCTAGATTCAGAGGGCGAGAAACAGTGGGGCTGAAACAGAGAGTCTGAAACAGAGGGAGAGAAACAGATGGGCTGAAACATTGTGTCTGAAACAGAGAGACTGAAACAGATGGCGAGAAACAGAGGGCGAGAAATGGAGGGGCTGAAACAGAGGGACTGAAACAGATGGGCTGGAACAGAGTGAGAGAAACAGAGCGCGCAAAACCAAGGGTGAGAAACAGAGGGCAAGAAACAGAGGGTGAGAAACAGAGGGGCTGGAACGGAGGGCGAGAAACAGAGGGTGAGAAACAGAGTGCAAGAAACAGAGTGGCTGAAACAGAGAGCGAGAAACAGATGGACTGAAACAGAGGGCGAGAAACAGAGTGCGAGAAACTGAGGGCGCAAAACAGAGAGCAAGAAACAGAGGGAGAGAAACAGAGTGTGAGAAACAAGGGGGCTAGAACGGAGGGCTCGAAACAGGGTGCGAGAAACAGAGGGGCTGAAACAGTGGACGAGAAACAGAGGGTGATAAACAGAGTGTGAGAAACAGAGGGGTTGAAACATTGGGGCTGAAACAGAGGGGCTGGAACGGAGGGCGAGAAACAGAGTGCGAGAAACAGAGGGGCTGAAACAGTGGGCGAGAAACAGAGGGTGATAAACATGAGTCCGAGAAACAGAGGGGCTGAAATAATTGGCTGAAACAGAGGGTGAGAAACAGAGGGCGAGAAAAAGAGGGCGAGAAACAGAGGGCGAGACACAGAGGGGCTGAAACAGAGGGGCTGAAACAGAGGGCGTGAAACAAGAGGGTGAGAAACAGATGGGCTGAAACAGAGGGTGAGAAACAGAGGGCGAGAAACAGAGGGCTAGATTCAGAGGGCGAGAAACAGTGGGGCTGAAACAGAGAGTCTGAAACAGAGGGAGAGAAACAGATGGGCTGAAACAGTGGGTCTGAAACAGAGAGACTGAAACATATGGCGAGAAACAGAGGGCGAGAAATGGAGGGGATGAAACAGAGGGACTGAAACAGATGGGCTGGAACAGAGTGCGAGAAACAGAGCAAGCAAAACCGAGGGTGAGAAACAGAAGGCAAGAAACAGAGGGTGAGAAACAGAGGGGCTGGAACGGAGGGCGAGAAACAGAGGGTGAGAAACAGAGTGCGAGAAACAGAGTGGCTGAAACAGAGAGCGAGAAACAGATGGACTGAAACAGAGGGCGAGAAACAGAGTGCGAGAAACTGAGGGCGCAAAACAGAGAGCAAGAAACAGAGGGCGAGAAACAGAGTGTGAGAAACAAGGGGGCTAGAACGGAGGGCTCGAAACAGGGTGCGAGAAACAGAGGGGCTCAAACAGTGGACGAGAAACAGAGGGCGATAAACAGAGTGTGAGAAACAGAGGGGTTGAAACATTGGGGCTGAAACAGAGGGGCTGGAACGGAGGGCGAGAAACAGAGTGCGAGAAACAGAGGGGCTGAAACAGTGGGCGAGAAACAGAGGGCGATAAACAGAGTGCGAGAAACAGAGGGGCTGAAACAGTGGGCGAGAAACAGAGGGCGATAAACAGAGTGCGAGAAACAGAGTGGCTGAAACAGAGAGCGAGAAACAGATAGACTGAAACAGAGGGCGAGAAACAGAGGGCGAGAAACAGAGGGTCTGAAACAGAGGGAGAGAAACAGAGGGTGAGAAACAGAGTGTCAGAAACAGAAGGCGAGAAACAGAGTCCGAGAAACAGAGGGGCTGAAACAGAGGGGCTGAAATAATTGGCTGAAACAGAGGGTGAGAAACAGAGGGCGAGAAAAAGAGGGCGAGAAACAGAGGGCGAGACACAGAGGGGCTGAAACACAGGGGCTGAAACAGAGGGCGTGAAACAGAGGGTGAGAAACAGATGGGCTGAAACAGAGGGCGAGAAACAGAGGGCTAGATTCAGAGTGTGACAAACAGAGGGGCTGAAACAGAGGGTCTGAAACAGAGGGAGAGAAACAGATGGGCTGAAACAGAGGGTCTGAAACAGAGAGACTGAAACAGATGGCGAGAAACAGAGGGCAAGAAATGGAGGGGCTGAATCAGAGGGACTGAAACAGATGGGCTGGAACAGAGGGAGAGAAACAGAGTGCGAGAAACTGAGGGCGCAAAACAGAGGGCGAGAAACAGAGGGCGAGAAACAGAGTGTGAGAAACAAAGGGGCTAGAACGGAGGGCAAGAAACAGGGTGCGAGAAACAGAGGGGCTGAAACAGTGGGCGAGAAACAGAGCGCAATAAACAGAGTACGAGAAACAGGGGCTGAAACAGAGGGCGAGAAACAGATGGGCTGAAACAGAGTGCGAGAAACAGTGGGGCTGAAACAAAGGGCGATAAACAGAGTGTGAGAAACAGAGGGGTTGAAACATTGGGGCTGAAACAGAGGGGCTGGAATGGAGGGCGAGAAACAGAGTGCGAGAAACAGAGGGGTTGAAACAGTGGCGAGAAACAGAGGGTGATAAACAGAGTGCGAGAATCAGAGGGGCTGAAACAGAGGGCGAGAAACAGAGGGTGAGAAACAGAGGGCGAGAAACAGAGTGGCTGAAACAGAGGGTGAGAAACACGAACTGAAACAGAGGGCGAGAAGCAGAGTGCGAGAAACTGAGAGCGCAATACAGAGGGCGAGAAACAGAGGGCGAGAAACAGAGCGTGAGAAACAAAGGGGCTGGAATGGAGCGCACGAAACAGGGTGTGAGAAACAGAGGGGCTGAAACAGTGGGCGAGAAACAGAGGGCGATAAACAGAGTACAGAGTACGAGAAACAGAGGGGTTGAAACATTGGGGCTGAAACAGATAAGCTGGAACGGAGTGCGAGAAACAGAGTGCGAGAAACAGAGAGGCTGAAACAGTGGTCAAGAAACAGAGAGCAAGAAACAGAGGGCAAGAAACAGAGTGTGAGTAACAGTGGGGCTGGAACGGAGGGCGAGAATCAGAGGGTGAGAAACAGAGTGCGAGAAACAGAGTGGCTGAAACAGAAGGCGAGAAACAGATGGACTGAAACAGAGGGCGAGAAACAGAGTGCGAGAAACTGTGGGCGCAAAACAGAGGGCGAGAAACAGAGTGTGAGAAACAAAGGGGCTAGAACGGAAGGCAAGAAACAGGGTGCGAGAAACAGAGGGTGAGAAACAGTGGGCGAGAAACAGAGCGCAATAAACAGAGTACGAGAAACAGGGGCTGAAACAGAGGGCGAGAAACAGATGGGCTCAAACAGGGGAGAGAAACAGAGGGGCTGAAACAGAGGGCGATAAACAGAGTGTGAGAAACAGAGGGGTTGAAACATTGGGGCTGAAACAGAGGGGCTGGAACGGAGGGTTAGAAACAGAGGGCGAGAAACAGAGGGGCTGAAACAGAGGGCGAGAAACAGAGGGTGATAAACAGAGTGCGAGAAACAGAGTGGCTGAAACAGAGGGTGAGAAACAGAGTGCGAGAAACTGAGGGCGCAAAACAGAGGGCGAGAAACAGAGGGCAAGAAACAGAGTGTGAGAAACAAAGGGGCTAGAACGGAGGGCACGAAACTGGGTGCAACAAACAGAGTGGCTGAAACAGTGGGCGAGAAACAGAGTACAAGAAACAGATGGGTTGAAACATTGGTGCTGAAACAGAGGGGCTGGAATGGAGGGCAAGAAACAGAGTGCGACAAACAGAGGGGCTGAAACAGTGGGCGAGAAACAGAGGGCGATAAACAGAGTGCGAGAAACAGAGGGGCTGAAAAAGAGGGCGAGAAACAGAGGGTGAGAAACTGAGGGGCTGAAACAGAGGGTGAGAAACAGAGGGTCAGAAACAGAAGGGCGAGAAACAGAGTCCGAGAAACAGAGGGGCTGAAACAGAGGGGCTGAAATAATTGGCTGAAACAGAGGGTGAGAAACAGAGGGCGAGAAAAAGAGGGCGAGAAACAGAGGGCGAGACCCAGAGGGGCTGAAACAGAGGGGCTGAAACAGAGGGCTTGAAACAGAGGGTGAGAAACAGACGGGCTGAAACAGAGGATGAGAAACAGAGGGCGAGAAACAGAGGGTAAGATTCAGAAGGTGAGAAACAGTGGGGCTGAAACAGAGGGTCTGAAACAGAGTGGCTGAAACAGAGAGCGAGAAACAGATGGACTGAAACAGAGGGCGAGAAACAGAGTGCGAGAAACTGAGAGCGCAAAACAGAGGGCGAGAAACAGAGGGCGAGAAACAGAGTGTGAGGAACAAAGGGGCTAGAACGGAGGGCAAGAAACAGGGTGCGAGAAACAGAGGGGCTGAAACAGTGGGCGAGAAACAGAGGGCGATAAACTGAGTACGAGAAACAGAGGGGTTGAAACATTGGGGCTGAAACAGAGGGGCTGGAACAGAGGGCGAGAAACAGAGTGCGAGAAACAGAGGGGCTGAAACAGTGGGCGAGAAACAGAGTACAAGAAACAGATGGGTTGAAACATTGGTGCTGAAACAGAGGGGCTGGAATGGAGGGCGAGAAACAGAGTGCGACAAACAGAGGGGCTGAAACAGTGGGCGAGAAACAGAGGGCGATAAACAGAGTGCGAGAAACAGAGGGGCTGAAAAAGAGGGCGAGAAACAGATGGTGAGAAACTGAGGGGCTGAAACAGAGGGTGAGAAACAGAGGGTCAGAAACAGAAGGGCGAGAAACAGAGTCCGAGAAACAGAGGGGCTGAAACAGAGGGGCTGAAATAATTGGCTGAAACAGAGGGTGAGAAACAGAGGGCGAGAAAAAGAGGGCGAGAAACAGAGGGCGAGACCCAGAGGGGCTGAAACAGAGGGGCTGAAACAGAGGGCTTGAAACAGAGGGTGAGAAACAGACGGGCTGAAACAGAGGATGAGAAACAGAGGGCGAGAAACAGAGGGTAAGATTCAGAAGGTGAGAAACAGTGGGGCTGAAACAGAGGGTCTGAAACAGAGTGGCTGAAACAGAGAGCGAGAAACAGATGGACTGAAACAGAGGGCGAGAAACAGAGTGCGAGAAACTGAGAGCGCAAAACAGAGGGCGAGAAACAGAGGGCGAGAAACAGAGTGTGAGGAACAAAGGGGCTAGAACGGAGGGCAAGAAACAGGGTGCGAGAAACAGAGGGGCTGAAACAGTGGGCGAGAAACAGAGGGCGATAAACTGAGTACGAGAAACAGAGGGGTTGAAACATTGGGGCTGAAACAGAGGGGCTGGAACAGAGGGCGAGAAACAGAGTGCGAGAAACAGAGGGGCTGAAACAGTGGGCGAGAAACAGAGGGCGATAAACATAGTGCGAGAAATAGAGTGGCTGAAACAGAGAGCGAGAAACAGATGGACTGAAACAGAGGGCGAGAAACAGAGTGCGAGAAACTGAGGGCGCAAAGCAGAGGGCGAGAAACAGACGGCGAGAAACAGATTGTGAAAAACAAAGGGGCTAAAACGGAGGGCGATAAACAGAGTGCGAGAAACAGAGGGGCTGAAACAGTGGGCGAGAAACAGAGGGCGATAAACAGAGTGCGAGAAACAGAGGGGCTGAAACAGTGGGCGAGAAACAGAGGGCGATAAACAGAGGGCGAGAAACAGCGGGTCTGAAACAGAGGGCGAGAAACAGAGGGCGAGAAACAGAGGGCGAGAAACAGAGGGAGAGAAACAGAGGGTGAGAAACAGAGGGTCAGAAACAGAAGGCGAGAAACAGAGTCCGAGAAACAGAGGGGCTGAAACAGAGGGGCTGAAATAATTGGCTGAAACAGAGGGTGAGAAACAGAGGGCGAGAAAAAGAGTGCGAGCAAGAGAGGGCGAGACACAGAGGGGCTGAAACAGAGGGGCTGAAACAGAGGGCGTGAAACAGAGGGTGAGAAACAGATGGGCTGAAACAGAGGGCGAGAAACAGAGGGCTAGATTCAGAGTGTGACAAACAGAGGGTCTGAAACAGAGGGTCTGAAACAGAGGGAGAGAAACAGATGGGCTGAAACAGAGGGTCTGAAACAGAGAGACTGAAACAGATGGCGAGAAACAGAGGGCAAGAAATGGAGGGGCTGAATCAGAGGGACTGAAACAGATGGGCTGGAACAGAGGGAGAGAAACAAGGGCGCAGAACAGAGGGCGAGAAACAGAGGGCAAGAAACAGAGTGTGAGAAACAGTGGGGCTGGAACGGAGGGCGAGAAACAGAGGGTGAGAAACAGAGTGCGAGAAGCAGAGTGGCTGAAACAGAGAGCGAGAAACAGATGAACTGAAACAGAGGGCGAGAAGGCAGAGTGCGAGAAACTGAGGGCGCAATACAGAGGGCTAGAAACAGAGGGCGAGAAACAGAGTGTGAGAAACAAAGGGGCTAGAATGGAGCGCACGAAATAGGGTGTGAGAAACAGAGGGGCTGAAACAGTGGGCGAGAAACAGAGGGCGATAAACAGAGTACAGAGTACGAGAAACAGAGGGGTTGAAACATTGGGGCTGAAACAGATAAGCTGGAACGGAGTGCGAGAAACAGAGTGCGAGAAACAGAGAGGCTGAAACAGTGGTCAAGAAACAGAGAGCAAGAAACAGAGGGCAAGAAACAGTGTGCGAGAAACTGAGGGCGCAAAACAGAGGGCGAGAAACAGAGGGCGAGAAACAGAGTGCGAGAAACAGAGAGGCTGAAACAGTGGTCAAGAAACAGAGAGCAAGAAACAGAGTGCAAGAAACAGAGTGTGAGAAACTGAGGGCGCAAAACAGAGGGCGAGAAACAGAGGGCGAGAAACAGAGTGTTAAAAACAAAGGGGCTAGAACGGAGGGCAAGAAACAGGGTGCGAGAAACAGAGGGGCTGAAACAGTGGGCGAGAAACTGTGGGCGATAAACAGACTACGAGAAACAGATGGGTTGAAACATTGGGGCTAAAACAGAGCGGCTGGAACGGAGTGCGAGAAACAGAGTGTGAGAAACAGTGGGGCTGAAACAGTGGGCGAGAAACAGAGGGCGATAAACAGAGTGCGAGAAACAGAGGGGCTGATACAGAGGGCAAGAAACAGAGGGCGAGAAACAGAGGGCGAGAAACAAAGGGGCTGAAACAAAGTGCGAGAAACAGAGAGTCAGAAACAGAGGGTGAGAAAAGAGTCCGAGAAACAGAGGGGCTGAAATAATTGGCTGAAACAGAGAGTGAGAAACAGAGGGCGAGAAAAAGAGGGCGAGAAACAGAGGGCGAGACACAGAGGAGCTGAAACAGAGGGGCTGAAACAGAGGGCGTGAAACAGAGGGTGAGAAACAGATGGGCTGAAACAGAGGGCGAGAAACAGAGGGCAAGAAACAGAGGGCTAGATTCAGAGGGCGAGAAACAGTGGGGCTGAAACAGAGAGTCTGAAACAGAGGGAGAGAAACAGATGGGCTGAAACAGAGGGTCTGAAACAGAGAGACTGAAACAGATGGCGAGAAACAGAGGGCGAGAAATGGAGTGGCTGAAACAGAGGGACTGAAACAGATGGGCTGGAACAGAGTGAGAGAAACAGAGGGCGCAAAACAGAGGGCGAGAAACAGAGGGCAAGAAACAGAGGGTGAGAAACAGAGGGGCTGGAACGGAGGGCGAGAAACAGAGGGTGAGAAACAGAGTGCAAGAAACAGAGTGGCTGAAACAGAGAGCGAGAAACAGATGGACTGAAACAGAGGGCGAGAAACAGAGTGCGAGAAACTGAGGGCGCAAAACAGAGAGCAAGAAACAGACGGCGAGAAACAGAGTGTGAGAAACAAGGGGGCTAGAACGGAGGGCTCGAAACAGGGTACGAGAAACAGAGGGGCTGAAACAGTGGACGAGAAACAGAGGGCGATAAACAGAGTGTGAGAAACAGAGGGGTTGAAACATTGGGGCTGAAACAGAGGGGCTGGAACGGAGGGCGAGAAACAGAGGGCGATAAACAGAGTGCGAGAAACAGAGGGGATGAAACAGTGGGCGAGAAACAGAGGGCGATAAACAGAGTGCGAGAAACAGAGTGGCTGAAACAGAGAGCGAGAAACAGAGGGCGAGAAACTTAGGGTCTGAAACAGAGGGAGAGAAACAGAGGGTGAGAAACAGAGGGTCAGAAACAGAAGGCGAGAAACAGAGTCCGAGAAACAGAGGGGCTGAAGCAGAGGGGCTGAAATAATTGGCTGAAACAGAGGGTGAGAAACAGAGGGCGAGACACAGAGGGGCTGAAACAGAGGGGCTGAAACAGAGGGCGTGAAACAGAGGGGGAGAAACAGATGGGCTGAAACGGAGGGCGAGAAACAGAGGGCTAGATTCAGAGTGTGACAAACAGAGGGGCTGAAACAGAGGGTCTGAAACAGAGGGAGAGAAACAGATGGCGAGAAACAGAGGGCGAGAAATGGAGGGGCTGAATCAGAGGGACTGAAACAGATGGGCTGGAACAGAGGGAGAGAAACAGAGGGCGCAAAACAGAGGGCGAGAAACAGAGGGCAAGAAACAGAGTGTGAGAAACAGTGGGGCTAGAACGGAGGGCGAGAAACAGAGGGTGAGAAACAGAGTGCGAGAAACAGAGTGGCTGAAACAGAGAGCGAGAAACAGATGGACTGAAACAGAGGGCGAGAAACAGAGTGCGCAAAACAGAGGGCGAGAAACAGAGGGCGAGAAACAGGGTGTGAGGAACAAAGGGGCTAGAACGGAGGGCAAGAAACAGGGTGCGAGAAACAGAGGGGCTGAAACAGTGGGCGAGAAACAGAGGGCGATAAACTGAGTACGAGAAACAGAGGGGTTGAAACATTGGGGCTGAAACAGAGGGGCTGGAACAGAGGGCGAGAAACAGAGTGCGAGAAACAGAGTGGCTGAAACAGAGAGCGAGAAACAGATGGACTGAAAGAGAGGGCGAGAAACAGAGTGCGAGAAACTGAGGGCGCAAAGCAGAGGGTGAGAAACAGACGGCGAGAAACAGAGTGTGAAAAACAAAGGGGCTAAAACGGAGGGCGATAAACAGAGTGCGAGAAACAGAGGGGCTGAAACAGTGGGCGAGAAACAGAGGGCGATAAACAGAGTGCGAGAAACAGAGGGGCTGAAACAGTGGGCGAGAAACAGAGGGCGATAAACAGAGGGCGAGAAACAGAGGAGCTGAAACAGAGGGCGAGAAACAGAGGGCGAGAAACAGAGGGCGAGAAACAGAGGGAGAGAAACAGAGGCTGAGAAACAGAGGGTCAGAAACAGAATGCGAGAAACAGAGTTCGAGAAACAGAGGGGCTGAAACAGAGGGGCTGAAATAATTGGCTGAAACAGAGGGTGAGAAACAGAGGGCGAGAAACAGAGTGGCTGAAACAGAGAGCGAGAAACAGATGGACTGAAACAGAGGGCGAGAAACAGAGTGCGCAAAACAGAGGGCGAGAAACAGAGGGCGAGAAACAGGGTGTGAGGAACAAAGGGGCTAGAACGGAGGGCAAGAAACAGGGTGCGAGAAACAGAGGGGCTGAAACAGTGGGCGAGAAACAGAGGGCGATAAACTGAGTACGAGAAACAGAGGGGTTGAAACATTGGGGCTGAAACAGAGGGGCTGGAACAGAGGGCGAGAAACAGAGTGCGAGAAACAGAGTGGCTGAAACAGAGAGCGAGAAACAGATGGACTGAAAGAGAGGGCGAGAAACAGAGTGCGAGAAACTGAGGGCGCAAAGCAGAGGGTGAGAAACAGACGGCGAGAAACAGAGTGTGAAAAACAAAGGGGCTAAAACGGAGGGCGATAAACAGAGTGCGAGAAACAGAGGGGCTGAAACAGTGGGCGAGAAACAGAGGGCGATAAACAGAGTGCGAGAAACAGAGGGGCTGAAACAGTGGGCGAGAAACAGAGGGCGATAAACAGAGGGCGAGAAACAGAGGAGCTGAAACAGAGGGCGAGAAACAGAGGGCGAGAAACAGAGGGCGAGAAACAGAGGGAGAGAAACAGAGGGTGAGAAACAGAGGGTCAGAAACAGAATGCGAGAAACAGAGTTCGAGAAACAGAGGGGCTGAAACAGAGGGGCTGAAATAATTGGCTGAAACAGAGGGTGAGAAACAGAGGGCGAGAAAATGAGGGCGAGCAACAGAGGGCGAGACACAGAGGGGCTGAAACAGAGGGGCTGAAACAGAGGGCGTGAAACAGAGGGTGAGAAACAGATGGGCTGAAACAGAGGGCGAGAAACAGAGGGCTAGATTCAGAGTGTGACAAACAGAGGGGCTGAAACAGAGGGTCTGAAACAGAGGGAGAGAAACAGATGGGCTGAAACAGAGGGTCTGAAACAGAGAGACTGAAACAGATGGCGAGAAACAGAGGGCAAGAAATGGAGGGGCTGAATCAGAGGGACTGAAACAGATGGGCTGGAACAGAGGGAGAGAAACAAGGGCGCAAAACAGAGGGCGAGAAACAGAGGGCAAGAAACAGAGTGTGAGAAACAGTGGGGCTGGAACGGAGGGCGAGAAACAGAGGGTGAGAAACAGAGTGCGAGAAACAGAGTGGCTGAAACAGAGAGCGAGAAACAGATGAACTGAAACAGAGGGCGAGAAGGCAGAGTGCGAGAAACTGAGGGCGCAATACAGAGGGCTAGAAACAGAGGGCGAGAAACAGAGTGTGAGAAACAAAGGGGCTAGAATGGAGCGCACGAAATAGGGTGTGAGAAACAGAGGGGCTGAAACAGTGGGCGAGAAACAGAGGGCGATAAACAGAGTACAGAGTACGAGAAACAGAGGGGTTGAAACATTGGGGCTGAAACAGATAAGCTGGAACGGAGTGCGAGAAACAGAGTGCGAGAAACAGAGAGGCTGAAACAGTGGTCAAGAAACAGAGAGCAAGAAACAGAGGGCAAGAAACAGTGTGCGAGAAACTGAGGGCGCAAAACAGAGGGCGAGAAACAGAGGGCGAGAAACAGAGTGCGAGAAACAGAGAGGCTGAAACAGTGGTCAAGAAACAGAGAGCAAGAAACAGAGTGCAAGAAACAGAGTGTGAGAAACTGAGGGCGCAAAACAGAGGGCGAGAAACAGAGGGCGAGAAACAGAGTGTGAAAAACAAAGGTGCTAGAATGGAGGGCAAGAAACAGGGTGCGAGAAACAGAGGGGCTGAAACAGTGGGCGAGAAACTGTGGGCGATAAACAGACTACGAGAAACAGATGGGTTGAAACATTGGGGCTGAAACAGAGGGGCTGGAACGGAGGGCGATAAACAGAGTGCGAGAAACAGAGGGGCTGAAACAGAGGGCAAGAAACAGAGGGCGAGAAATAGAGGGCGAGAAACATAGGGGCTGAAACAGAGTGCGAGAAACAGAGAGTCAGAAACAGAGGGTGAGAAAAGAGTCCGAGAAACAGAGGGGCTGAAATAATTGGCTGAAACAGAGGGTGAGAAACAGAGGGCGAGAAAAAGAGGGCGAGAAACAGAGGGCGAGACACAGAGGAGCTGAAACAGAGGGGCTGAAACAGAGGGCGTGAAACAGAGGGTGAGAAACAGATGGGCTGAAACAGAGGGCGTGAAACAGAGGGCTAGATTCAGAGAGGCTGAAACAGAGGGGCTGAAACAGAGGTCGTGAAACAGAGGGTGAGAAACAGATGGGCTGAAACAGAGGGCGAGAAACAGAGGGCGAGAAACAGAGGGCTAGATTCAGAGGGCGAGAAACAGTGGGGCTGAAACAGAGAGTCTGAAACAGAGGGAGAGAAACAGATGGGCTGAAACAGAGGGTCTGAAACAGAGAGACTGAAACAGATGGCGAGAAACAGAGGGCGAGAAATGGAGGGGCTGAAACAGAGGGACTGAAACAGATGGGCTGGAACAGAGTGAGAGAAACAGAGGGCGCAAAACAGAGGGCGAGAAACAGAGGGCAAGAAACAGAGGGTGAGAAACAGAGGGGCTGGAACGGAGGGCGAGAAACAGTGGGTGAGAAACAGAGTGCAAGAAACAGAGTGGCTGAAACAGAGAGCGAGAAACAGATGGACTGAAACAGAGGGCGAGAAACAGAGTGCGAGAAACTGAGGGCGCAAAACAGAGAGCAAGAAACAGAGGGCGAGAAACAGAGTGTGAGAAACATGGGGGCTAGAACGGAGGGCTCAAAACAGGGTGCGAGAAACAGAGGGGCTGAAACAGTGGACGAGAAACAGAGGGCGATAAACAGAGTGTGAGAAACAGAGGGGTTGAAACATTGGGGCTGAAACAGAGGGACTGGAACGGAGGGCGAGAAACAGAGTGCGAGAAACAGAGGGGCTGAAACAGTGGGCGAGAAACAGAGGGCGATAAACAGAGTGCGAGAAACAGAGGGGATGAAACAGTGGGCGAGAAACAGAGGGCGATAAACAGAGTGCGAGAAACAGAGTGGCTGAAACAGAGAGCGAGAAACAGATAGACTGAAACAGAGGGCGAGAAACAGAGGGCGAGAAACAGAGGGTCTGAAACAGAGGGAGAGAAACAGAGGGTGAGAAACAGAGGGTCAGAAACAGAAGGCGAGAAACAGAGTCCGAGAAACAGAGGGGCTGAAACAGAGGGGCTGAAATAATTGGCTGAAACAGAGGGTGAGAAACAGAGGGCGAGACACAGAGGGGCTGAAACAGAGGGGCTGACAGAGGGCGTGAAACAGAGGGTGAGAAACAGATGGGCTGAAACAGAGTGCGAGAAACAGAGGGCTAGATTCAGAGTGTGACAAACAGAGGGGCTGAAACAGAGGGTCTGAAACAGAGGGAGAGAAACAGATGGGCTGAAACAGAGGGTCTGAAACAGAGAGACTGAAACAGATGGCGAGAAACAGAGGGCGAGAAATGGAGGGGCTGAATCAGAGGGACTGAAACAGATGGGCTGGAACAGAGAGAGAGAAACAGAGGGCGCAAAACAGAGGGCGAGAAACAGAGGGCAAGAAACAGAGTGTGAGAAACAGTGGGGCTAGAACGGAGGGTGAGAAACAGAGTGCGAGAAACAGAGTGGCTGAAACAGAGGGTGAGAAACAGAGGGCGAGAAACAGAGTGTGAGAAACAAAGGGGCTAGAACGGAGGGCAAGAAACAGGGTGCGAGAAACAGAGGGGCTGAAACAGTGGGCGAGAAACAGAGGGCGATAAGCAGAGTACGAGAAACAGGGGCTGAAACAGAGGGCGAGAAACAGATGGGCTGAAACAGAGCGCGAGAAACAGTGGGGCTGAAACAGAGGGCGATAAACAGAGTGTGAGAAACAGAGGGGTTGAAACATTGGGGCTGAAACAGAGGGGCTGGAACGGAGGGCGAGAAACAGAGTGCGAGAAACAGAGGGGCTGAAACAGTGGCGAGAAACAGAGCGTGATAAAAAGAGTGCGAGAATCAGAGGGGCTGAAACAGAGGGCGAGAAACAGAGGGTGAGAAACAGAGGGCGAGAAACAGAGTGGCTGAAACAGAGGGTGAGAAACAGATGAACTGAAACAGTGGCGAGAAACAGAGGGTGATAAAAAGAGTGCGAGAATCAGAGGGGCTGAAACAGTGGGCGAGAAGCAGAGTGCGAGAAACTGAGGGCGCAATACAGAGGGCGAGAAACAGAGGGCGAGAAACAGAGTGTGAGAAACAAAGGGGCTGGAATGGAGCGCACGAAACAGGGTGTGAGAAACAGAGGGGCTGAAAGAGTGGGCGAGAAACAGAGGGCGATAAACAGAGTACAGAGTACGAGAAACAGAGGGGTTGAAACATTGGGGCTGAAACAGATAGGCTGGAATGGTGGGCGAGAAACAGAGTGCGAGAAACAGAGAGGCTGAAACAGTGGTCAAGAAACAGAGAGCAAGAAACAGAGGGCAAGAAACAGAGTGTGAGTAACAGTGGGGCTGGAACGGAGGGCGAGAATCAGAGGGTGAGAAACAGAGTGCGAGAAACAGAGTGGCTGAAACAGAAGGCGAGAAACAGATGGACTGAAACAGAGGGCGAGAAACAGAGTGCGAGAAACTGAGGGCGCAAAACAGAGGGCGAGAAACAGAGTGTGAGAAACAAAGGGGCTAGAACGGAGGGCAAGAAACAGGGTGCGAGAAACAGAGGGGCTGAAACAGTGGGCGAGAAACAGAGCGCAATAAACAGAGTACGAGAAACAGGGGCTGAAACAGAGGGCGAGAAACAGATGGGCTGAAACAGAGGGAGAGATACAGAGGGGCTGAAACAGAGAGCGATAAACAGAGTGTGAGAAACAGAGGGGTTGAAACATTGGGGCTGAAACAGAGGGGCTGGAAAGGAGGGTGAGAAACAGAGGGCGAGAAACAGAGGGGCTGAAAAAGAGGGCGAGAAACAGAGGGTAAGAAACAGAGTGCGAGAAACAGAGTGGCTGGATCAGAGGGTGAGAAACAGAGCGCGAGAAACTGACGGCGCAAAAGAGAGGGCGAGAAACAGAGGGCAAGAAACAGAGTGTGAGAAACAAAGGGGCTAGAACGGAGGGCACGAAACAGGGTGCAACAAACAGAGTGGCTGAAACAGTGGGCGAGAAACAGAGTACGAGAAACAGATGGGTTGAAACATTGGGGCTGAAACAGAGGGGCTGGAACGGAGGGCGAGAAACAGAGTGCGAGAAACAGAGGGGCTGAAACAGTGGGCGAGAAACAGAGGGCGATAAACAGAGTGCGAGAAACAGAGGGGCTGAAACAGAGGGCGAGAAACAGAGGGCGAGAAACAGAGGGTGAGAAACAGTGGTGCTGAAACAGAGGGTGAGATACAGAGGGTCAGAAACAGAAGGGCGAGAAACAGAGGGCGAGAAACAGAGGGGCTGAAACAGAGGGGCTGAAATAATTGGCTGAAACAGAGGGTGAGAAACAGAGGGCGAGAAAAAGAGGGCGAGAAACAGAGGGCGAGACACAGAGGGGCTGAAACAGAGGGGCTGAAACAGAGGGCTTGAAACAGAGGGTGAGAAACAGATGGGCTGAAAGAGAGGGTGAGAAACAGAGGGCGAGAAACAGAGGGCTTGATTCAGAAGGCGAGACACAGTGGGGCTGAAACAGAGGTTCTGAAACAGAGTGGCTGAAACAGAGAGCGCGAAACAGATGGACTGAAACAGAGGGCGAGAAACAGAGTGCGAGAAACTGAGGGAGCAAAACAGAGGGTGAGAAACAGAGGGCGAGAAACAGAGTGTGAGAAACAAAGGGGCTAGAACGGAGGGCAAGAAACAGGGTGCGAGAAACAGAGGGGCTGAAACAGTGGGCGAGAAACAGAGGGCAATAAACTGAGTACGAGAAACAGAGGGGTTGAAACATTGGGGCTGAAACAGTGGGGCTGGAATGGAGGGTGAGAAACAGAGTGCGAGAAACAGAGGGGCTGAAACAGTGGGCGAGAAACAGAGGGCGATAAACAGAGTGCGTGAAACAGAGGGGCTGAAACAGTGGGCGAGAAACAGAGGGCGATAAACAGCTTGCGAGAAACAGAGACGCTGAAACAGAGAGCGAGAAACAGATGGACTGAAACAGAGGGCGAGAAACAGAGTGCGAGAAACTGAGGGCGCAAAGCAGAGGGCGAGAAACAGACGGCGAGAAACAGAGTGTGAAAAACAAAGGGGCTAAAACGGAGGGCGATAAACAGAGTGCGAGAAACAGAGGGGCTGAAACAGTGGGCGAGAAACAGAGGGCGATAAACAGAGTGCGAGAAACAGAGGGGCTGAAACAGTGGGCGAGAAACAGAGGGCGATAAACAGAGGGCGAGAAACAGAGGGGCTGAAACAGAGGGCGAGAAACAGAGGGCGAGAAACAGAGGGTCTGAAACAGAGGGAGAGAAACAGAGGGTGAGAAACAGAGGGTCAGAAACAGAAGGCGAGAAACAGAGTCCGAGAAACAGAGGGGCTGAAACAGAGGGGCTGAAATAATTGGCTGAAACAGAGGGTGAGAAACAGAGGGCGAGAAAAGAGGGTGAGCAACAGAGGGCGAGACACAGAGGGGCTGAAACAGAGAGGCTGAAACAGAAGGCGTGAAACAGAGGGTGAGAAACAGATGGGCTGAAACAGAGGGCGAGAAACAGAGGGCTAGATTCAGAGTGTGACAAACAGAGGGGCTGAAACAGAGGGTCTGAAACAAAGGGAGAGAAACAGATCGGCTGAAACAGAGAGTCTGAAACAGAGAGACTGAAACAGATGGCGAGAAACAGAGGGCAAGAAATGGAGGGGCTGAATCAGAGGGACTGAAACAGATGGGCTGGAACAGAGGGAGAGAAACAAGGGCACAAAACAGAGGGCGAGAAACAGAGGGCAAGAAACAGAGTGTGAGAAACAGTGGGGCTGGAACGGAGGGCGAGAAACAGAGGGTGAGAAACAGAGTGCGAGAAACAGAGTGGCTGAAACAGAGAGCGAGAAACAGATGGACTGAAACAGAGGGCGAGAAACAGAGTGCGAGAAACTGAGGGCACAAAAGAGAGGGCGAGAAACAGAGGGCGAGAAACAGAGTGTGAGAAACAAAGGGGCTAGAACGGAGGGCAAGAAACAGGGTGCGAGAAACAGAGGGGCTGAAACAGTGGGCGAGAAACAGAGGGCGATAAGCAGAGTACAAGAAACAGGGGCTGAAACAGAGGGCGAGAAACAGATGGGCTGAAACAGAGTGCGAGAAACAGTGGGGCTGAAACAGAGTGCGATAAACAGAGTGTGAGAAACAGAGGGGTTTAAACATTGGAGCTGAAACAGAGGGGCTGGAACAGAGGGCGAGAAACAGAGTGCGAGAAACAGAGGGGCTGAAACAGTGGGCGAGAAACAAAGGGTGATAAACAGAGTGCGAGAATCAGAGGGGCTGAAACAGAGGGCGAGAAACATCTGGTGAGAAACAGAGGGCGAGAAACAGAGTGGCTGAAACAGAGGGTGAGAAACAGATGAACTGAAACAGAGGGCGAGAAGCAGAGTGCGAGAAACTGAGGGCGCAATACAGAGGGCTAGAAACAGAGGGCGAGAAACAGAGTGTGAGAAACAAAGGGGCTAGAATGGAGCGCACAAAACAGGGTGTGAGAAACAGAGGGGCTGAAACAGTGGGCGAGAAACAGAGGGCGATAAACAGAGTACAGAGTACGAGAAACAAAGGGGTTGAAACATTGGGGCTGAAACAGATAGGCTGGAACGGAGGGCGAGAAACAGAGTGCGAGAAACAGAGAGGCTGAAACAGTGGTCAAGAAACAGAGAGCAAGAATCAGAGGGCAAGAAACAGAGTGCGAGAACCTGAGGGCGCAAAACAGAGGGCGAGAAACAGAGGGCGAGAAACAGAGTGTGAAAAACAAAGGGGCTAGAATGGAGGGCAAGAAACAGGGTGCGAGAAACAGAGGGGCTGAAACAGTGGGCGAGAAACTGTGGGCGATAAACAGACTACGAGAAACAGATGGGTTGAAACATTGGGGCTAAAACAGAGCGGCTGGAAGGGAGGGCGAGAAACAGAGTGCGAGAAACAGTGGGGCTGAAACAGTGGGCGAGAAACAGAGGGCGATAAACAGAGTGCGAGAAACAGAGGGGCTGAAACAGAGGGCAAGAAACAGAGGGCGAGAAACAGAGGGCGAGAAACATAGGGGCTGATACAGAGGGTGAGAAACAGAGGGTCAGAAACAGAGGGTGAGAAAAGAGTCCGAGAAACAGAGGGGCTGAAATAATTGGCTGAAACAGAGGGTGAGAAACAGAGGGCGAGAAAAAGAGGGCGAGAAACAGAGGGCGAGACACAGAGGGGCTGAAACAGAGGGGCTGAAACAGAGGACTTGAAACAGAGGGTGAGAAACAGATGGGCTGAAACAGAGGGCGAGAAACAGAGGGCGAGAAACAGAGGGCTAGATTCAGAGGGCGAGAAACAGTGGGTCTGAAACAGAGGGTCTGAAACAGAGGGAGAGAAACAGATGGGCTGAAACAGAGGGTCTGAAACAGAGAGAATGAAACAGATGGCGAGAAACAGAGGGCGAGAAATGGAGGGGCTGAAACAGAGTGACTGAAACAGATGGGCTGGAACAGAGTGAGAGAAACAGAGGGCGCAAAACAGAGGGCGAGAAACAGAGGGCAAGAAACTGAGGGTGAGAAACAGAGGGGCTGGAACGGAGGGCGAGAAACAGAGTGCGAGAAACAGAGAGGCTGAAACAGTGATCAAGAAACAGAGAGCAAGAAACAGAGGGCAAGAAACAAAGTGCGAGAAACTGAGGGCGCAAAACAGAGGGTGAGAAACAGAGGGCGAGAAACAGAGTGTGAGAAACAAAGGGGCTAGAACGGAGGGCAAGAAACAGGGTGCGAGAAACAGAGGGGCTGAAACAGTGGGCGAGAAATTGTGGGCGATAAACAGACTACGAGAAACAGATGGGTTGAAACATTGGGGCTAAAACAGAGCGGGTGGAACAGAGGGCGAGAAACAGAGTGCGAGAAACAGTGGGGCTGAAACAGTGGGCGAGAAACAGAGGGCGATAAACAGAGTGCGAGAAACAGAGGGGCTGAATCAGAGGGCAAGAAACAGAGGGCGAGAAACAGAGGGCGAGAAACAGAGGGGCTGAAATAATTGGCTGAAACAGAGGGTGAGAAACAGAGGGCGAGAAAATGAGGGCGAGAAACAGAGGGCGAGACACAGAGGGGCTGAAACAGAGGGGCTGAAACAGTGGGCGTGAAACAGAGGGTGAGAAACAGATGGGCTGAAACAGAGGGCGAGAAACAGAGGGCGAGAAACAGAGGGCTAGATTCAGAGGGCGAGAAACAGTGGGGCTGAAACAGAGGGTCTGAAACAGAGGGAGAGAAACAGATGGGCTGAAACAGAGGGTCTGAAACAGAGAGACTGAAACAGATGGCGAGAAACAGAGGGCGAGAAATGGAGGGACTGAAACAGAGGGACTGAAACAGATGGGCTGGAAGAGAGTGAGAGAAACAGAGGGCGCAAAACAGAAGGCGAGAAACAGAGGGCAAGAAACAGAGTGTGAGAAACAGAGGGGCTGGAACGGAGGGCGAGAAACAGAGTGTGAGAAACAGAGTGCAAGAAACAGAGTGGCTGAAACAGAGAGCGAGAAACAGATGGACTGAAACAGAGGGCGAGAAACAGAGTGCGAGAAACTGAGGGCGCAAAACAGAGGGCGAGAAACAGAGGGCGAGAAACAGAGTGTGAGAAACAAGGGGGCTAGAACGGAGGGCAAGAAACAGGGTGCGAGAAACAGAGGGGCTGAAACAGTGGGCGAGAAACAGAGGGCGATAAACAGAGTGTGAGAAACAGAGGGGTTGAAACATTGGGGCTGAAACAGAGGGGCTGGAACGGAGGGCGAGAAACAGAGTGCGATAAACAGAGTGTGAGAAACAGAGGGGCTGAAACAGTGGGCGAGAAACAAAGGGCGATAAACAGAGTGCGAGAAACAGAGTGGCTGAAACAGAGAGCGAGAAACAGATGGACTGAAACAGAGGGCGACAAACAGAGTGCGAGAAACTGAGGGCGCAAAGCAGAGGGCGAGAAACAGACGGCGAGAAACAGAGTGTGAAAAACCAAAGGGGCTAAAACGGAGGGCGATAAACAGAGTGCGAGAAACAGAGGGGCTGAAAGAGTGGGCGAGAAACAGAGGGCGATAAACTGAGTGCGAGAAACAGAGGGGCTGAAAGAGTGGGCGAGAAACAGAGGGTGATAAACAGAGGGCGAGAAACAGAGGGGCTGAAACAGAGGGCGAGAAACAGAGGGCGAGAAACAGAGGGTCTGAAACAGAGGGAGAGAAACAGAGGGTGAGAAACAGAGGGTCAGAAACAGAAGGCGAGAAACAGAGTCCGAGAAACAGAGGGGCTGAAACAGAGGGGCTGAAATAATTGGCTGAAACAGAGGGTGAGAAACAGAGGGCGAGAAAAAGAGGGCGAGCAACAGAGGGTGAGACACAGAGGGGCTGAAACAGAGGGGCTGAAACAGAGGGCGTGAAACAGAGGGTGAGAAACAGATGGGCTGAAACAGAGGGCGAGAAACAGAGGGCTAGATTCAGAGTGTGACAAACAGAGGGGCTGAAACCGAGGGTCTGAAACAGAGGGAGAGAAACAGATGGGCTGAAACAGAGGGTCTGAAACAGAGAGACTGAAACAGATGGCGAGAAACAGAGGGCAAGAAATGGAGGGGCTGAATCAGAGGGACTGAAACAGATGGGCTGGAACAGAGGGAGAGAAACAGAGGGCGCAAAACAGAGGGCGAGAAACAGAGGGCAAGAAACAGTGGGGCTGGAACGGAGGGCGAGAAACAGAGGGTGAGAAACAGAGTGCGAGAAACAGAGTGGCTGAAACAGAGAGCGAGAAACAGATGGACTGACACAGAGGGCGAGAAACAGAGTGCGAGAAACTGAGGGCGCAAAACAGAGGGCGAGAAACAGAGTGCGAGAAACAGAGTGTGAGAAACAAAGGGGCTAGAACGGAGGGCAAGAAACAGGGTGCGAGAAACAGAGGGGCTGAAACAGTGGGCGAGAAACAGAGGGTGATAAGCAGAGTACGAGAAACAGGGGCTGAAACAGAGGGCGAGAAACAGATGGGCTGAAACAGAGTGCGAGAAACAGTGTGGCTGAAACAGAGGGCGATAAACAGAGTGTGAGAAACAGAGGAGTTGAAACATTGCGGCTGAAACAGAGGGGCTGGAACGGAGGGCGAGAAACAGAGTGCGAGAAACAGAGGGGCTGAAACAGTGGGCAAGAAACAGAGGGTAATAAACAGAGTGCGAGAATCAGAGGGGCTGAATCAGAGGGCGAGAAACATCTGGTGAGAAACAGAGGGCGAGAAACAGAGTGGCTGAAACAGAGGGTGAGAAACAGATGAACTGAAACAGAGGGCGAGAAGCAGAGTTCGAGAAACTGAGGGCGCAATACAGAGGGCGAGAAACAGAGGGAGAGAAACAGAGTGTGAGAAACAAAGGGGCTGGAATGGAGCGCACGAAACAGGGTGTGAGAAACAGAGGGGCTGAAACAGTGGGCGAGAAACAGAGGGCGATAAACAGAGTACAGTGTACGAGAAACAGAGGGGTTGAAACATTGGGGCTGAAACAGATAGGCTGGAATGGTGGGCGAGAAACAGAGTGCGAGAAACAGAGAGGCTGAAACAGTGGTCAAGAAACAGAGAGCAAGAAACAGAGGGCAAGAAACAGAGTGTGAGAAACATTGGGGCTGGAACGGAGGGCGAGAATCAGAGGGTGAGAAACAGAGTGCGAGAAACAGAGTGGCTGAAACAGAAGGCGAGAAACAGATGGACTGAAACAGAGGGCGAGAAACAGAGTGCGAGAAACTGAGGGTGCAAAACAGAGGGCGAGAAACAGAGTGTGAGAAACAAAGGGGCTAGAATGGAGGGCAAGAAACAGGGTGCGAGAAACAGAGGGGCTGAAACAGTGGGCAAGAAACAGAGGGCGATAAACAGAGGGCGAGAAACAGAGGGTCTGAAACAGAGGGCGAGAAACAGAGGGTGAGAAACAGACGATCAGAAACAGAAGGCGAGAAACAGAGTCCGAGAAACAGAGGGGCTGAACCAGAGGGGCTGAAATAATTGGCTGAAACAGAGGGTGAGAAACAGAGGGCGAGAAACAGAGGGTGAGAAACAGAGGGGCTGAAACAGAGGGCGAGAAACAGAGGGTCAGAAACAGAAGGGCGAGAAACAGAGTCCGAGAAACAGAGGGGCTGAAACAGTGGAGCTGAAATAATTGGCTGAAACAGAGGGTGAGAAACAGAGGGCGAGAAAAAGAGGGCGAGAAACAGAGAGCGAGACACAGAGGGGCTGAAACAGAGGGGCTGAAACAGAGGACTTGAAACAGAGGGTGAGAAACAGATGGGCTGAAACAGAGGGCGAGAAACAGAGGGCGAGAAACAGAGGGCTAGATTCAGAAGGCGAGAAACAGTGGGGCTGAAACAGTGGGTCTGAAACAGAGTGGCTGAAACAGAGAGCGAGAAACAGATGGACTGAAACAGAGGGCGAGAAACTGAGGGCGCAAAACAGAGGGTGAGAAATAGAGGGCGAGAAACAGAGTGTGAGAAACAAAGGGTCCAGAACGGAGGGCAAGAAACAGGGTGCGAGAAACAGAGGGGCTGAAACAGTGGGTGAGAAACAGAGGGTGAGAAACAGAGGGCGAGAAACAGATGGGCTGAAACAGAGGGAGAGAAACAGAGGGGCTGAAACAGAGGGCGATAAACAGAGTGTGAGAAACAGAGGGGTTGAAACATTGGGGCTGAAACAGAGGGGCTGGAACGGAGGGTGAGAAACAGAGGGCGAGAAACAGAGGGGCTGAAACAGTGGGCGAGAAACAGAGGGTGATAAACAGAGTGCGAGAAACAGAGGGGCTGAAACAGAGGGTGAGAAACAGAGTGCGAGAAACTGAGGGCGCAACACTTAGGGCGAGAAACAGAGGGCGAGAAACAGAGTGTGAGAAACAAAGGAGCTAGAACGGAGGGCAAGAAACAGGGTGCGAGAAACAGAGGGGCTGAAACAGTGGGCGAGAAATAGATGGGCTGAAACAGAGTGCGAGAAACAGAGGGGCTGAAACAGAGGGCAATAAACAGAGTGTGAGAAACAGAGGTGTTGAAACTTTGGGGCTGAAACAGAGGGGCTGGAATGGAGGGTGAGATACAGAGGGCGAGAAACAGAGGGGCTGAAACAGTGGGCGAGAAACAGAGGGCGAGAAACAGCGTGCGTGAAACTGAGGGCGCAAAACTGAGGGCGCAAAACAGAGGGTGAGAAACAGAGGGCGATAAACAGAGTGCGAGAAACAGAGTTTGAGAAACAGATGAACTGAAACAGAGGGTGAGAAACAGAGTGCGAGACACTGTGGGCGCAAAACAGAGAGCGAGAAACAGAGGGCGAGAAACAGAGTGTGAGAAACAAAGGGGCTAGAATGGAGGGCACAAAACAGGGTGCAAGAAACAGAGGTGCTGAAACAGTGGGCGAGAAACAGAGGGCGATAAACAGAGTACGAGAAACAGATGAGTTGAACATTGGGGCTGAAACAGAGGGCTGGAACGGAGGGTGAGAAACAGAGGGCGAGAAACAGAGGGGCTGAAACAGTGGGCGAGAAACAGAGGGTGATAAACAGAGTGCGAGAAACAGAGGGGCTGAAACAGAGGGTGAGAAACAGAGTGCGAGAAACTGAGGGCGCAACGCAGAGGGCGAGAAACAGAGGGCGAGAAACAGAGTGTGAGAAACAAAGGAGCTAGAACGGAGGGCAAGAAACAGGGTGCGAGAAACAGAGGGGCTGAAACAGTGGGGGAGAAACAGATGGGCTGAAACAGAGTGCGAGAAACAGAGGGGCTGAAATAGAGGGCGATAAACAGAGTGTGAGAAACAGAGGTGTTGAAACTTTGGGGCTGAAACAGAGGGGCTGGAATGGAGGGTGAGATACAGAGGGCGAGAAACAGAGGGGTTGAAACAGTGGGCGAGAAACAGAGGGCGAGAAACAGCGTGCGTGAAACTGAGGGCGCAAAACTGAGGGCGCAAAACAGAGGGTGAGAAACAGAGGGCGATAAACAGAGTGTGAGAAACAGAGGTTTTGAAACAGATGAACTGAGACAGAGGGTGAGAAACAGAGTGCGAGAAACTGTGGGCGCAAAACAGAGAGCGAGAAACAGAGGGCGAGAAACAGAGTGTGAGAAACAAAGGGGCTAGAATGGAGGGCACGAAACAGGGTGCAAGAAACAGAGGGGCTGAAACAGTGGGCGAGAAACAGAGGGCGATAAACAGAGTACGAGAAACAGATGAGTTGAAACAATGGGGCTGAAACAGAGGGGCTGAAATAATTGGCTGAAACAGAGGGTGAGAAACAGAGGGCGATAAACAGAGTACGAGAAACAGAGGGGCTGAAACAGGGGGTGAGAAACAGAGGGTGAGAAACAGAGGGTGATAAACAGAGTGTGAGAAACAGAGGGTGAGAAACAGATGAACTGAAACAGAGGGTGAGAAACAGAGTGCGAGAATCTGTGGGCGCAAAACAGAGGGCGAGAAACAGAGGGCGAGAAAAAGAGTGTGAGAAACAAAGGGGCTAGAATGGAGGGCACGAAACAGGGTGCAAGAAACAGAGGGGCTGAAACAGTGGGCGAGAAACAGAGGGCGATAAACAGAGTACGAGAAACAGATGGGTTGAAACATTGGGGCTGAAACAGAGGGCTGGAACGGAGGGCGAGAAACAGAGTGCAAGAAACAGAGGGGCTGAAACAGTGGGCGAGAAACAGAGTGCAAAAAACAGAGGGGCTGAAACAGTGGGCGAGAAACAGAGGGCGAGAAACAGAGGGTGAGAAAAAGAGGGCGAGAAACAGAAGGCCAGACACAGAGGGGCTGAAACAGAGGGGCTGAAACAGAGGGCTTGAAACAAAGGGTGAGAAAAAGAGGGCGAGAAACAGAGGGCGAGACACAGAGGGGCTGAAACAGAGGGGCTGAAACAGAGGGCTTGAAACAGAGTGCGAGAAACAGAGGGGCTGAAACAGAGGGTGAGAAACAGAGTGCGAGAAACTGAGGGCGCAACGCAGAGGGCGAGAAACAGAGGGCGAGAAACAGAGTGTGAGAAACAAAGGAGCTAGAACGGAGGGCAAGAAACAGGGTGTGAGAAACAGAGGGGCTGAAACAGTGGGGGAGAAACAGATGGGCTGAAACAGAGTGCGAGAAACAGAGGGGGTGAAACAGAGGGCGATAAACAGAGTGTGAGAAACAGAGGTGTTGAAACTTTGGGGCTGAAACAGAGGGGCTGGAATGGAGGGTGAGATACAGAGGGCGAGAAACAGAGGGGCTGAAACAGTGGGCGAGATACAGAGGGCGAGAAACAGCGTGCGTGAAACTGAGGGAGCAAAACTGAGGGCGCAAAACAGAGGGTGAGAAACAGAGGGCGATAAACAGAGTGCGAGAAACAGAGGTTGAGAAACAGATGAACTGAGACAGAGGGTGAGAAACAGAGTGCGAGAAACTGTGGGCGCAAAACAGAGAGCGAGAAACAGAGGGCGAGAAACAGAGTGTGAGAAACAAAGGGGCTAGAATGGAGGGCACGAAACAGGGTGCAAGAAACAGAGGGGCTGAAACAGGGGGTGAGAAACAGAGGGTGAGAAACAGAGGGTGATAAACAGAGTGTGAGAAACAGAGGGTGAGAAACAGATGAACTGAAACAGAGGGTGAGAAACAGAGTGCGAGAATCTGTGGGCGCAAAACAGAGGGCGAGAAACAGAGGGCGAGAAAAAGAGTGTGAGAAACAAAGGGGCTAGAATGGAGGGCATGAAACAGGGTGCAAGAAACAGAGGGGCTCAAACAGTGGGCGAGAAACAGAGGGCGATAAACAGAGTACGAGAAACAGATGGGTTGAAACATTGGGGCTGAAACAGAGGGCTGGAACGGAGGGCGAGAAACAGAGTGCAAGAAACAGAGGGGCTGAAACAGTGGGCGAGAAACAGAGTGCAAAAAACAGAGGGGCTGAAACAGTGGGCGAGAAACAGAGGGCGAGAAACAGAGGGTGAGAAACAGAGGGGCTAGAATGGAGGGCACGAAACAGGGTGCAAGAAACAGAGGGGCTGAAACAGGGGGTGAGAAACAGAGGGTGAGAAACAGAGGGTGATAAACAGAGTGTGAGAAACAGAGGGTGAGAAACAGATGAACTGAAACAGAGGGTGAGAAACAGAGTGCGAGAATCTGTGGGCGCAAAACAGAGGGCGAGAAACAGAGGGCGAGAAAAAGAGTGTGAGAAACAAAGGGGCTAGAATGGAGGGCATGAAACAGGGTGCAAGAAACAGAGGGGCTCAAACAGTGGGCGAGAAACAGAGGGCGATAAACAGAGTACGAGAAACAGATGGGTTGAAACATTGGGGCTGAAACAGAGGGCTGGAACGGAGGGCGAGAAACAGAGTGCAAGAAACAGAGGGGCTGAAACAGTGGGCGAGAAACAGAGTGCAAAAAACAGAGGGGCTGAAACAGTGGGCGAGAAACAGAGGGCGAGAAACAGAGGGTGAGAAACAGAGGGTGAGAAAAAGAGGGCGAGAAACAGAGGGCCAGACACAGAGGGGTTGAAACAGAGGGGCTGAAACAGAGGGCTTGAAACAAAGGGTGAGAAACAGAGGGCGAGAAACAGAGGGCGAGACACAGAGGGGCTGAAACAGAGGGGCTGAAACAGAGGGCTTGAAACAGAGGGTGAGAAACAGATAGGCTGAAACAGAGGGCGAGAAACAGAGGGCGAGAAACAGAGGGCTAGATTCAGAGGGCGAGAAACAGAGTGGCTAAAACAGAGGGGCTGAAACTGATGGCAAGAAACAGAGTCCGAGAAACAGAGGGTCTGAAACAGAGGGGCTGAAATAATTGGCTGAAACAGAGGGTAAGAAACAGAGGGCGATAAACAGAGCGCGAGAAACAGAGAGGTTGAAACAGGGGGTGAGAAACAGAGGGTGAGAAACAGAGGTTGATAAACAGAGTGGGAGAAACAGAGGGTGAGAAACAGATGAACTGAAACAGAGGGTGAGAAACAGAGTGCGAGAATCTGTGGGCGCAAAACAGAGGGCGAGAAACAGAGTGTGAGAAACAAAGGGGCTAGAATGGAGGGCACGAAACAGGGTGCAAGAAACAGAGGGGCTGAAACAGTGGGCGAGAAACAGAGGGCGATAAACAGAGTACGAGAAACAGATGGGTTGAAACATTGGGGCATGAAACAGATGGCTGGAACGGAGGGCGAGAAACAGAGTGCAAGAAACAGAGGGGCTGAAACAGTGGGCGAGAAACAGTGTGCGAGAAACAGAGGGGCTGAAACAGTGGGTGAGAAACAGAGGGTGATAAACAGAGTGCGAGAAACAGAGGGGCTGAAACAGAGGGCGAGAAACAGAGAGCGAGAAACAGAGGGTGAGAAACAGAGGGTGAGAAAAAAAGGGCGAGAAACAGAGGGCGAGACACAGAGGGGCTGAAACAGAGGGGCTGAAACAGAGGGCTTGAAACAGAGGGTGAGAAAAAGAAGGCGAGAAACAGAGCGCCAGACACAGAGGGGCTGAAACAGAGGGGCTGAAACAGAGGGACTGAAACAGATGGGCTGGAACAGAGTGAGAGAAACAGAGGGCGCAAAACAGAGGGCGAGAAACAGAGGGCAAGAAACAGAGTGTGAGAAACAGAGGGGCTGGAACGGAGGGCGAGAAACAGAGGGTGAGAAACAGAGTGAGAGAAACAGAGTGGCTGAAACAGAGAGCGAGAAACAGATGGACTGAAACAGAGGGCGAGAAACAGAGTGCGAGAAACTGAAGGAGCAAAACAGAGGGCGAGAAACAGAGGGCGAGAAACAGAGTGTGAGAAACAAAGGAGCTAGAACGGAGGGCAAGAAACAGGGTGCGAGAAACTGAGGGGCTGAAACAGTGAGCGAGAAACAGATGGGCTGAAACAGAGTCCGAGAAACAGAGGGGCTGAAACAGAGGGCGATAAACAGAGAGTGAGAAACAGAGGAGTTGAAACATTGGGGCTGAAACAGAGGGGTTGGAACGGAGGGTGAGATACAGAGGGCGAGAAACAGAGGGGCTGAAACAGTGGGTGAGAAACAGAGGGCGAGAAACAGCGTGCGTGAAACTGAGGGCGCAAAACAGAGGGCGCAAAACAGAGGGTGAGAAACAGTGGGGCTGGAACGGTGGGCGAGAAACAGAGGGTGAGAAACATAATGCGAGAAACAGATTGGCTGAAACAGAGAGCGAGAAACAGATGGACTGAAACAGAGGGCGAGAAACAGAGTGCGAGAAACTGAGGGCGCAAAACAGAGTGCGAGAAACAGAGTGTGAAAAACAAAGGGGCTAGAACGGAGGGCAAGAAACAGTGTGCGTGTAACAGAGGGGCTGAAACAGTGGGCGAGAAACAGAGGGCAATAAACAGACTACGAGAAACAGATGGGTTGAAACATTGAGGCTAAAACAGAGCGGCTGGAATGGAGGGCGAGAAACAGAGTGCGAGAAACAGTGGGGCTGAAACAGTGGGCAAGAAACAGAGGGCGATAAACAGAGGGCGAGAAACATAGGGGCTGAAACAGAGGGTCAGAAACAGAGGGTCAGAAACAGAGGGCGAGAAAAGAGTCCGAGAAACAGAGGGGCTGAAATAATTGGCTGAAACAGAGGGTGAGAAACAGAGGGCGAGAAAAAGAGGGCGAGAAACAGAGGGCAAGACACAGAGGCGCTGAAACAGAGGGGCTGAAACAGAGGGCGTGAAACAGAGGGTGAGAAACAGATGGGCTGAAACAGAGGGCAAGACACAGAGGGCGAGAATCAGAGGGCGAGAAACATAGGGGCTGAAACAGAGGGTCAGAAACAGAGGGTCAGAAACAGAGGGCGAGAAAAGAGTCCGAGAAACAGAGGGGCTGAAATAATTGGCTGAAACAGAGGGTGAGAAACAGAGGGCGAGAAAAAGAGGGCGAGAAACAGAGGGCGAGACACAGAGGGGCTGAAACAGAGGGGCTGAAACAGAGGGCGTGAAACAGAGGGTGAGAAACAGATGGGCTGAAACAGAGGGCGAGAAACAGAGTGCGAGAAACAGAGGGCTAGATTCAGAGGGCGAGAAACAGTGGGGCTGAAACAGAGGGTCTGAAACAGAGGGAGAGAAACAGAATGGCTGAAACAGAGGGTCTGAAACAGAAAGACTGAAACAGATGGCGAGAAACAGAGGGCGAGAAATGGAGTGGCTGAAACAGAGGGACTGAAACAGATGGGCTGGAACAGAGTGAGAGAAACAGAGGGCACAAAACAGAGGGCGAGAAACAGAGGGCAAGAAACAGAGTGTGAGAATAGGAGGGGCTGGAACGAAGGGCGAGAAACAGAGGGTGAGAAACAGAGTGCAAGAAACAGAGTGGCTGAAACAGAGAGCGAGAAACAGATGGACTGAAACAGAGTGTGAGAAACAGAGGGTGAGAAACAGAGGGTGATAAACAGAGTTTGAGAAACAGAGGGTGAGAAACAGATGAACTGAAACAGAGCGTGAGAAACAGAGTGCGAGAATCTGTGGGCGCAAAACAGAGGGCGAGAAACAGAGGGCGAGAAACAGAGTGTGAGAAACAAAGGGTCTAGAATGGAGGGCACGAAACAGGGTGCAAGAAACAGAGGGGCTGAAACAGTGGGCGAGAAACAGAGGGCGATAAACAGAGTACGAGAAACAGATGGGTTGAAACATTGGGGCTGAAACAGAGGGCTGGAACGGAGGGCGAGAAACAGAGTGCAAGAAACAGAGCGGCTGAAACAGTGGGCGAGAAACAGAGTGCGAGAAACTGAGGGGCTGAAACAGAGGGCAAGAAACAGAGGGCGAGAAACAGAGGGTGAGAAACAGAGGGTGAGAAAAAGAGGGCGAGAAAGAGAGGGCCAGACACAGAGGGGCTGAAACAGAGGGGCTGAAACAGAGGGCTTGAAACAGAGGGTGAAAAAAAGAGGGCGTGTAACAGAGGGCGAGACACAGAGGGGCTGAAACAGAGAGGCTGAAACAGAGTGCTTGAAACAGAGGGTGAGAAACAGATGGGCTGAAACAGAGGGCGAGAAACAGAGGGCGAGAAACAGAGGGCTAGATTCAGAGGGCGAGAAACAGAGTGGCTAAAACAGAGGGGCTGAAACTGAGGGCGAGAAACAGAGTCCGAGAAACAGAGGGTCTGAAACAGAGGGGCTGAAATAATTGGCTGAAACAGAGGGTGAGAAACAGAGGGCGATAAAAAGAGTGCGAGAAACAGAGAGGCTGAAACAGGGGGTGAGAAACAGAGGGTGAGAAACAGAGGGGGATAAACAGAGTGGGAGAAACTGAGGGTGAGAAACAGATGAACTGAAATAGAGGGTGAGAAACAGAGTGTGAGAAACAGAGAGGCTGAAACAGGGGGTGAGAAACAGGGGGTGAGAAACAGAGGGTGATAAACAGAGTGTGAGAAACTGAGGGTGAGAAACAGATGAACTGAAACAGAGGGCGAGAAACAGAGTGCAAGAAACAGAGGGGCTGAAACAGTGGGCGAGAAACAGAGTGCGAGAAACTGAGGGGCTGAAACAGTGGGCGAGAAACAGAGGGTGATAAACAGAGTGCGAGAAACAGAGGTGTTGAAACAGTGGGCGAGAAACAGAGAGCGAGAAACAGAGGGTGAGAAACAGAGGGTGAGAAAAAGAGGGCGAGAAACAGAGGGCTAGAAACAGAGGGGCTGAAACAGAGGGGCTGAAAGAGAGGGCTTGAAACAGAGGGTGAGAAAAAGAGGGCGAGAAACAGAGGGCGAGACACAGAGGGGCTGAAACAGACGGGCTGAAACAGAGGGCTTGAAACAGAGGGTGAGAAACAGTTGGGCTGAAACAGAGGGCGAGAAACAGAGGGCGAGAAACAGAGGGCTAGATTCAGAGGGCGAGAAACAGAGGGGCTGAAACAGAGGGGCTGAAATAATTGGCTGAAACAGAGGGTGAGAAACAGAGGGCGAGAAAAAGAGGGCGAGAAACAGAGGCCGAGACACAGAGGGGCTGAAACAGAGGGGCTGAAACAGAGGGCATGAAACAGAGGGTGAGAAACAGATGGGCTGAAACAGGGGGCGAGAAACAGAGGGCTAGATTCAGAGGGCGAGAAACAGTGGGGCTGAAACAGAGGGTCTGAAACATAGGGAGAGAAACAGATGGCGAGAAACAGAGGGCGAGAAATGGAGGGACTGAAACAGAGGGACTGAAACAGATGGGCTGGAACAGAGGGAGAGAAACAGAGGGCGCAAAACAGAGGGCGAGAAACAGAGGGCAAGAAACAGAGTGTGAGAAACAGAGGGGCTGGAACGGAGGGCGAGAAACAGAGGGTGAGAAACAGAGTGCGAGAAACAGAGTGGCTGAAACAGAGAGCGAGAAACAGATGGACTGAAACAGAGGGCGAGAAACAGAGTGCAAGAAACTGAGGGCGCAAAACAGAGGGCGAGAAACAGAGTGTGAGAAACAAAGGAGCTAGAATGGAGGGCAAGAAACAGGGTGCGAGAAACTGAGGGGCTGAAACAGTGAGCGAGAAACAGATGGGCTGAAACAGAGTGCGAGAAACAGAGGGGCTGAAACAGAGGGCGATAAACAGAGAGTGAAAAACAGAGGGGTTGAAACATTGGGGCTGAAACAGAGGGGCTGGAACGGAGGGTGAGATACAGAGGGCGAGAAACAGAGGGGCTGAAACAGTGGGTGAGAAACAGAGGGTGAGAAACAGCGTGCGAGAAACTGAGGGCGCCAAACAGAGGGCGCAAAACAGAGGGTGAGAAACAGTGGGGCTGGAACGGTGGGCGAGAAACAGAGGGTGAGAAACATAATGCGAGAAACAGATTGGCTGAAACAGAGAGCGAGAAACAGATGGACTGAAACAGAGGGCGAGAAACAGAGTGCGAGAAACTGAGGGCGCAAAACAGAGGGCGAGAAACAGAGTGTGAAAAACAAAGGGGCTAGAACGGAGGGCAGGAAACAGGGTGCGTGAAACAGAGGGGCTGAAACAGTGGGCGAGAAACAGAGGGCGATAAACAGACTACGAGAAACAGATGGGTTGAAACATTGGGGCTAAAACAGAGCGGCTGGAACGGAGGGCGAGAAACAGAGTGCGAGAAACAGTGGGGCTGAAAAAGTGGGCAAGAAACAGAGGGCGATAAACAGAGGGCAAGAAACATAGGGGCTGAAACAGAGGGTGAGAAACAGAGGGTCAGAAACAGAGGGCGAGAAAAGAGTCCGAGAAACAGAGGGGCTGAAATAATTGGCTGAAACAGAGGGTGAGAAACAAGGGCGAGAAAAAGAGGGCGAGAAACAGAGGGCGAGACACAGAGGCGCTGAAACAGAGGGGCTGAAACAGAGGGCGTGAAACAGAGGGTGAGAAACAGATGGGCTGAAACAGAGGGCAAGAAACAGAGGGCGAGAAACAGAGGGCGAGAAACATAGGGGCTGAAACAGAGGGTGAGAAACAGAGGGTCAGAAACAGAGGGCGAGAAAAGAGTCCGAGAAACAGAGGGGCTGAAATAATTGGCTGAAACAGAGGGTGAGAAACAGAGGGCGAGAAAAAGAGGGCGAGAAACAGAGGGCGAGACACAGAGGGGCTGAAACAGAGGGGCTGAAACAGAGGGCGTGAAACAGAGGGTGAGAAACAGATGGGCTGAAATAGAGGGCGAGAAACAGAGTGCGAGAAACAGAGGGCTAGATTCAGAGGGCGAGAAACAGAGGGGCTGAAACAGAGGGTCTGAAACAGAGGGAGAGAAACAGATGGGCTGAAACAGAGGGTCTGAAACAGAAAGACTGAAACAGATGGCGAGAAACAGAGGGCGAGAAATGGAGGGGCTGAAACAGAGGGACTGAAACAGATGGGCTGGAACAGAGTGAGAGAAACAGAGGGCGCAAAACAGAGGGCGAGAAACAGAGGGCAAGAAACAGAGTGTGAGAAACAGAGGGGCTGGAACGGAGGGCGAGAAACAGAGGGTGAGAAACATAGTGCGAGAAACAGAGTGGCTGAAACAGAGAGCGAGAAACAGATGGACTGAAACAGAGGGCGAGAAACAGAGTGCAAGAAACTGAGGGCGCAAAACAGAGGGCGAGAAACAGAGGGCGAGAAACAGAGTGTGAGAAACAAAGGAGCTAGAACGGAGGGCAAGAAACAGGGTGCGAGAAACAGAGGGGCTGAAACAGAATGCGAGAAACAGAGGGCGATAAACAGAGTGTGAGAAACAGAGGGGTTGAAACATTGGGGCTGAAACAGAGGGGCTGGAACGGAGGGCGAGAAACAGAGTGCGAGAAACAGAGGGGCTGAAACAGTGGGCGAGAAACAGAGGGCAATAAACAGAGTACGAGAAACAGGGGCTGAAACAGAGGGTGAGAAACAGATGGGCTGAAACAGAGGGAGAGAAACAGAGGGGCTGAAACAGAGGGCGATAAACAGAGTGTGAGAAACAGAGGGGTTGAAACATTGGGGCTGAAACAGAGGGGCTGGAACGGAGGGCGAGAAACAGAGGGCGATAAACAGAGTACGAGAAACACGAGCTGAAACAGAGGGCGATAAACAGATGGGCTGAAACAGAGGGAGAGAAACAGAGGGGCTGAAACAGAGGGCGATAAACAGAGTGTGAGAAACAGAGGGGTTGAAACATTGGGGCTGAAACAGGGGGGCTGGAACGGAGGGTGAGAAACAGAGGGCGAGAAACAGAGTGGCTGAAACAGTGGGCGAGAAACAGATGGCGATAAACCGAGTGCGAGAAACAGAGGGGCGGAAAAAGAGGGTGAGAAACAGAGGGTAAGAAACAGAGGGCAAGAAACAGAGTGGCTGAAACAGAGGGTGAGAAACAGAGTGCGAGAAACTGAGGGCGCAAAACAGAGGGCGAGAAACAGAGGGCAAGAAACAGAGTGTAAGAAACAAAATGGCTAGAACGGAGGGCACGAAACAGGGTGCAAGAAACAGAGTGGCTGAAACAGTGGGCGAGAAACAGAGTACGAGAAACAGATGGGTTGAAACATTGGGGCTGAAACAGAGGGGCTGGAACGGAGGGTGAGAAACAGAGTGCGAGAAACAGAGGGGCTGAAACAGAGGGGCTGAAATAATTGGCTGAAACAGAGGGTGAGAAACAGAGGACGAGAAAAAGAGGGCGAGAAACAGAGGGCGAGACACAGAGGGGCTGAAACAGAGGGGCTGAAATAATTGGCTGAAACAGAGGGTGAGAAACAGAGGGGCTGAAACAGAGGGGCTGAAATAATTGGCTGAAACAGAGGGTGAGAAACAGAGGACGAGAAAAAGAGGGCGAGAAACAGAGGGCGAGACACAGAGGGGCTGAAACAGAGTGCGAGAAACAGAGGGCAATAAACAGAGTGTGAGAAACAGAGGGGTTGAAACATTGGGGCTGAAACAGAGGGGCTGGAACGGAGGGCGAGAAACAGAGTGCGAGAAACAGAGGGGCTGAAACAGTGGGTGAGAAACAGAGGGGAATAAACAGAGTCCAAGAAACAGAGGGGCTGAAATAATTGGCTGAAACAGAGGGTGAGAAACAGAGGGCGAGAAAAAGAGGGCGAGACACAGAGGGGCTGAAACAGAGGGGCTGAAACAGAGGAGTTGAAACAGAGGGTGAGAAACAGATGGACTGAAACAGAGCACGATAAACAGAGGGCGAGAAACAGAGGGCAAGAAACAGTGGGGCTGAAACAGAGGGTCTGAAACAGAGTGGCTGAAACAGAGAGCGAGAAACAGATGGACTGAAACAGAGGGCGAGAAACAGAGTGCGAGAAACTGAGGGCGCAAAACATAGGGTGAGAAACAGAGGGCGAGAAACAGAGTGTGAGAAACAAAGGGGCTAGAACGGAGGGCAAGAAACAGGGTGCGAGAAACAGAGGGGCTGAAACAGTGGGCGAGAAACAGAGGGCGATAAACTGAGTACGAGAAACAGGGGCAGAAACAGAGGGCGAGAAACAGATGGGATGAAACAGAGGGAGAGAAATAGAGGGGCTGAAACAGAGGGCGATAAACAGAGTGTGAGAAACAGAGGGGTTGAAACATTGGGGCTGAAACAGAAGGGCTGGAACGGAGGGTGAGAAACAGAGTGCGAGAAACAGAGGGGCTGAAACAGTGGGTGAGAATCAGAGGGTGATATACAGAGTGCGAGAAACAGAGGGGCTGAAACAGAGGGTGAGAAACAGAGGGTGAGAAACAGAGGGCGTTAACAGAGTGCGAGAAACAGAGGGTGAGAAACAGATGAACTGAAACAGAGGGTGAGAAACAGAGTGCGAGAAACTGTGGGCGCAAAACAGAGACCAAGAAACAGAGGGCGAGAAACAGAGTGTGAGAAAAAAAGGGGCTAGAATGGAGGGCACGAAACAGGGTGCAAGAAACAGAGTGGCTGAAACAGTGGGCGAGAAACAGAGGGCGATAAACAGAGTACGAGAAACAGATGGGTTGAAACATTGGGGCTGTAACAGAGGGCTGGAACGGAGGGTGAGAAACAGAGTGCAAGAAACAGAGGGGCTGAAACAGTGGGCGAGAAACAGAGGGTGATAAACAGAGTGCAAGAAACAGAGGGGCTGAAACAGAGGGTGATAAACAGAGGGCGAGAAACAGAGGGTGAGAAACAGAGGGGCTGAAACAGAGGGTGAGAAACAGAGGGTCAGAAACAGAGGGCGAGAAACAGAGTCCGAGAAACAGAGTGGCTGAAACAGAGGGGCTGAAATAATTGGCTGAAACAGAGGGTGAGAAACAGAGGACGAGAAAAAGAGGGCGAGAAACAGAGGGTGAGACACAGAGGGGCTGAAACAGAGTGCGAGAAACAGAGGGCGATAAACAGAGTGTGAGAAACAGAGGGGTTGAAACATTGGGGCTGAAACAGAGGGGCTGGAACGGAGGGCGAGAAACAGAGTGCGAGAAACAGAGGGGCTGAAACAGTGGGCGAGAAACAGAGGGCAATAAACAGAGTACGAGAAACAGGGGCTGAAACAGAGGGCGAGAAACAGATGGGCTGAAACAGAGGGAGAGAAACAGAGGGGCTGAAACAGAGGGCGATAAACAGAGTGTGAGAAACAGAGGGGTTGAAACATTGGGGCTGAAACAGAGGGGCTGGAACGGAGGGCGAGAAACAGAGGGCGATAAACAGAGTACGAGAAACACGGGCTGAAACAGAGGGCGATAAACAGATGGGCTGAAACAGAGGGAGAGAAACAGAGGGGCTGAAACAGAGGGCGATAAACAGAGTGTGAGAAACAGAGGGGTTGAAACATTGGGGCTGAAACAGAGGGGCTGGAACGGAGGGTGAGAAACAGAGGGCGAGAAACAGAGGGGCTGAAACAGTGGGCGAGAAACAGATGGCGATAAACCGAGTGCGAGAAACAGAGGGGCTGAAACAGAGGGTGAGAAAGAGAAGGTAAGAAACAGAGGGCAAGAAACAGAGTGGCTGAAACAGAGGGTGAGAAACAGAGTGCGAGAAACTGTGGGCGCAAAACAGAGGGCGAGAAACAGAGGGCAAGAAACAGAGTGTAAGAAACAAAATGGCTAGAACGGAGGGCACGAAACAGGGTGCAAGAAACAGAGTGGCTGAAACAGTGGGCGAGAAACAGAGTACGAGAAACAGATGGGTTGAATCATTGGGGCTGAAACAGAGGGGCTGGAACGGAGGGTGAGAAACAGAGTGCGAGAAACAGAGGGGCTGAAACAGTGTGCGAGAAAAAGGGGGCGATAAACAGAGTGCGAGAACAAGAGGGGCTGAAACAGAGGGCGAGAAACAGAGGGCGAGGAACAGAGGGTGAGAAACAGAGGGGCTGAAACAGAGGGTGAGAAACAGAGGGTCAGAAACAGAAGGGCGAGAAACAGAGTCCGACAAACAGAGGGGCTGAAACAGAGGGGCTGATATAATTGGCTGAAACAGAGGGTGAGAAACAGAGGGCGAGAAAAAGAGGGCGAGAAACAGAGGGCGAGACACAGAGGGGCTGAAACAGAGGGGCTGAAACAGAGGAGTTGAAACAGAGGGTGAGAAACAGATGGACTGAAACAGAGCACGAGAAACAGAGGGCGAGAAACAGAGGGCGAGAAACAGTGGGGCTGAAACAGAGGGTCTGAAACAGAGTGGCTGAAACAGAGAGCGAGAAACAGATGGACTGAAACAGAGGGCGAGAAACAGAGTGCGAGAAACTGAGGGCGCAAAACATAGGGTGAGAAACAGAGGGCGAGAAACAGAGTGTGAGAAACAAAGGGGCTAGAACGGAGGGCAAGAAACAGGGTGCGAGAAACAGAGGGGCTGAAACAGTGGGCGAGAAACAGAGGGCGATAAACTGAGTACGAGAAACAGGGGCAGAAACAGAGGGCGAGAAACAGATGGGTTGAAACAGAGGGAGATAAACAGAGGGGCTGAAACAGAGGGCGATAAACAGAGTGTGAGAAACAGAGGGGTTGAAACATTGGGGCTGAAACAGAAGGGCTGGAACGGAGGGTGAGAAACAGAGTGCGAGAAACAGAGGGGCTGAAACAGTGGGCGAGAATCAGAGGGTGATATACAGAGTGCGAGAAACAGAGGGGCTGAAACAGAGGGTGAGAAACAGAGGGTGAGAAACAGAGGGCGATAAACAGAGTGCGAGAAACAGAGGGTGAGAAACAGATGAACTGAAACAGAGGGTGAGAAACAGAGTGCGAGAAACTGTGGGCGCAAAACAGAGACCAAGAAACAGAGGGCGAGAAACAGAGTGTGAGAAACAAAGGGGCTAGAATGGAGGGCACGAAACAGGGTGCAAGAAACAGAGGGGCTGAAACAGTGGGCGAGAAACAGAGGGCGATAAACAGAGTACGAGAAACAGATGGGTTGAAACATTGGGGCTGTAACAGAGGGGTGGAACGGAGGGTGAGAAACAGAGTGCAAGAAACAGAGGGGCTGAAACAGTGGGCGAGAAACAGAGGGTGATAAACAGAGTGCAAGAAACAGAGGGGCTGAAACAGAGGGTGATAAACAGAGGGCGAGAAACAGAGGGTGAGAAACAGAGGGGCTGAAACAGAGGGTGAGAATCAGAGGGTCAGAAACAGAGGGCGAGAAACAGAGTCCAAGAAACAGAGGGGCTGAAACAGAGGGGCTGAAATAATTCGCAAAAACAGAGGGTGAGAAACAGAGGGCGAGAAAAAGAGGGCGAGAAACACAGGGCGAGACACAGAGGGGCTGAAACAGAGGGGCTGAAACAGAGGGTGAGAAACAGATGGCTGAAACAGAGGGCGAGAAACAGAGGGCGAGAAACAGAGGGCTAGATTCAGAGTGCGAGAAACAGTGGGGCTGAAACAGAGAGACTGAAACAGATGGCGAGAAACAGAGGGTGAGAAATGGAGGGGCTGAAACAGATGGACTGAAACAGATGGGCTGGAACAGAGTGGGAGAAACAGAGGGCGCAAAACAGAGGGCGAGAAACAGAGGGTGAGAAACAGAGTGTGAGAAACAGAGGGGCTGGAACGGAGTGCGAGAAACAGAGGGTGAGAAACAGAGTGCGAGAAACAGAGTGGCTGAAACAGGGAACGAGAAACAGATGAACTGAAACAGAGGGCGAGAAACAGAGTGCGAGAAACTGAGGGCGCAAAACAGAGGGCGAGAAGCAGAGTGCGAGAAACTGAGGGCGCAAAACAGAGGGCGAGAAACAGACGGCGAGAAACAGAGTGCGAGAAACAAAGGGGCTAGAACGGAGGGCGATAAACAGAGTGCGAGAAACAGAGGGGCTGAAACAGATGGTGAGAAACAGAGGGCGATAAACAGAGTGCGAGAAACAGAGGTGCTGAAACAGAGGGCGAGAAACAGAGGGCGAGAAACAGAGGGCGAAAAACAGAGGGGCTGAAACAGAGGGTGAGAAACAGAGGGTCAGAAACAGAAGTCGAGAAACAGAGTCCGAGAAACAGAGGGGCTGAAACAGAGGGGCTGAAATAATTGGCTGAAACAGAGGGTGAGAAACAGAGGGCGATAAACAGAGTGCGAGAAACTGAGGGGCTGAAACAGGGCGTGAGAAACAGAGGGTGATAAACAGAGTGTGATAAACAGAGTGTGAGAAACAGAGGGTGAGAAATAGATGAACTGAAACAGAGGGTGAGAAACAGAGTGCGAGAATCTGTGGGCGCAAAACAGAGGGTGAGAAACAGAGGGCGAGAAACAGAGTGTGAGAAACAAAGGGGCTAGAATGGAGGGCACGAAACAGGGTGCAAGAAACAGAGGGGCTGAAACAGTGGGCGAGAAACAGAGGGCGATAAACAGAGTACGAGAAACAGATGGGTTGAAACATTGGGGCTGAAACAGAGGGCTGGAGCGGAGGGCGAGAAACAGAGTGCAAGAAACAGAGGGGCTGAAACAGTGGGCGAGAAACAGAGTGCGAGAAACAGAGGGGCAGAAACAGAGGGCGAGAAACAGATGGGATGAAACAGAGGGAGAGAAACAGAGGGGCTGAAACAGAGGGCGATAAACAGAGTGTGAGAAACAGAGGGGTTGAAACATCGGGGCTGAAACAGAAAGGCTGGAACGGAGGGTGAGAAACAGAGTGCGAGAAACAGAGGGGCTGAAACAGTGGGTGAGAATCAGAGGGTGATATACAGAGTGCGAGAAACAGAGGGGCTGAAACAGAGGGTGAGAAACAGAGGGTGAGAAACAGAGGGCGATAAACAGAGTGCGAGAAACAGAGGGTGAGAAACAGATGAACTGAAACAGAGGGTGAGAAACAGAGTGCGAGAAACTGTGGGCGCAAAACAGAGACCGAGAAACAGAGGGCGAGAAACAGAGTGTGAGAAACAAAGGGGCTAGAATGGAGGGCACGAAACAGGGTGCAAGAAACAGAGTGGCTGAAACAGTGGGCGAGAAACAGAGGGCGATAAACAGAGTACGAGAAACAGATGGGTTGAAACATTGGGGCTGAAACAGAGGGCTGGAACGGAGGGTGAGAAACAGAGTGCAAGAAACAGAGGGGCTGAAACAGTGGGCGAGAAACAGAGGGTGATAAACAGAGTGCAAGAAACAGAGGGGCTGAAACAGAGGGTGATAAACAGAGGGCGAGAAACAGAGGGTGAGAAACAGAGGGGCTGAAACAGAGGGTGAGAATCAGAGGGTCAGAAACAGAGGGCGAGAAACAGAGTCCAAGAAACAGAGGGGCTGAAACAGAGGGGCTGAAATAATTCGCAAAAACAGAGGGTGAGAAACAGAGGGCGAGAAAAAGAGGGCGAGAAACACAGGGCGAGACACAGAGGGGCTGAAACAGAGGGGCTGAAACAGAGGGTGAGAAACAGATGGCTGAAACAGAGGGCGAGAAACAGAGGGCGAGAAACAGAGGGCTAGATTCAGAGTGCGAGAAACAGTGGGGCTGAAACAGAGGGTCTGAAACAGAGAGACTGAAACAGATGGCGAGAAACAGAGGGTGAGAAATGGAGGGGCTGAAACAGATGGACTGAAACAGATGGGCTGGAACAGAGTGGGAGAAACAGAGGGCGCAAAACAGAGGGCGAGAAACAGAGGGTGAGAAACAGAGTGTGAGAAACAGAGGGGCTGGAACGGAGTGCGAGAAACAGAGGGTGAGAAACAGAGTGCGAGAAACAGAGTGGCTGAAACAGGGAACGAGAAACAGATGAACTGAAACAGAGGGCGAGAAACAGAGTGCGAGAAACTGAGGGCGCAAAACAGAGGGCGAGAAACAGAGTGCGAGAAACTGAGGGCGCAAAACAGAGGGCGAGAAACAGACGGCGAGAAACAGAGTGCGAGAAACAAAGGGGCTAGAACGGAGGGCGATAAACAGAGTGCGAGAAACAGAGGGGCTGAAACAGATGGTGAGAAACAGAGGGCGATAAACAGAGTGCGAGAAACAGAGGTGCTGAAACAGAGGGCGAGAAACAGAGGGCGAGAAACAGAGGGCGAGAAACAGAGGGGCTGAAACAGAGGGTGAGAAACAGAGGGTCAGAAACAGAAGTCGAGAAACAGAGTCCGAGAAACAGAGGGGCTGAAACAGAGGGGCTGAAATAATTGGCTGAAACAGAGGGTGAGAAACAGAGGGCGATAAACAGAGTGCGAGAAACTGAGGGACTGAAACAGGGCGTGAGAAACAGAGGGTGATAAACAGAGTGTGATAAACAGAGTGTGAGAAACAGAGGGTGAGAAATAGATGAACTGAAACAGAGGGTGAGAAACAGAGTGCGAGAATCTGTGGGCGCAAAACAGAGGGTGAGAAACAGAGGGCGAGAAACAGAGTGTGAGAAACAAAGGGGCTAGAATGGAGGGCACGAAACAGGGTACAAGAAACAGAGGGGCTGAAACAGTGGGCGAGAAACAGAGGGCGATAAACAGAGTACGAGAAACAGATGGGTTGAAACATTGGGGCTGAAACAGAGGGCTGAAACGGAGGGCGAGAAACAGAGTGCAAGAAACAGCGGGGCTGAAACAGTGGGCGAGAAACAGAGTGCGAGAAACAGAGGGGCAGAAACAGAGGGCGAGAAACAGATGGGATGAAACAGAGGGAGAGAAACAGAGGGGCTGAAACAGAGGGCGATAAACAGAGTGTGAGAAACAGAGGGGTTGAAACATCGGGGCTGAAACAGAAAGGCTGGAACGGAGGGTGAGAAACAGAGTGCGAGAAACAGAGGGGCTGAAACAGTGGGTGAGAATCAGAGGGTGATATACAGAGTGCGAGAAACAGAGGGGCTGAAACAGAGGGTGAGAAACAGAGGGTGAGAAACAGAGGGCGATAAACAGAGTGCGAGAAACAGAGGGTGAGAAACAGATGAACTGAAACAGAGGGTGAGAAACAGAGTGCGAGAAACTGTGGGCGCAAAACAGAGACCGAGAAACAGAGGGCGAGAAACAGAGTGTGAGAAACAAAGGGGCTAGAATGGAGGGCACGAAACAGGGTGCAAGAAACAGAGTGGCTGAAACAGTGGGCGAGAAACAGAGGGCGATAAACAGAGTACGAGAAACAGATGGGTTGAAACATTGGGGCTGAAACAGAGGGCTGGAACGGAGGGTGAGAAACAGAGTGCAAGAAACAGAGGGGCTGAAACAGAGTGCAAGAAACAGAGGGTGATAAACAGAGTGCAAGAAACAGAGGGGCTGAAACAGAGGGTGATAAACAGAGGGCGAGAAACAGAGGGTGAGAAACAGAGGGGCTGAAACAGAGGGTGAGAAACAGAGGGTCAGAAACAGAGGGCGAGAAACAGAGTCCAAGAAACAGAGGGGCTGAAACAGAGGGGCTGAAATAATTGGCAAAAACAGAGGGTGAGAAACAGAGGGCGAGAAACAGAGTGTGAGAAACAAAGGGGCTAGAATGGAGGGCACGAAACAGGGTGCAAGAAACAGAGGGGCTGAAACAGTGGGCGAGAAACAGAGGGCGATAAACAGAGTACGAGAAACAGATGGGTTGAAACATTGGGGCTGAAACAGAGGGCTGGAACGGAGGGCGAGAAACAGAGTGGAAGAAACAGAGGGGCTGAAACAGTGGGCGAGAAACAGAGTGCGAGAAACAGAGGGGCAGAAACAGAGGGCGAGAAACAGATGGGATGAAACAGAGGGAGAGAAACAGAGGGGCTGAAACAGAGGGCGATAAACAGAGTGTGAGAAACAGAGGGGTTGAAACATTGGGGCTGAAACAGAGGGGCTGGAACGGAGGGTGAGAAACAGAGGGCGAGAAACAGAGGGGCTGAAACAGTGGGCGAGAAACAGATGGCGATAAACCGAGTGCGAGAAACAGAGGGGCTGAAACAGAGGGTGAGAAAGAGAAGGTAAGAAACAGAGGGCAAGAAACAGAGTGGCTGAAACAGAGGGTGAGAAACAGAGTGCGAGAAACTGAGGGCGCAAAACAGAGGGCGAGAAACAGAGGGCAAGAAACAGAGTGTAAGAAACAAAATGGCTAGAACGGAGGGCACGAAACAGGGTGCAAGAAACAGAGTGGCTGAAACAGTGGGCGAGAAACAGAGAACGAGAAACAGAGGGTGAGAAACAGAGGGGCTGAAACAGAGGGTGAGAAACAGAGGGTCAGAAACAGAGGGCGAGAAACAGAGTGCAAGAAACAGAGGGGCTGAAACAGTGGGCGAGAAACAGAGGGTGATAAACAGAGTGCAAGAAACAGAGGGGCTGAAACAGAGGGTGATAAACAGAGGGCGAGAAACAGAGGGTGAGAAACAGAGGGGCTGAAACAGAGGGTGAGAAACAGAGGGTCAGAAACAGAGGGCGAGAAACAGAGTCCAAGAAACAGAGGGGCTGAAACAGAGGGGCTGAAATAATTGGCAAAAACAGAGGGTGAGAAACAGAGGGCGAGAAACAGAGTGTGAGAAACAAAGGGGCTAGAATGGAGGGCACGAAACAGGGTGCAAGAAACAGAGTGGCTGAAACAGTGGGTGAGAAACAGAGGGTGAGAAACAGAGGGCGATAAACAGAGTACGAGAAACAGATGGGTTGAAACATTGGGGCTGAAACAGAGGGCTGGAACGGAGGGTGAGAAACAGAGGGTGAGAAACAGAGGGCGATAAACAGAGTACGAGAAACAGATGGGTTGAAACATTGGGGCTGAAACAGAGGGCTGGAACGGAGGGTGAGAAACAGAGTGCAAGAAACAGAGGGGCTGAAACAGTGGGCGAGAAACAGAGGGTGATAAACAGAGTGCAAGAAACAGAGGGGCTAAAACAGAGGGTGATAAACAGAGGCCGAGAAACAGAGGGTGAGAAACAGAGGGGCTGAAACAGAGGGTGAGAAACAGAGTCCAAGAAACAGAGGGGCTGAAACAGAGGGGCTGAAATAATTGGCAAAAACAGAGGGTGAGAAACAGAGGGCGAGAAAAAGAGGGCGAGAAACAGAGGGCGAGACACAGAGGGGCTGAAACAGAGGGGCTGAAACAGAGGGTGAGAAACAGATGGCTGAAACAGAGGGCGAGAAACAGAGGGCGAGAAACAGAGGGCTAGATTCAGAGGGCAAGAAACAGTGGGGCTGAAACAGAGGGTCTTACACAGAGAGACTGAAACAGATGGCGAGAAACAGAGGGTGAGAAATGGAGGGGCTGAAACAGATGGACTGAAACAGATGGGCTGGAACAGAGTGGGAGAAACAGAGGGCGCAAAACAGAGGGCGAGAAACAGAGGGTGAGAAACAGAGTGTGAGAAACAAAGGGCCAGAAACAGAGTCCGAGAAACAGAGGGGATGAAACAGAGGGGCTGAAATAATTGGCTGACACAGAGAGTGAGAAACAGAGGATGAGAAAAAGAGGGCGAGAAACAGAGGGCGAGACACAGAGGGGCTGAAACAGAGGGGCTGAAACAGAGGACGTGAAACAGAGGGTGAGAAACAGATGGGCTGAAACAGAGGGCGAGATACAGAGGGCGAGAAACAGAGGGCGAGACACAGAGGGGCTGAAACAGAGGGGCTGAAACAGAGGGCGTGAAACAGAGGGTGAGAAACAGATGGGCTGAAACAGAGGGCGAGAAACAGAGTGCGAGAAACAGAGGGCTAGATTCAGAGGGCGAGAAACAGTGGGGCTGAAACAGAGGGTGTGAAACAGAGGGAGAGAAACAGATGGGCTGAAACAGAGGGCGCAAAACAGAGGGCGAGAAACAGAGGGCAAGACACAGAGTGTGAGAATAGGAGGGGCTGGAACGGAGGGTGAGAAACAGAGGGTGAGAAACAGAGTGCAAGAAACAGAGTGGCTGAAACAGAGAGCGAGAAACAGATGGACTGAAACAGAGGGCGAGAAACAGAGTGCGAGAAACTGAGGGCGCAAAACAGAGAGCAAGAAACAGAGGGCGAGAAACAGAGTGTGAGAAACAAAGGGGCTAGAACGGAGGGCATGAAACAGGGTGCGAGAAACGGAGGGGCTGAAACAGTGGGCGAGAAACAGAGGGCGATAAACAGAGTGTGAGAAACAGAGGGGTTGAAACATTGGGGCTGAAACAGAGGGGCTGGAACGGAGGGCGAGAAACAGAGTGCGAGAAACAGAGGGGCTGAAACAGTGGGCGAGAAACAGAGGGCAATAAACAGAGTACGAGAAACAGGGGCTGAAACAGAGGGCGAGAAACAGATGGGCTGAAACAGAGGGAGAAAAACAGAGGGGCTGAAACAGAGGGCGATAAACAGAGTGTGAGAAACAGAGGGGTTGAAACATTGGGGCTGAAACAGAGGGGCTGGAACGGAGGGTGAGAAACAGAGGGCGAGAAACAGAGGGGCTGAAACAGTGGGCGAGAAACAGATGGCGATAAACAGAGTGCGAGAAACAGAGGGGCTGAAACAGAGGGCGAGAAACAGGGGGTAAGAAACAGAGGGCGAGAAACAGAGTGGCTGAAACAGAGGGTGAGAAACAGATGTACTGAAACAGAGGGCGAGAAACAGAGTGCGAGAAACTGAGGGCGCAAAACAGAGGGCGAGAAACAGAGGGCAAGAAACGGAGTGTGAGAAACAAAGGGGCTAGAACGTAGGGCACGAAACAGGGTGCAAGAAACAGAGTGGCTGAAACAGTGGGCGAGAAACAGAGTACGAGAAACAGATGGGTTGAAACATTGGGGCTGAAACAGAGGGGCTGGAACGGAGGGCGAGAAACAGAGTGCGAGAAACAGAGGGGCTGAAACAGTGGGCGAGAAACAGAGGGCGCAAAACAGAGAGCAAGAAACAGAGGGCGAGAAACAGAGTGTGAGAAACAAAGGGTTTAGAACGGAGGGCATGAAACAGGGTGCGTGTAACAGAGGGGCTGAAACAGTGGGCGAGAAACAGAGGGCGATAAACAGAGTGTGAGAAACAGAGAGGTTGAAACATTGGGGCTGAAACAGAGGGGCTGGAACGGAGTGCGAGAAACAGAGGATCTGAAACAGAGGGGCTGAAACAGTGGGCGAGAAACAGAGGGTGATAAACAGAGTGCAAGAAACAGAGGGGCTGAAACAGAGGGCGAGAAACAGAGGGCGAGAAACAGAGGGTGAGAAACAGAGGGGCTGAAACAGAGGGTGAGAATCAGAGGGTCAGAAACAGAGGGCGAGAAACAGCGGGCGATAAACAGAGTGTGAGAAACAGAGGGGTTGAAACATTGGGGCTGAAACAGAGGGTGAGAATCAGAGGGTCAGAAACAGAGGGCGAGAAACAGAGGGCGATAAACAGAGTGTGAGAAACAGAGGGGTTGAAACATTGGGGCTGAAACAGAGGGCGAGAAACAGAGGGCGAGAAACAGAGGGTGAGAATCAGACGGTCAGAAACAATTGGCGAGAAACAGAGGGCGATAAACAGAGTGTGAGAAACAGAGGGGTTGAAACATTGGGGCTGAAACAGAGGGGCTCTAACGGAGGGCGAGAAACAGAGTGCGAGAAACAGAGGGGCTGAAACAGTGGGCAAGAAACAGAGAGCAATAAACAGAGTACGAGAAACAGGGGCTGAAACAGAGGGCGAGAAACAGATGGGCTGAAACAGAGGGAGAGAAACAGAGGGGCTGAAACAGAGGGCGATAAACAGAGTGTGAGAAACAGAGGGGTTGAAACATTGGGGCTGAAACAGAGGGGCTGGAACGGATGGTGAGAAACAGAGGGCGAGAAACAGAGGGGCTGAAACAGTGGGCTAGAAACAGATGGCGATAAACAGAGTGCGAGAAACAGAGGGGCTGAAACAGAGGGCGAGAAACAGGGGGTAAGAAACAGAGGGCGAGAAACAGAGTGACTGAAACAGAGGGTGAGAAACAGGGGGTAAGAAACAGAGGGCGAGAAACAGAGTGGCTGAAACAGAGGGTGAGAAACAGATGTACTGAAACAGAGGGCGAGAAACTGAGGGCGCAAAACAGAGGGCGAGAAGCAGAGGGCAAGAAACGGAGTGTGAGAAACAAAGGGGCTAGAACGGAGGGCACGAAACAGGGTGCAAGAAACAGAGTGGCTGAAACAGTGGGCGAGAAACAGAGTACGAGAAACAGATGGGTTGAAACATTGGGGCTGAAACAGAGGGGCTGGAACGGAGGGCGAGAAACAGAGTGCGAGAAACAGAGGGGCTGAAACAGTGTGCGAGAAACAGAGGGCGCAAAACAGAGAGCAAGAAACAGAGGGCGAGAAACAGAGTGTGAGAAACAAAGGGGCTAGAACGGAGGGCATGAAACAGGGTGCGAGAAACAGAGGGGCTGAAAGAGTGGGCGAGAAACAGAGGGCGATAAACAGAGTGTGAGAAACAGAGGGGTTGAAACATTGGGGCTGAAACAGAGAGGCGGGAACGGAGTGCGAGAAACAGAGGGTCTGAAACAGAGGGGCTGAAACAGAGGGCGAGAAACAGAGGGTGATAAACAGAGTGCGAGAAACAGAGGGGCTGAAACAGAGGGCGAGAAACAGAGGGCGAGAAACAGAGGGTGAGAAACAGAGGGGCTGAAACAGAGGGTGAGAATCAGAGGGTCAGAAACAGAGGGCGAGAAACAGAGGGTGATAAACAGAGTGTGAGAAACAGAAGGGGTTGAAACATTGGGGCTGAAACAGAGGGCGAGAAACAGAGGGTGAGAAACAGAGGGTGAGAAACAGAGGGGCTGAAACAGAGGGTGAGAATCAGAGGGTCAGAAACAGTGGGCGAGAAACAGAGGGCGATAAACATAGTTTGAGAAACAGAGGGGTTGAAACATTGGGGCTGAAACAGAGGGGCTGGAACGGAGGGCGAGAAACAGAGTGCGAGAAACAGAGGGGCTGAAACAGTGGCGAGAAACAGAGGGTGATAAACAGAGTCCGAGAAACAGAGGGGCTGAAACAGAGGGCGAGAAACAGAGGGTGAGAAACAGAGTGCGAGAACCTGAGGGCGCAAAACAGAGGGCGAGAAACAGAGGGCAAGAAACGGAGTGTGAGAAACAAAGGGGCTAGAACGTAGGGCACGAAACAGGGTGCAAGAAACAGAGTACGAGAAACAGATGGCGAGAAACAGTGGGCGAGAAACAGAGTACGAGAAACAGATGGGTTGAAACATTGGGGCTGAAACAGAGGGGCTGGAACGGAGGGCGAGAAACAGAGTGCGAGAAACAGAGGGGCTGAAACAGTGTGCGAGAAACAGAGGGCGCAAAACAGAGAGCAAGAAACAGAGGGCGAGAAACAGAGTGTGAGAAACAAAGGGGTTAGAACGGAGGGCATGAAACAGGGTGCGAGAAACAGAGGGGCTGAAACAGTGGGCGAGAAACAGAGGGCGATAAACAGAGTGTGAGAAACAGAGGGGTTGAAACATTGGGGCTGAAACAGAGGGGCTGGAACGGAGTGCGAGAAACAGAGGATCTGAAACAGAGGGGCTGAAACAGTGGGCGAGAAACAGAGGGCGAGAAACAGAGGGTGAGAAACAGAGGGGCTGAAACAGAGGGTGAGAATCAGAGGGTCAGAAACAGAGGGCGAGAAACAGAGGGCGATAAACAGAGTGTGAGAAACAGAGGGGTTGAAACATTGGGGCTGAAACAGAGGGCGAGAAACAGAGGGCGAGAAACAGAGGGTGAGAAACAGAGGGGCTGAAACAGTGGGCGAGAAACAGAGGGTGATAAACAGAGTGTGAGAAACAGAGGGGTTGAAACATTGGGGCTGAAACAGAGGGGCTGAAACAGTGGGCGAGAAACAGAGGGTGATAAACAGAGTGCAAGAAACAGAGGGGCTGAAACAGAGGGCGAGAAACAGAGGGTGAGAAACAGAGGGGCTGAAACAGAGGGTGAGAATCAGAGGGTCAGAAACAGAGGGCGAGAAACAGAGGGCGATAAACAGAGTGTGAGAAACAGAGGGGTTGAAACATTGGGGCTGAAACAGAGGGCGAGAAACAGAGGGCGAGAAACAGAAGGTGAGAAACAGAGGGTCAGAAACAGTGGGCGAGAAACAGAGGGCGATAAACAGAGTGTGAGAAACAGAGGGGTTGAAACATTGGGGCTGAAACAGAGAGGCTGGAACGGAGGGCGAGAAACAGAGTGCGAGAAACAGAGGGGCTGAAACAGTGGGCGAGAAACAGAGGGCAATAAACAGAGTACGAGAAACAGGGGCTGAAACAGAGGGCGAGAAACAGATGGGCTGAAACAGAGGGAGAGAAACAGAGGGGCTGAAACAGAGGGCGATAAACAGAGTGTGAGAAACAGAGGGGTTGAAACATTGGGGCTGAAACAGAGGGGCTGGAACGGATGGTGAGAAACAGAGGGCGAGAAACAGAGGGGCTGAAACAGTGGGCTAGAAACAGATGGCGATAAACAGAGTGCGAGAAACAGAGGGGCTGAAACAGAGGGCGAGAAAAAGTGGGTAAGAAACAGAGGGCGAGAAACAGAGTGGCTGAAACAGAGGGTGAGAAACAGGGGGTAAGAAACAGAGGGCGAGAAACAGAGTGGCTGAAACAGAGGGTGAGAAACAGATGTACTGAAACAGAGGGCGAGAAACTGAGGGCGCAAAACAGAGGGCGAGAAGCAGAGGGCAAGAAACGGAGTGTGAGAAACAAAGGGGCTAGAACGGAGGGCGCGAAACAGGGTGCAAGAAACAGAGTGGCTGAAACAGTGGGCGAGAAACAGAGTACGAGAAACAGACGGGTTGAAACATTGGGGCTGAAACAGAGGTGCTGGAACGGAGGGCGAGAAACAGAGTGCGAGAAACAGAGGGGCTGAAACAGTGTGCGAGAAACAGAGGGCGCAAAACAGAGAGCAAGAAACAGAGGGCGAGAAACAGAGTGTGAGAAACAAAGGGGCTAGAACGGAGGGCATGAAACAGGGTGCGAGAAACAGAGGGGCTGAAACAGTGGGCGAGAAACAGAGGGCGATAAACAGAGTGTGAGAAACAGAGGGGTTGAAACATTGGGGCTGAAACAGAGGGGCTGGAACGGAGTGCGAGAAACAGAGGGTCTGAAACAGAGGGGCTGAAACAGTGGGCGAGAAACAGAGGGTGATAAACAGAGTGCGAGAAACAGAGGGGCTGAAACAGAGGGCAAGAAACAGAGGGCGAGAAACAGAGGGTGAGAAACAGAGGGGCTGAAACAGAGGGTGAGAATCAGAGGGTCAGAAACAGAGGGCGAGAAACAGAGGGCGATAAACAGAGTGTGAGAAACAGAGGGGTTGAAACATTGGGGCTGAAACAGAGGGCGAGAAACAGAGGGCGAGAAACAGAGGGTGAGAAACAGAGGGGCTGAAACAGAGGGTGAGAATCAGAGGGTCAGAAACAGTGGGCGAGAAACAGAGGGCGATAAACAGAGTGTGAGAAACAGAGGGGTTGAAACATTGGGGCTGAAACAGAGGGGCTGGAACGGAGGGCGAGAAACAGAGTGCGAGAAACAGAGGGGCTGAAACAGTGGGCGAGAAACAGAGGGCAATAAACAGAGTACGAGAAACAGGGGCTGAAACAGAGGGTGAGAAACAGATGGGCTGAAACAGAGGGAGAGAAACAGAGGGGCTGAAACAGAGGGCTATAAACAGAGTGTGAGAAACAGAGGGGTTGAAACATTGGGGCTGAAACAGAGGGGCTGGAACGGATGGTGAGAAACAGAGGGCGAGAAACAGAGGGGCTGAAACAGTGGGCGAGAAACAGATGGCGATAAACAGAGTGCGAGAAACAGAGGGGCTGAAACAGAGGGCGAGAAACAGGGGGTAAGAAACAGAGGGCGAGAAACAGAGTGGCTGAAACTGAGGGTGATAAACAGATGTACTGAAACAGAGGGCGAGAAACAGAGTGCGAGAAACTGAGGGCGCAAAACAGAGGGCGAGAAACAGAGGGGAAGAAACAGAGTGTGAGAAACAAAGGGGCTAGAACGGAGGGCACGAAACAGGGTGCAAGAAACAGAGTGGCTGAAACAGTGGGCGAGAAACAGAGTACGAGAAACAGATGGGTTGAAACATTGGGGCTGAAACAGAGGGGCTGGAACGGAGGGCGAGAAACAGAGTGCGAGAAACAGAGGGGCTGAAACAGTGGGCGAGAAACAGAGGGCGCAAAACAGAGAGCAAGAAACAGAGGGCGAGAAACAGTGTGTGAGAAATAAAGGGGCTAGAACGGAGGGCATGAAACAGGGTGCGAGAAACAGAGGGGCTGAAACAGTGGGCGAGAAACAGAGGGCGATAAACAGAGTGTGAGAAACAGAGGGGTTGAACATTGGGGCTGAAACATTGGGGCTGGAACGGAGTGCGAGAAACAGAGGGGCTGAAACAGTGGGCGAGCAACAGAGGGTGATAAACAGAGTGCAAGAAACAGAGGGGCTGAAACAGAGGGCGAGAAACAGAGGGCGAGAAACAGAGGGTGAGAAACAGAGGGGCTGAAACAGAGGGTGAGAATCAGAGGGTCAGAAACAGAGGGCGAGAAACAGAGGGTGAGAAACAGAGGGTCAGAAACAGAGGGGCTGAAATAATTGGCTAAAACAGAGGGTGAGAAACAGAGGGCGAGAAAAAGAGGGCGAGAAACACAGGGCGAGACACAGAGGGGCTGAAACAGAGGGGCTGAAACAGAGGGTGAGAAACAGATGGGATGAAACAGAGGGCGAGAAACAGAGGGTGAGAAACAGAGGGCTAGATTCAGAGGGAGAGAAACAGTGGGGCTGAAACAGAGGGTCTGAAACAGAGAGACTGAAACAGATGGCAAGAAACAGAGGGTGAGAAATGGAGGGGCTGAAACAGATGGACTGAAACAGATGGGCTGGAACAGAGTGGGAGAAACAGAGGGCGCAAAACAGAGGGCGAGAAACAGAGGGTGAGAAACAGAGTGTGAGAAACAGAGGGGCTGGAACGGAGTGCGAGAAACAGAGGGTGAGAAACAGAGTGCGAGAAACAGAGTGGCTGAAACAGGGAGCGAGAAACAGATGGACTGAAACAGAGGGCGAGAAACAGAGTGCAAGAAACTGAGGGCGCAAAACAGAGGGCGAGAAACAGAGTGTGAGAAACTGAGGGCGCAAAACAGAGGGCGAGAAACAGACGGCGAGAAACAGAGTGTGAGAAACAAAGGGGCTAGAACGGAGGGCAAGAAACAGAGTGCGAGAAACAGAGGTGCTGAAACAGTGGGCGAGAAACAGAGGGCAATAAACAGAGTGCGAGAAACAGAGGGGCTGAAACAGAGGGCGAGAAACAGAGGGCGAGAAACAGAGGGGCTGAAACAGAGGGTCAGAAACAGAAGGCGAGAAACAGAGTCCGAGAAACAGAGGGGCTGAAACACAGGGGCTGAAATAATTGGCTGAAACAGAGGGTGAGAAACAGAGGGCGATAATTAGAGTGCGAGAAACAGAAGGGCTGAAACAGGGGGTGAGAAACAGAGGGTGAGAAACAGAGGGCGATAAACAGAGTGTGAGAAACAGAGGGTGAGAAACAGATGAACTGAAACAGAGGTTGAGAAATAGAGTGCGAGAAACTGTGGGCGCACAACAGAGGGCGAGAAACAGAGGGCGAGAATCAGAGTGTGAGAAACAAAGGGACTAGAATGGAGGGCAAGAAACAGGGTGCAAGAAACAGAGGGGCTGAAGCAGTGGGCGAGAAACAGAGGGTGATAAACAGAGTGCGAGAAACAGAGGGGCTGAAACAGAGGGCGAGAAACAGAGGGTGAGAAACAGAGGGGCTGAAACAGAGGGTGAGAAACAGAGGGTCAGAATCAGGGGGCGAGAAACAGAGTCCGAGAAACAGAAGGGCTGAAACAGAGGGGCTGAAATAATTGGCTGAAACAGTGGGTGAGAAACAGAGGGTGAGAAAAAGAGGGCGAGAAACAGAGGGCGAGACACAGAGGGGCTGAAACAGAGGGCTTAAAACAGAGGGTGAGAAACAGATGGGTTGAAACAGGGCGTCTGAAACAGAGAGACTAAAACAGATGGCGAGAAACAGAGGGTGAGAAATGGAGGGGCTGAAACAGATGGACTGAAACAGATGGGCTGGAACAGAGTGGGAGAAACAGAGGGCGCAAAACAGAGGGCGAGAAACACAGGGCAAGAAACAGAGTGTGAGAAACAGAGGGGCTGGAACGGAGGGCGAGAAACAGAGGGTGAGAAACAGAGTGCGAGAAACAGAGTGGCTGAAACAGCGGGTGAGAAAGAGAGGGGCTGAAACAGATGGCGAGAAACAGAGGGCGAGAAATTTATGGGCTGAAACAGAGGGTGAGAAACAGAGGGCGAGAAACAGCGTGCGATAAACAGAGTGCGAGAAACAGAGGGGCTGAAACAGAGGGCGAGAAACAGAGGGCGAGAAACAGAGGGTCTGAAACAGAGGGTGAGAAACAGAGGGTCAGAAACAGAAGGCGAGAAACAGAGTCCAAGAAACAGAGGGGCTGAAACAGACGGGCTGAAATAATTGGTTGAAACAGAGGGTGAGAAACAGAGGGCGAGAAAAAGAGGGCGAGAAACAGAGGGCGAGACACAGAGGGTGAGAAACAGAGGGGCTGACACAGAGGGCATGAAACAAAGGGTGAGAAACAGATGGGCTGAAACAGAGGGCGAGAAACAGAGGGTGAGAAACAGAGGTCTAGATTCAGAGGGCGAGAAACAGTGGGGCCGAAACAGAGGGTCTGAAACAGAGTGCGAGAAACTGAAGGGCTGAAACAGAGGGTCTGAAACAGAGAGACTGAAACAGATGGCGAGAAACAGAGGGCGAGAAATGGAGGGGCTGAAACAGAGGGACTGAAACAGATGGGCTGGAACAGTGGGAGAGAAACAGAGGGGCTGAAACAGAGGGCGAGAAACACAGGGCAAGAAACAGAGTGTGAGAAACAGAGGGGCTGGAACGGAGGGCGAGAAACAGAGGGTGAGAAACAGAGTGAGAGAAACAGAGTGGCTGAAACAGAGAGCGAGAAACAGATGGACTGAAACAGAGGGCGAGAATCAGAGTGCGAGAAACTGAGGGCGCAAAACAGAGGGCGAGAAACAGAGGGCGAGAAACAGAGTGTGAGAAACAAAGGAGCTAGAACGGAGGGCAAGAAACAGGGTGCGAGAAACAGAGGGGCTGAAACAGTGGGCGAGAAACAGATGGGCTGAAACAGAGTGCGAGAAACAGAGGGGCTGAAACAGAGGGCTATAAACAGAGAGTGAGAAACAGAGGGGTTGAAACATTGGGGCTGAAACAGAGGGGCTGGAACGGAGGTTGAGATACAGAGGGCGAGAAACAGAGGGGCTGAAACAGTGGGCGAGAAACAGAGGGTGAGAAACAGCGTGCGAGAAACTGAGGGCGCAAGACAGAGGGCGCAAAACAGAGGGTGAGAAACAGAGGGGCTAGAACGGAGGGCAAGAAACAGGTTGCGAGAAACAGAGGGGCTGAAACAGTGGGCGAGAAACAGAGGGCGATAAACAGACTACGAGAAACAGATGGGTTGAAACATTGGGGCTAAAACAGAGCGGCTGGAACGGAGGGCGAGAAACAGAGTGCGCGAAACAGTGGGGCTGAAACAGTGGGCGAGAAACAGAGGGCGATAAACAGAGGGCGAGAAACATAGGGGCTGAAACAGAGGGTGAGAAACAGAAGGTCAGAAACAGAGGGCGAGAAAAGAGTCCGAGAAACAGAGGGGCTGAAATAATTGGCTGAAACACAGGGTGAGAAACAGAGGGCGAGAAAAAGAGGGCGAGAAACAGAGGGCGAGACACAGAGGGGCTGAAACAGAGGGGCTGGAACGGAGGTTGAGATACAGAGCGCGAGAAACAGAGGGGCTGAAACAGTGGGCGAGAAACAGCGTGCGAGAAACTGAGGGCGCAAAACAAAGGGCGCAAAACAGAGGGTGAGAAACAGAGGGCAAGAAACAGAGTGTGAGAAACAGTGGGGCTGGAACGGAGGGCGAGAAACAGAGGGTGAGAAACGGAATGCGAGAAACAGTTTGGCTGAAACAGAGAGCGAAAAATTGATGGACTGAAACAGAGGGCGAGAAACAAGGTGCGAGCAACTGAGGGCGCAAAACAGAGGGCGAGAAACAGAGTGTGAAAAACAAAGGGGCTAGAACGGAGGGCAAGAAACAGGGTGCGAGAAACAGAGGGGCTGAAACAGTGGGCGAGAAACAGAGGGCGATAAACAGACTACGAGAAACAGATGGGTTGAAACATTGGGGCTAAAACAGAGCGGCTGGAACGGAGGGCGAGAAACAGTGTGCGAGAAACAGTGGGGCTGAAACAGTGGGCGAGAAACAGAGGGCGATAAACAGAGCGCGAGAAACATAGGGACTGAAACAGAGGGTGAGAAACAGAAGGTCAGAAACAGAGGACGAGAAAAGAGTCCGAGAAACAGAGGGGCTGAAATAATTGGCTGAAACAGAGGGTGAGAAACAGAGGGCGAGAAAAAGAGGGCGAGAAACAGAGGGCGAGACACAGAGGGGCTGAAACAGAGGGGCTGAAACAGAGGGCGTGAAACAGAGGGTGAGAAACAGATGGGCAGAAACAGAGGGCAAGAAACAGAGGGCGAGAAACAGAGGGCGAGAAACATAGGGGCTGAAACAGAGGGTGAGAAACAGAGGGTGAGAAACAGATCGGCTGAAACAGAGGGCAAGAAACAGAGGGCTAGATTCAGAGGGCGAGAAACAGTGGGGCTGAAACAGAGGGTCTGAAACAGAGGGAGAGAAACAGATGGGCTGAAACAGAGGGTCTGAAACAGAAAGACTGAAACAGATGGCGAGAAACAGAGGGCGAGAAATGGAGGGGCTGAAACAGAGGGACTGAAACAGATGGGCTGGAACAGAGTGAGAGAAACAGAGGGCGCAAAACAGAGGGCGAGAAACAGAGGGCAAGAAACAGAGTGTGAGAATAGGAGGGGCTGGAACGGAGGGCGAGAAACAGAGGGTGAGAAACAGAGTGCAAGAAACAGAGTGGCTGAAACAGATGCCGAGAAACAGATGGACTGAAACAGAGGGCGAGAAACAGAGTGTGAGAAACTGAGGGCGCAAAACAGAGAGCAAGAAACAGAGGGCGAGAAACAGAGTGTGAGAAACAAAGGGGCTAGAACGGAGGGCATGAAACAGGGTGCGAGAAACAGAGGGGCTGAAACAGTGGGCGAGAAATTGAGGGGCTGAAACAGAGGGACTGAAACAGATGGGCTGGAACAGAGTGAGAGAAACAGAGGGCGCAAAACAGAGGGCGAGAAACAGAGGGCAAGAAACAGCGTGTGAGAAACAGAGAGGCTGGAACGGAGGGCGAGAAACAGAGGGTGAGAAACAGAGTGCGATAAACAGAGGGGCTGAAACAGAGAGCGAGAAACAGATGGACTGAAACAGAGGGCGAGAAACAGAGTGCGAGAAACTGAGGGCGCAAAACAGAGGGCGAGAAACAGAGTGTGAGAAACAAAGGAGCTAGAACGGAGGGCAAGAAACAGGGTGCGAGAAACAGAGGGGCTGAAACAGTGGGCGAGAAACAGATGGGCTGAAACAGAGTGCGAGAAACAGAGGGGCTGAAACAGTGGGCGATAAACAGAGAGTGAGAAACAGAGTGGTTGAAACATTGGGGCTGAAACAGAGGGGCTGGAACGGAGTTTGAGATACAGAGGGCGAGAAACAGAGGGGCTGAAACAGTGGGCGAGAAACAGAGGGCGAGAAACAGCGTGCGAGAATCTAAGGGCGCAAAACAGAGGGCGCAAAACAAAGGGTGAGAAACAGAGGGCAAGAAACAGTGTGTGAGAAACAGTGGGGCTGGAACGGAGGGCGAGAAACAGAGGGTGAGAAACGGAATGCGAGAAACAGATTGGCTGAAACAGAGAGCGAGAAACAGATGGACTGAAACAGAGGGCGAGAAACAGAGTGCGAGCAACTGAGGGCGCAAAACAGAGGGCGAGAAACAGAGTGTGAAAAACAAAGGGGCTAGAACGGAGGGCAAGAAACAGGGTGCGAGAAACAGAGGGACTGAAACAGTGGGCGAGAAACAGAGGGCGATAAACAGACTACGAGAAACAGATGGGTTGAAACATTGGGGCTAAAACAGAGCGGCTGGAACGGAGGGCGAGAAACAGAGTGCGAGAAACAGTGGGGCTGAAACAGTGGGCGAGAAACAGAGGGCGATAAACAGAGGGCGAGTAACATAGGGGCTGAAACAGAGGGTGAGAAACAGAAGGTCAGAAACAGAGGGCGAGAAAAGAGTCTGAGAAACAGAGGGGCTGAAATAATTGGCTGAAACAGAGGGTGAGAAACAGAGGGCGAGAAAAAGAGGGCGAGAAACAGAGGGTGAGACACAGTGGGGCTGAAACAGAGGGGCTGAAACAGAGGGCGTGAAACAGAGGGTGAGAAACAGATGGGCTGAAACAGAGGGCAAGAAACAGAGGGTGATAAACAGAGGGCGAGAAACATAGGGGCTGAAACAGAGGGTGAGAAACAGAGGGTCAGAAGCAGAGGGCGAGAAAAGAGTCCGAGAAACAGAGGGGCTGAAATAATTGGCTGAAACAGAGGGTGAGAAACGGAGGGCGAGAAAAAGAGGGCGAGAAACAGAGGGCGAGACACAGAGGGGCTGAAACAGAGGGGCTGAAACAGAGGGCGTGAAACAGAGGGTGAGAAACAGATGGGCTGAAACAGAGGGCGTGAAACAGAGGGCTAGATTCAGAGGGCGAGAAACAGTGGGGCTGAAACAGAGGGTCTGAAACAGAGGGAGAGAAACAGATGGGCTGAAACTGAGGGTCTGAAACAGAAAGACTGAAACAGATGGTGAGAAACAGAGGGCGAGAAATGGAGGGTCTTAAACAGAGGGACTGAAACAGATGGGCTGGAACAGAGTGAGAGAAACAGAGGGCGCAAAACAGAGGGCGAGAAACAGAGGGGAAGAAACAGAGTGTGAGAATAGGAGGGGCTGGAACGGAGGGCGAGAAACAGAGGGTGAGGAACAGAGTGCAAGAAACAGAGTGGCTGAAACAGAGAGCGAGAAACAGAGGGCGAGAAACAGAGTGTGAGAAACTGAGGGCGCAAAACAGAGAGAAAGAAACAGAGGGCGAGAAACAGAGTGTGAGAAACAAAGGGGCTAGAACGGAGGGCATGAAACAGGGTGCGAGAAACAGAGGGGCTGAAACAGTGGGCGAGAAATGGAGGGGCTGAAACAGAGGGACTGAAACATATGGGCTGGAACAGAGTGAGAGAAACAGAGGGCGCAAAACAGAGGGCGAGAAACAGAGGGCAAGAAACAGCGTGTGAGAAACAGAGGGGCTGGAACGGAGGGCGAGAAACAGAGGGTGAAAAACAGAGGGCAAGAAACAGAGGGGCTGAAACAGAGAGCGAGAAACAGATGGACTGAAACAGAGGGCGAGAAACAGAGTGCGAGAAACTGAGGGCACAAAACAGAGGGCGAGAAACAGAGGGCGAGAAACAGAGTGTGAGAAACAAAGGAGCTAGAACGGAGAGCAAGAAACAGGGTGCGAGAAACAGAGGGGCTGAAACAGTGGGCGAGAAACAGATGGGCTGAAACAGAGTGCGAGAAACAGAGGGGCTGAAACAGAGGGCGATAAACAGATAGTGAGAAACAGAGGGGTTGAAACATTGGGGCTGAAACAGAGGGGCTGGAACGGAGGTTGAGATACAGAGGGTGAGAAACAGAGGGGCTGAAACAGTGGGCGAGAAACAGAGGACGAGAAACAGCGTGCGAGAAACTGAGGGTGCAAAACAGAGGGCGCAAAACAGAGGGTGAGAAACAGAGGGCAAGAAACAGAGGGTGAGAAACAGTGGGGCTGGAACGGAGGGCGAGAAACAGAGGGTGAGAAACAGAATGCGAGAAACAGATTGGCTGAAACAGAGAGCGAGAAACAGATGGACTGAAACAGAGGGCGAGAAACAGAGTGCGAGCAACTGAGGCCGCAAAACAGAGGGCGAGAAACAGAGTGTGAAAAACAAAGGGGCTAGAACGGAGGGCAAGAAACAGGGTGCGAGAAACAGAGGGGCTGAAACAGTGGGCGAGAAACAGAGGGCGATAAACAGACTACGAGATACAGATGCGTTGAAATATTGGGGCTAAAACAGAGCGGCTGGAACGGAGGGCGAGAAACGGAGTGCGAGAAACAGTGGGGCTGAATCAGTGGGCGAGAAACAGAGGGTGATAAACAGAGGGCGAGAAACATAGGGGCTGAAACAGAGGGTGAGAAACAGAAGGTCAGAAACAGAGGGCGAGAAAAGAGTCTGAGAAACAGAGGGGCTGAAATAATTGGCTGAAACAGATGGTGAGAAACAGAGGGCGAGAAAAAGAGGGCGAGAAACAGAGGGCGAGACACAGAGGGGCTGAAACAGAGGGGCTGAAACAGAGGGCGTGAAACAGAGGGTGAGAAACAGATGGGCTGAAACAGAGGGCGTGAAACAGAGGGCTAGATTCAGAGGGCGAGACACAGAGGGGCTGAAACAGAGGGGCTGGAACGGAGGTTGAGATACAGAGCGCGAGAAACAGAGGGGTTGAAACAGTGGGCGAGAAACAGCGTGCGAGAAACTGAGGGCGCAAAACAAAGGGCGCAAAACAGAGGGTGAGAAACAGAGGGCAAGAAACAGAGTGTGAGAAACAGTGGGGCTGGAACGGAGGGCGAGAAACAGAGGGTGAGAAACGGAATGCGAGAAACAGATTGGCTGAAACAGAGAGCGAAAAATTGATGGACTGAAACAGAGGGCGAGAAACAAGGTGCGAGAAACTGAGGGCGCAAAACAGAGGGCGAGAAACAGAGTGTGAAAAACAAAGGGGCTAGAACGGAGGGCAAGAAACAGGGTGCGAGAAACAGAGGGGCTGAAACAGTGGGCGAGAAACAGAGGGCGATAAACAGACTACGAGAAACAGATGGGTTGAAATATTGGGGCTAAAACAGAGCGGCTGGAACGGAGGGCGAGAAACAGAGTGCGAGAAACAGTGGGGCTGAAACAGTGGGCGAGAAACAGAGGGTGATAAACAGAGGGCGAGAAACATAGGGGCTGAAACAGAGGGTGAGAAACAGAAGGTCAGAAACAGAGGGCGAGAAAAGAGTCTGAGAAACAGAGGGGCTGAAATAATTGGCTGAAACAGAGGGTGAGAAACAGAGGGCGAGAAAAAGAGGGCGAGAAACAGAGGGCGAGACACAGAGGGGCTGAAACAGAGGGGCTGAAACAGAGGGCGTGAAACAGAGGGTGAGAAACAGATTGGCTGAAACAGAGGGCGTGAAACAGAGGGCTAGATTCAGAGGGCGAGACACAGAGGGGCTGAAACAGAGGGGCTGGAACGGAGGTTGAGATACAGAGCGCGAGAAACAGAGGGGCTGAAACAGTGGGCGACAAACAGCGTGCGAGAAACTGAGGGCGCAAAACAAAGGGCGCAAAACAGAGGGTGAGAAACAGAGGGCAAGAAACAGAGTGTGAGAAACAGTGGGGCTGGAACGGAGGGCGAGAAACAGAGGGTGAGAAACGGAATGCGAGAAACAGTTTGGCTGAAACAGAGAGCGAAAAATTGATGGACTGAAACAGAGGGCGAGAAACAAGGTGCGAGCAACTGAGGGCGCAAAACAGAGGGTGAGAAACAGAGTGTTAAAAACAAAGGGGCTAGAACGGAGAGCAAGAAACAGGGTGCGAGAAACAGAGGGGCTGAAACAGTGGGCGAGAAACAGAGGGCGATAAACAGACTACGAGAAACAGATGGGTTGAAACATTGGGGCTAAAACAGAGCGGCTGGAACGGAGGGCGAGAAACAGTGTGCGAGAAACAGTGGGGCTGAAACAGTGGGCGAGAAACAGAGGGCGATAAACAGAGCGCGAGAAACATAGGGGCTGAAACAGAGGGTGAGAAACAGAAGGTCAGAAACAGATGACGAGAAAAGAGTCCGAAAAACAGAGGGGCTGAAATAATTGGCTGAAACAGAGGGTGAGAAACAGAGGGCGAGAAAAAGAGGGCGAGAAACAGAGGGCGAGACACAGAGGGGCTGAAACAGAGGGGCTGAAACAGAGGGCGTGAAACAGAGGGTGAGAAACAGATGGGCTGAAACAGAGGGCAAGAAACAGTGGGCGAGAAACAGAGGGCGAGAAACATAGGGGCTGAAACAGAGGGTGAGAAACAGAGGGTGAGAAACAGATCGGCTGAAACAGAGGGCGAGAAACAGAGGGCTAGATTCAGAGGGCGAGAAACAGTGGGGCTGAAACAGAGGGTCTGAAACAGAGGGAGAGAAACAGATGGGCTGAAACAGAGGGTCTGAAACAGAAAGACTGAAACAGATGGCGAGAAACAGAGGGCGAGAAATGGAGGGGCTGAAACAGAGGGACTGAAACAGATGGACTGGAACAGAGTGAGAGAAACAGAGGGCGCAAAACAGAGGGCGAGAAACAGAGGGCAAGAAACAGAGTGTGAGAATAGGAGGGGCTGGAACGGAGGGCGAGAAACAGAGTGCGAGAAACAGTGGGGCTGAATCAGTGGGCGAGAAACAGAGGGTGATAAACAGAGGGCGAGAAACATAGGGGCTGAAACAGAGGGTGAGAAACAGAAGGTCAGAAACAGAGGGCGAGAAAAGAGTCTGAGAAACAGAGGGGCTGAAATAATTGGCTGAAACAGATGGTGAGAAACAGAGGGCGAGAAAAAGAGGGCGAGAAACAGAGGGCGAGACACAGAGGGGCTGAAACAGAGGGGCTGAAACAGAGGGCGTGAAACAGAGGGTGAGAAACAGATGGGCTGAAACAGAGGGCGTGAAACAGAGGGCTAGATTCAGAGGGCGAGACACAGAGGGGCTGAAACAGAGGGGCTGGAACGGAGGTTGAGATACAGAGCGCGAGAAACAGAGGGGTTGAAACAGTGGGCGAGAAACAGCGTGCGAGAAACTGAGGGCGCAAAACAAAGGGCGCAAAACAGAGGGTGAGAAACAGAGGGCAAGAAACAGAGTGTGAGAAACAGTGGGGCTGGAACGGAGGGCGAGAAACAGAGGGTGAGAAACGGAATGCGAGAAACAGATTGGCTGAAACAGAGAGCGAAAAATTGATGGACTGAAACAGAGGGCGAGAAACAAGGTGCGAGAAACTGAGGGCGCAAAACAGAGGGCGAGAAACAGAGTGTGAAAAACAAAGGGGCTAGAACGGAGGGCAAGAAACAGGGTGCGAGAAACAGAGGGGCTGAAACAGTGGGCGAGAAACAGAGGGCGATAAACAGACTACGAGAAACAGATGGGTTGAAATATTGGGGCTAAAACAGAGCGGCTGGAACGGAGGGCGAGAAACAGAGTGCGAGAAACAGTGGGGCTGAAACAGTGGGCGAGAAACAGAGGGTGATAAACAGAGGGCGAGAAACATAGGGGCTGAAACAGAGGGTGAGAAACAGAAGGTCAGAAACAGAGGGCGAGAAAAGAGTCTGAGAAACAGAGGGGCTGAAATAATTGGCTGAAACAGAGGGTGAGAAACAGAGGGCGAGAAAAAGAGGGCGAGAAACAGAGGGCGAGACACAGAGGGGCTGAAACAGAGGGGCTGAAACAGAGGGCGTGAAACAGAGGGTGAGAAACAGATTGGCTGAAACAGAGGGCGTGAAACAGAGGGCTAGATTCAGAGGGCGAGACACAGAGGGGCTGAAACAGAGGGGCTGGAACGGAGGTTGAGATACAGAGCGCGAGAAACAGAGGGGCTGAAACAGTGGGCGACAAACAGCGTGCGAGAAACTGAGGGCGCAAAACAAAGGGCGCAAAACAGAGGGTGAGAAACAGAGGGCAAGAAACAGAGTGTGAGAAACAGTGGGGCTGGAACGGAGGGCGAGAAACAGAGGGTGAGAAACGGAATGCGAGAAACAGTTTGGCTGAAACAGAGAGCGAAAAATTGATGGACTGAAACAGAGGGCGAGAAACAAGGTGCGAGCAACTGAGGGCGCAAAACAGAGGGTGAGAAACAGAGTGTTAAAAACAAAGGGGCTAGAACGGAGAGCAAGAAACAGGGTGCGAGAAACAGAGGGGCTGAAACAGTGGGCGAGAAACAGAGGGCGATAAACAGACTACGAGAAACAGATGGGTTGAAACATTGGGGCTAAAACAGAGCGGCTGGAACGGAGGGCGAGAAACAGTGTGCGAGAAACAGTGGGGCTGAAACAGTGGGCGAGAAACAGAGGGCGATAAACAGAGCGCGAGAAACATAGGGGCTGAAACAGAGGGTGAGAAACAGAAGGTCAGAAACAGAGGACGAGAAAAGAGTCCGAAAAACAGAGGGGCTGAAATAATTGGCTGAAACAGAGGGTGAGAAACAGAGGGCGAGAAAAAGAGGGCGAGAAACAGAGGGCGAGACACAGAGGGGCTGAAACAGAGGGGCTGAAACAGAGGGCGTGAAACAGAGGGTGAGAAACAGATGGGCTGAAACAGAGGGCAAGAAACAGTGGGCGAGAAACAGAGGGCGAGAAACATAGGGGCTGAAACAGAGGGTGAGAAACAGAGGGTGAGAAACAGATCGGCTGAAACAGAGGGCGAGAAACAGAGGGCTAGATTCAGAGGGCGAGAAACAGTGGGGCTGAAACAGAGGGTCTGAAACAGAGGGAGAGAAACAGATGGGCTGAAACAGAGGGTCTGAAACAGAAAGACTGAAACAGATGGCGAGAAACAGAGGGCGAGAAATGGAGGGGCTGAAACAGAGGGACTGAAACAGATGGACTGGAACAGAGTGAGAGAAACAGAGGGCGCAAAACAGAGGGCGAGAAACAGAGGGCAAGAAACAGAGTGTGAGAATAGGAGGGGCTGGAACGGAGGGCGAGAAACAGAGGGTGAGAAACAGAGTGCAAGAAACAGAGTGGCTGAAACAGATGCCGAGAAACAGATGGACTGAAACAGAGGGCGAGAAACAGAGTGCGAGAAACTGAGGGCGCAAAACAGAGAGCAAGAAACAGAGGGCGAGAAACAGAGTGTGAGAAACAAAGGGGCTAGAACGGAGGGCATGAAACAGGGTGCGAGAAACAGAGGGGCTGAAACAGTGGGCGAGAAATGGAGGGGCTGAAACAGAGGGACTGAAACAGATGGGCTGGAACAGAGTGAGAGAAACAGAGGGCGCAAAACAGAGGGCGAGAAACAGAGGGCAAGAAACAGCGTGTGAGAAACAGAGAGGCTGGAACGGAGGGCGAGAAACAGAGGGTGAGAAACAGAGTGCGAGAAACAGAGGGGCTGAAACAGAGAGCGAGAAACAGATGGACTGAAACAGAGGGCGAGAAACAGAGTGCGAGAAACTGAGGGCGCAAAACAGAGGGCGAGAAACAGAGTGTGAGAAACAAAGGAGCTAGAACGGAGGGCAAGAAACAGGGTGCGAGAAACAGAGGGGCTGAAACAGTGGGCGAGAAACAGATGGGCTGAAACAGAGTGCGAGAAACAGAGGGGCTGAAACAGTGGGCGATAAACAGAGAGTGAGAAACAGAGTGGTTGAAACATTGGGGCTGAAACAGAGGGGCTGGAACGGAGGTTGAGATACAGAGGGCGAGAAACAGAGGGGCTGAAACAGTGGGCGAGAAACAGAGGGCGAGAAACAGTGTGCGAGAATCTAAGGGCGCAAAACAGAGGGCGCAAAACAAAGGGTGAGAAACAGAGGGCAAGAAACAGTGTGTGAGAAACAGTGGGGCTGGAACGGAGGGCGAGAAACAGAGGGTGAGAAACGGAATGCGAGAAACAGATTGGCTGAAACAGAGAGCGAGAAACAGATGGACTGAAACAGAGGGCGAGAAACAGAGTGCGAGCAACTGAGGGCGCAAAACAGAGGGCGAGAAACAGAGTGTGAAAAACAAAGGGGCTAGAACGGAGGGCAAGAAACAGGGTGCGAGAAACAGAGGGACTGAAACAGTGGGCGAGAAACAGAGGGCGATAAACAGACAACGAGAAACAGATGGGTTGAAACATTGGGGCTAAAACAGAGCGGCTGGAACGGAGGGCGAGAAACAGAGTGCGAGAAACAGTGGGGCTGAAACAGTGGGCGAGAAACAGAGGGCGATAAACAGAGGGCGAGTAACATAGGGGCTGAAACAGAGGGTGAGAAACAGAAGGTCAGAAACAGAGGGCGAGAAAAGAGTCTGAGAAACAGAGGGGCTGAAATAATTGGCTGAAACAGAGGGTGAGAAACAGAGGGCGAGAAAAAGAGGGCGAGAAACAGAGGGTGAGATACAGTGGGGCTGAAACAGAGGGGCTGAAACAGAGGGCGTGAAACAGAGGGTGAGAAACAGATGGGCTGAAACAGAGGGCAAGAAACAGAGGGTGATAAACAGAGGGCGAGAAACATAGGGGCTGAAACAGAGGGTGAGAAACAGAGGGTCAGAAGCAGAGGGCGAGAAAAGAGTCCGAGAAACAGAGGGGCTGAAATAATTGGCTGAAACAGAGGGTGAGAAACAGAGGGCGAGAAAAAGAGGGCGAGAAACAGAGGGCGAGACACAGAGGGGCTGAAACAGAGGGGCTGAAACAGAGGGCGTGAAACAGAGGGTGAGAAACAGATGGGCTGAAACAGAGGGCGTGAAACAGAGGGCTAGATTCAGAGGGCGAGAAACAGTGGGGCTGAAACAGAGGGTCTGAAACAGAGGGAGAGAAACAGATGGGCTGAAACTGAGGGTCTGAAACAGAAAGACTGAAACAGATGGTGAGAAACAGAGGGCGAGAAATGGAGGGTCTGAAACGGAGGGACTGAAACAGATGGGCTGGAACAGAGTGAGAGAAACAGAGGGCGCAAAACAGAGGGCGAGAAACAGAGGGCAAGAAACAGAGTGTGAGAATAGGAGGGGCTGGAACGGAGGGCGAGAAACAGAGGGTGAGGAACAGAGTGCAAGAAACAGAGTGGCTGAAACAGAGAGCGAGAAACAGAGGGCGAGAAACAGAGTGTGAGAAACTGAGGGCGCAAAACAGAGAGAAAGAAACAGAGGGCGAGAAACAGAGTGTGAGAAACAAAGGGGCTAGAACGGAGGGCATGAAACAGGGTGCGAGAAACAGAGGGGCTGAAACAGTGGGCGAGAAATGGAGGGGCTGAAACAGAGGGACTGAAACAGATGGGCTGGAACAGAGTGAGAGAAACAGAGGGCGCAAAACAGAGGGCGAGAAACAGAGGGCAAGAAACAGCGTGTGAGAAACAGAGGGGCTGGAACGGAGGGCGAGAAACAGAGGGTGAAAAACAGAGGGCAAGAAACAGAGGGGCTGAAACAGAGAGCGAGAAACAGATGGGCTGAAACAGAGGGCGAGAAACAGAGTGCGAGAAACTGAGGGCACAAAACAGAGGGCGAGAAACAGAGGGCGAGAAACAGAGTGTGAGAAACAAAGGAGCTAGAACGGAGAGCAAGAAACAGGGTGCGAGAAACAGAGGGGCTGAAACAGTGGGCGAGAAACAGATGGGCTGAAACAGAGTGCGAGAAACAGAGGGGCTGAAACAGAGGGCGATAAACAGAGAGTGAGAAACAGAGGGGTTGAAACATTGGGGCTGAAACAGAGGGGCTGGAACGGAGGTTGAGATACAGAGGGTGAGAAACAGAGGGGCTGAAACAGTGGGCGAGAAACAGAGGGCGAGAAACAGCGTGCGAGAAACTGAGGGCGCAAAACAGAGGGCGCAAAACAGAGGGTGAGAAACAGAGGGCAAGAAACAGAGGGTGAGAAACAGTGGGGCTGGAACGGAGGGCGAGAAACAGAGGGTGAGAAACAGAATGCGAGAAACAGATTGGCTGAAACAGAGAGCGAGAAACAGATGGACTGAAACAGAGGGCGAGAAACAGAGTGCGAGCAACTGAGGCCGCAAAACAGAGGGCGAGAAACAGAGTGTGAAAAACAAAGGGGCTAGAACGGAGGGCAAGAAACAGGGTGCGAGAAACAGAGGGGCTGAAACAGTGGGCGAGAAACAGAGGGCGATAAACAGACTACGAGATACAGATGCGTTGAAATATTGGGGCTAAAACAGAGCGGCTGGAACGGAGGGCGAGAAACAGAGTGCGAGAAACAGTGGGGCTGAAACAGTGGGCGAGAAACAGAGGGTGATAAACAGAGGGCGAGAAACATAGGGGCTGAAACAGAGGGTGAGAAACAGAAGGTCAGAAACAGAGGGCGAGAAAAGAGTCTGAGAAACAGAGGGGCTGAAATAATTGGCTGAAACAGAGGGTGAGAAACAGAGGGCGAGAAAAAGAGGGCGAGAAACAGAGGGCGAGACACAGAGGGGCTGAAACAGAGGGGCTGAAACAGAGGGCGTGAAACAGAGGGTGAGAAACAGATGGGCTGAAACAGAGGGCGTGAAACAGAGGGCTAGATTCAGAGGGCGAGACACAGAGGGGCTGAAACAGAGGGGCTGGAACGGAGGTTGAGATACAGAGCGCGAGAAACAGAGGGGCTGAAACAGTGGGCGAGAAACAGCGTGCGAGAAACTGAGGGCGCAAAACAAAGGGCGCAAAACAGAGGGTGAGAAACAGAGGGCAAGAAACAGAGTGTGAGAAACAGTGGGGCTGGAACGGAGGGCGAGAAACAGAGGGTGAGAAACGGAATGCGAGAAACAGATTGGCTGAAACAGAGAGCGAAAAATTGATGGACTGAAACAGAGGGCGAGAAACAAGGTGCGAGAAACTGAGGGCGCAAAACAGAGGGCGAGAAACAGAATGTGAAAAACAAAGGGGCTAGAACGGAGGGCAAGAAACAGGGTGCGAGAAACAGAGGGGCTGAAACAGTGGGCGAGAAACAGAGGGCGATAAACAGACTACGAGAAACAGATGGGTTGAAATATTGGGGCTAAAACAGAGCGGCTGGAACGGAGGGCGAGAAACAGAGTGCGAGAAACAGTGGGGCTGAAACAGTGGGCGAGAAACAGAGGGTGATAAACAGAGGGCGAGAAACATAGGGGCTGAAACAGAGGGTGAGAAACAGAAGGTCAGAAACAGAGGGCGAGAAAAGAGTCTGAGAAACAGAGGGGCTGAAATAATTGGCTGAAACAGAGGGTGAGAAACAGAGGGCGAGAAAAAGAGGGCGAGAAACAGAGGGCGAGACACAGAGGGGCTGAAACAGAGGGGCTGAAACAGAGGGCGTGAAACAGAGGGTGAGAAACAGATGGGCTGAAACAGAGGGCGTGAAACAGAGGGCTAGATTCAGAGGGCGAGACACAGAGGGGCTGAAACAGAGGGGCTGGAACGGAGGTTGAGATACAGAGCGCGAGAAACAGAGGGGCTGAAACAGTGGGCGAGAAACAGCGTGCGAGAAACTGAGGGCGCAAAACAAAGGGCGCAAAACAGAGGGTGAGAAACAGAGGGCAAGAAACAGAGTGTGAGAAACAGTGGGGCTGGAACGGAGGGCGAGAAACAGAGGGTGAGAAACGGAATGCGAGAAACAGATTGGCTGAAACAGAGAGCGAAAAATTGATGGACTGAAACAGAGGGCGAGAAACAAGGTGCGAGCAACTGAGGGCGCAAAACAGAGGGCGAGAAACAGAGTGTGAAAAACAAAGGGGCTAGAACGGAGGGCAAGAAACAGGGTGCGAGAAACAGAGGGGCTGAAACAGTGGGCGAGAAACAGAGGGCGATAAACAGACTACGAGAAACAGATGGGTTGAAACATTGGGGCTAAAACAGAGCGGCTGGAACGGAGGGCGAGAAACAGTGTGCGAGAAACAGTGGGGCTGAAACAGTGGGCGAGAAACAGAGGGCGATAAACAGAGCGCGAGAAACATAGGGGCTGAAACAGAGGGTGAGAAACAGAAGGTCAGAAACAGAGGACGAGAAAAGAGTCCGAAAAACAGAGGGGCTGAAATAATTGGCTGAAACAGAGGGTGAGAAACAGAGGGCGAGAAAAAGAGGGCGAGAAACAGAGGGCGAGACACAGAGGGGCTGAAACAGAGGGGCTGAAACAGAGGGCGTGAAACAGAGGGTGAGAAACAGATGGGCTGAAACAGAGGGCAAGAAACAGTGGGCGAGAAACAGAGGGCGAGAAACATAGGGGCTGAAACAGAGGGTGAGAAACAGAGGGTGAGAAACAGATCGGCTGAAACAGAGGGCGAGAAACAGAGGGCTAGATTCAGAGGGCGAGAAACAGTGGGGTTGAAACAGAGGGTCTGAAACAGAGGGAGAGAAACAGATGGGCTGAAACAGAGGGTCTGAAACAGAAAGACTGAAACAGATGGCGAGAAACAGAGGGCGAGAAATGGAGGGGCTGAAACAGAGGGACTGAAACAGATGGGCTGGAACAGAGTGAGAGAAACAGAGGGCGCAAAACAGAGGGCGAGAAACAGAGGGCAAGAAACAGAGTGTGAGAATAGGAGGGGCTGGAACGGAGGGCGAGAAACAGAGGGTGAGAAACAGAGTGCAAGAAACAGAGTGGCTGAAACAGATGCCGAGAAACAGATGGACTGAAACAGAGGGCGAGAAACAGAGTGTGAGAAACTGAGGGCGCAAAACAGAGAGCAAGAAACAGAGGGCGAGAAACAGAGTGTGAGAAACAAAGGGGCTAGAACGGAGGGCATGAAACAGGGTGCGAGAAACAGAGGGGCTGAAACAGTGGGCGAGAAATTGAGGGGCTGAAACAGAGGGACTGAAACAGATGGGCTGGAACAGAGTGAGAGAAACAGAGGGCGCAAAACAGAGGGCGAGAAACAGAGGGCAAGAAACAGCGTGTGAGAAACAGAGAGGCTGGAACGGAGGGCGAGAAACAGAGGGTGAGAAACAGAGTGCGAGAAACAGAGGGGCTGAAACAGAGAGCGAGAAACAGATGGACTGAAACAGAGGGCGAGAAACAGAGTGCGAGAAACTGAGGGCGCAAAACAGAGGGCGAGAAACAGAGTGTGAGAAACAAAGGAGCTAGAACGGAGGGCAAGAAACAGGGTGCGAGAAACAGAGGGGCTGAAACAGTGGGCGAGAAACAGATGGGCTGAAACAGAGTGCGAGAAACAGAGGGGCTGAAACAGTGGGCGATAAACAGAGAGTGAGAAACAGAGTGGTTGAAACATTGGGGCTGAAACAGAGGGGCTGGAACGGAGGTTGAGATACAGAGGGCGAGAAACAGAGGGGCTGAAACAGTGGGCGAGAAACAGAGGGCGAGAAACAGTGTGCGAGAATCTAAGGGCGCAAAACAGAGGGCGCAAAACAAAGGGTGAGAAACAGAGGGCAAGAAACAGTGTGTGAGAAACAGTGGGGCTGGAACGGAGGGCGAGAAACAGAGGGTGAGAAACGGAATGCGAGAAACAGATTGGCTGAAACAGAGAGCGAGAAACAGATGGACTGAAACAGAGGGCGAGAAACAGAGTGCGAGCAACTGAGGGCGCAAAACAGAGGGCGAGAAACAGAGTGTGAAAAACAAAGGGGCTAGAACGGAGGGCAAGAAACAGGGTGCGAGAAACAGAGGGACTGAAACAGTGGGCGAGAAACAGAGGGCGATAAACAGACAACGAGAAACAGATGGGTTGAAACATTGGGGCTAAAACAGAGCGGCTGGAACGGAGGGCGAGAAACAGAGTGCGAGAAACAGTGGGGCTGAAACAGTGGGCGAGAAACAGAGGGCGATAAACAGAGGGCGAGTAACATAGGGGCTGAAACAGAGGGTGAGAAACAGAAGGTCAGAAACAGAGGGCGAGAAAAGAGTCTGAGAAACAGAGGGGCTGAAATAATTGGCTGAAACAGAGGGTGAGAAACAGAGGGCGAGAAAAAGAGGGCGAGAAACAGAGGGTGAGACACAGTGGGGCTGAAACAGAGGGGCTGAAACAGAGGGCGTGAAACAGAGGGTGAGAAACAGATGGGCTGAAACAGAGGGCAAGAAACAGAGGGCGATAAACAGAGGGCGAGAAACATAGGGGCTGAAACAGAGGGTGAGAAACAGAGGGTCAGAAGCAGAGGGCGAGAAAAGAGTCCGAGAAACAGAGGGGCTGAAATAATTGGCTGAAACAGAGGGTGAGAAACAGAGGGCGAGAATAAGAGGGCGAGAAACAGAGGGCGAGACACAGAGGGGCTGAAACAGAGGGGCTGAAACAGAGGGCGTGAAACAGAGGGTGAGAAACAGATGGGCTGAAACAGAGGGCGTGAAACAGAGGGCTAGATTCAGAGGGCGAGAAACAGTGGGGCTGAAACAGAGGGTCTGAAACAGAGGGAGAGAAACAGATGGGCTGAAACTGAGGGTCTGAAACAGAAAGACTGAAACAGATGGTGAGAAACAGAGGGCGAGAAATGGAGGGTCTGAAACAGAGGGACTGAAACAGATGGGCTGGAACAGAGTGAGAGAAACAGAGGGCGCAAAACAGAGGGCGAGAAACAGAGGGCAAGAAACAGAGTGTGAGAATAGGAGGGGCTGGAACGGAGGGCGAGAAACAGAGGGTGAGAAACAGAGTGCAAGAAACAGAGTGGCTGAAAGAGAGAGCGAGAAACAGAGGGCGAGAAACAGAGTGTGAGAAACTGAGGGCGCAAAACAGAGAGCAAGAAACAGAGGGCGAGAAACAGAGTGTGAGAAACAAAGGGGCTAGAACGGAGGGCATGAAACAGGGTGCGAGAAACAGAGGGGCTGAAACAGTGGGCGAGAAATGGAGGGGCTGAAACAGAGGGACTGAAACAGATGGGCTGGAACAGAGTGAGAGAAACAGAAGGCGCAAAACAGAGGGCGAGAAACAGAGGGCAAGAAACAGCGTGTGAGAAACAGAGGGGCTGGAACGGAGGGCGAGAAACAGAGGGTGAAAAACAGAGGGCAAGAAACAGAGGGGCTGAAACAGAGAGCGAGAAACAGATGGACTGAAACAGAGGGCGAGAAACAGAGTGCGAGAAACTGAGGGCGCAAAACAGAGGGCGAGAAACAGAGGGCGAGAAACAGAGTGTGAGAAACAAAGGAGCTAGAACGGAGAGCAAGAAACAGGGTGCGAGAAACAGAGGGGCTGAAACAGTGGGCGAGAAACAGATGGGCTGAAACAGAGTGCGGGAAACAGAGGGGCTGAAACAGAGGGCGATAAACAGAGAGTGAGAAACAGAGGGGTTGAAACATTGGGGCTGAAACAGAGGGGCTGGAACGGAGGTTGAGATACAGAGGGTGAGAAACAGAGGGGCTGAAACAGTGGGCGAGAAACAGAGGGCGAGAAACAGCGTGCGAGAAACTGAGGGCGCAAAACAGAGGGCGCAAAACAGAGGGTGAGAAACAGAAAGACTGAAACAGATGGCGAGAAACAGAGGGCGAGAAATGGATGGGCTGAAACAGAGGGACTGAAACAGATGGGCTGGAACAGAGTGAGAGAAACAGAGGGCGCAAAACAGAGGGCGAGAAACAGAGGGCAATAAAACAGAGTGTGAGAATACGAGGGGCTAGAATGGAGGGCGAGAAACAGAGGGTGAGGAACAGAGTGCAAGAAACAGAGTGGCTGAAACAGAGAGCGAGAAACAGATGGACTGAAACAGAGGGCGAGAAACAGAGTGCGAGAAACTGAGGGCGCAAAACAGAGAGCAAGAAACAGAGGGCAAGAAACAGAGTGTGAGAAACAAAGGGGCTAGAACGGAGGGCATGAAACAGGGTGCGAGAAACAGAGGGGCTGAAACAGTGGGCGAGAAATGGAGGGGCTGAAACAGAGGGACTGAAACAGATGGGCTGGAACAGAGTGAGAGAAACAAAGGGCGCAAAACAGAAGGCGAGAAACAGAGGGCAAGAAACAGAGTGTGAGAAACAGAGGGGCTGGAACGGAGGGCGAGAAACAGAGGGTGAGAAACAGAGTGCGAGAAACAGAGGGGCTGAAACAGAGAGCGAGAAACAGATGGACTGAAACAGAGGGCGAGAAACAGAGTGCGAGAAACTGAGGGCGCAAAACAGAGGGCGAGAAACAGAGGGCGAGAAACAGAGTGTGAGAAACAAAGGAGCTTGAACGGAGGGCAAGAAACAGGGTGCGAGAAACAGAGGGGCTGAAACAGTGGGCGAGAAACAGATGGGCTGAAACAGAGTGCAAGAAACAGAGGGGCTGAAACAGAGGGCGATAAACAGAGAGTGAGAAACAGAGGGGTTGAAACATTGGTGCTGAAACAGAGGGGCTGGAACGGAGGTTGAGATACAGAGGGCGAGAAACAGAGGGGCTGAAACAGTGGGCGAGAAACAGAGGGCGAGAAACAGCATGCGAGAAACTGAGGGCGCAAAACAGAGGGCGCAAAACAGAGGGTGAGAAACAGAGGCCAAGAAACAGAGTGTGAGAAACAGTGGGGCTGGAACGGAGGGCGAGAAACAGAGGGTGGGAAATGGAATGCGAGAAACAGATTGGCTGAAACAGAGAGCGAGAAACAGATGGACTGAAACAGAGGGCGAGAAACAGAGTGCAAGCAACTGAGGGCGCAAAACAGAGGGCGAGAAACAGAGTGTGAAAAACAAAGGGGCTAGAACGGAGGGCAAGAAACAGTGTGCGAGAAACAGAGGGGCTGAAACAGTGGGCGAGAAACAGAGGGCGATAAACAGACTACGAGAAACAGATGGGTTGAAACATTGGGGCTAAAACAGAGCGGCTGGAACGGAGGGCGAGAAACAGAGTGCGAGAAACAGTGGGGCTGAAACAGTGGGCGAGAAACAGAGGGTGATAAACAGAGGGCGAGAAACATAGGGGCTGAAACAGAGGGTGAGAAACAGAAGGTCAGAAACAGAGGGCGAGAAAAGAGTCTGAGAAACAGAGGGGCTGAAATAATTGGCTGAAACAGAGGGTGAGAAACAGAGGGCGAGAAAAAGAGGGCGAGAAACAGAGGGCGAGACACAGAGGGGCTGAAACAGAGGGGCTGAAACAGAGGGCGTGAAACAGAGGGTGAGAAACAGATGGGCTGAAACAGAGGGCGTGAAACAGAGGGCTAGATTCAGAGGGCGAGACACAGAGGGGCTGAAACAGAGTGGCTGGAACGGAGGTTGAGATACAGAGCGCGAGAAACAGAGGGGCTGAAACAGTGGGCGAGAAACAGCGTGCGAGAAACTGAGGGCGCAAAACAAAGTGCGCAAAACAGAGGGTGAGAAACAGAGGGCAAGAAACAGAGTGTGAGAAACAGTGGGGCTGGAACGGAGGGCGAGAAACAGAGGGTGAGAAACGGAATGCGAGAAACAGATTGGCTGAAACAGAGAGCGAAAAATTGATGGACTGAAACAGAGGGCGAGAAACAAGGTGCGAGAAACTGAGGGCGCAAAAGAGAGGGCGAGAAACAGAGAGTGAAAAACAAAGGGGCTAGAACGGAGGGCAAGAAACAGGGTGCGAGAAACAGAGGGGCTGAAACAGTGGGCGAGAAACAGAGGGCGATAAACAGACTACGAGAAACAGATGGGTTGAAATATTGGGGCTAAAACAGAGTGGCTGGAACGGAGGGCGAGAAACAGAGTGCGAGAAACAGTGGGGCTGAAACAGTGGGCGAGAAACAGAGGGTGATAAACAGAGGGCGAGAAACATAGGGGCTGAAACAGAGGGTGAGAAACAGAAGGTCAGAAACAGAGGGCGAGAAAAGAGTCTGAGAAACAGAGGGGCTGAAATAATTGGCTGAAACAGAGGGTGAGAAACAGAGGGCGAGAAAAAGAGGGCGAGAAACAGAGGGCGAGACACAGAGGGGCTGAAACAGAGGGGCTGAAACAGAGGGCGTGAAACAGAGGATGAGAAACAGATGGGCTGAAACAGAGGGCGTGAAACAGAGGGCTAGATTCAGAGGGCGAGACACAGAGGGGCTGAAACAGAGGGGCTGGAACGGAGGTTGAGATACAGAGCGCGAGAAACAGAGGGGCTGAAACAGTGGGCGAGAAACAGCGTGCGAGAAACTGAGGGCGCAAAACAAAGGGCGCAAAACAGAGGGTGAGAAACAGAGGGCAAGAAACAGAGTGTGAGAAACAGTGGGGCTGGAACGGAGGGCGAGAAACAGAGGGTGAGAAACGGAATGCGAGAAACAGATTGGCTGAAACAGAGAGCGAAAAATTGATGGACTGAAACAGAGGGCGAGAAACAAGGTGCGAGAAACTGAGGGCGCAAAACAGAGGGCGAGAAACAGAGTGTGAAAAACAAAGGGGCTAGAACGGAGGGCAAGAAACAGGGTGCGAGAAACAGAGGGGCTGAAACAGTGGACGAGAATCAGAGGGCGATAAACAGACTACGAGAAACAGATGGGTTGAAACATTGGGGCTAAAACAGAGCGGCTGGAACGGAGGGCGAGAAACAGTGTGCGAGAAACAGTGGGGCTGAAACAGTGGGCGAGAAACAGAGGGCGATAAACAGAGCGCGAGAAACATAGGGGCTGAAACAGAGGGTGAGAAACAGAAGGTCAGAAACAGAGGACGAGAAAAGAGTCCGAAAAACAGAGGGGCTGAAATAATTGGCTGAAACAGAGGGTGAGAAACAGAGGGCGAGAAAAAGAGGGCGAGAAACAGAGGGCGAGACACAGAGGGGCTGAAACAGAGGGGCTGAAACAGAGGGTCTGAAACAGAGGGAGAGAAACAGATTGGCTGAAACAGAGGGCAAGAAACAGTGGGCGAGAAACAGAGGGCGAGAAACATAGGGGCTGAAACAGAGGGTGAGAAACAGAGGGTGAGAAACAGATCGGCTGAAACAGAGGGCGAGAAACAGAGGGCTAGATTCAGAGGGCGAGAAACAGTGGGGCTGAAACAGAGGGTCTGAAACAGAGGGAGAGAAACAGATGGGCTGAAACAGAGGGTCTGAAACAGAAAGACTGAAACAGATGGCGAGAAACAGAGGGCGAGAAATGGAGGGGCTGAAACAGAGGGACTGAAACAGATGGGCTGGAACAGAGTGAGAGAAACAGAGGGCGCAAAACAGAGGGCGAGAAACAGAGGGCAAGAAACAGAGTGTGAGAATAGGAGGGGCTGGAACGGAGGGCGAGAAACAGAGGGTGAGAAACAGAGTGCAAGAAACAGAGTGGCTGAAACAGATGCCGAGAAACAGATGGACTGAAACAGAGGGCGAGAAACAGAGTGCGAGAAACTGAGGGCGCAAAACAGAGGGCGAGAAACAGAGGGCGAGAAACAGAGTGTGAGAAACAAAGGGGCTAGAACGGAGGGCATGAAACAGGGTGCGAGAAACAGAGGGGCTGAAACAGTGGGCGAGAAATGGAGGGGCTGAAACAGAGGGACTGAAACAGATGGGCTGGAACAGAGTGAGAGAAACAGAGGGCGCAAAACAGAGGGCGAGAAACAGAGGGCAAGAAACAGCGTGTGAGAAACAGAGAGGCTGGAATGGAGGGCGAGAAACAGAGGGTGAGAAACAGAGTGCGAGAAACAGAGGGGCTGAAACAGAGAGCGAGAAACAGAGGGCGCAAAACAGAGGGCGAGAAACAGAGGGCAAGAAACAGCGTGTGAGAAACAGAGAGGCTGGAACGGAGGGCGAGAAACAGAGGGCGAGAAACAGAGTGCGAGAAACTGAGGGCGCAAAACAGAGGGCGAGAAACAGAGTGTGAGAAACAAAGGAGCTAGAACGGAGGGCAAGAAACAGGGTGCGAGAAACAGAGGGGCTGAAACAGTGGGCGAGAAACAGATGGGCTGAAACAGAGTGCGAGAAACAGAGGGGCTGAAACAGTGGGCGATAAACAGAGAGTGAGAAACAGAGTGGTTGAAACATTGGGGCTGAAACAGAGGGGCTGGAACGGAGTTTGAGATACAGAGGGCGAGAAACAGAGGGGCAGAAACAGTGGGCGAGAAACAGAGGGCGAGAAACAGTGTGCGAGAATCTAAGGGCGCAAAACAGAGGGCGCAAAACAAAGGGTGAGAAACAGAGGGCAAGAAACAGTGTGTGAGAAACAGTGGGGCTGGAACGGAGGGCGAGAAACAGAGGGTGAGAAACGGAATGCGAGAAACAGATTGGCTGAAACAGAGAGCGAGAAACAGATGGACTGAAACAGAGGGCGAGAAACAGAGTGCGAGCAACTGAGGGCGCAAAACAGAGGGCGAGAAACAGAGTGTGAAAAACAAAGGGGCTAGAACGGAGGGCAAGAAACAGGGTGCGAGAAACAGAGGGACTGAAACAGTGGGCGAGAAACAGAGGGCGATAAACAGACAACGAGAAACAGATGGGTTGAAACATTGGGGCTAAAACAGAGCGGCTGGAACGGAGGGCGAGAAACAGAGTGCGAGAAACAGTGGGGCTGAAACAGTGGGCGAGAAACAGAGGGCGATAAACAGAGGGCGAGTAACATAGGGGCTGAAACAGAGGGTGAGAAACAGAAGGTCAGAAACAGAGGGCGAGAAAAGAGTCTGAGAAAAAGAGGGGCTGAAATAATTGGCTGAAACAGAGGGTGAGAAACAGAGGGCGAGAAAAAGAGGGCGAGAAACAGAGGGTGAGACACAGTGGGGCTGAAACAGAGGGGCTGAAACAGAGGGCGTGAAACAGAGGGTGAGAAACAGATGGGCTGAAACAGAGGGCAAGAAACAGAGGGCGATAAACAGAGGGCGAGAAACATAGGGGCTGAAACAGAGGGTGAGAAACAGAGGGTCAGAAGCAGAGGGCGAGAAAAGAGTCCGAGAAACAGAGGGGCTGAAATAATTGGCTGAAACAGAGGGTGAGAAACAGAGGGCGAGAAAAAGAGGGCGAGAAACAGAGGGCGAGACACAGAGGGGCTGAAACAGAGGGGCTGAAACAGAGGGCGTGAAACAGAGGGTGAGAAACAGATGGGCTGAAACAGAGGGCGTGAAACAGAGGGCTAGATTCAGAGGGCGAGAAACAGTGGGGCTGAAACAGAGGGTCTGAAACAGAGGGAGAGAAACAGATGGGCTGAAACTGAGGGTCTGAAACAGAAAGACTGAAACAGATGGTGAGAAACAGAGGGCGAGAAATGGAGGGTCTGAAACAGAGGGACTGAAACAGATGGGCTGGAACAGAGTGAGAGAAACAGAGGGCGCAAAACAGAGGGCGAGAAACAGAGGGCAAGAAACAGAGTGTGAGAAAAGGAGGGGCTGGAACGGAGGGCGAGAAACAGAGGGTGAGAAACAGAGTGCAAGAAACAGAGTGGCTGAAAGAGAGAGGGCGAGAAACATAGTGCGAGAAAAGAGTCTGAGAAACAGAGGGGCTGAAATAATTGGCTGAAACAGAGGGTGAGAAACAGAGGGCGAGTAACATAGGGGCTGAAACAGAGGGTGAGAAACAGAAGGTCAGAAACAGAGGACGAGAAAAGAGTCCGAAAAACAGAGGGGCTGAAATAATTGGCTGAAACAGAGGGTGAGAAACAGAGGGCGAGAAAAAGAGGGCGAGAAACAGAGGGCGAGACACAGAGGGGCTGAAACAGAGGGGCTGAAACAGAGGGTCTGAAACAGAGGGAGAGAAACAGATGGGCTGAAACAGAGGGCAAGAAACAGTGGGCGAGAAACAGAGGGCGAGAAACATAGGGGCTGAAACAGAGGGTGAGAAACAGAGGGTGAGAAACAGATCGGCTGAAACAGAGGGCGAGAAACAGAGGGCTAGATTCAGAGGGCGAGAAACAGTGGGGCTGAAACAGAGGGTCTGAAACAGAGGGAGAGAAACAGATGGGCTGAAACAGAGGGTCTGAAACAGAAAGACTGAAACAGATGGCGAGAAACAGAGGGCGAGAAATGGAGGGGCTGAAACAGAGGGACTGAAACAGATGGGCTGGAACAGAGTGAGAGAAACAGAGGGCGCAAAACAGAGGGCGAGAAACAGAGGGCAAGAAACAGAGTGTGAGAATAGGAGGGGCTGGAACGGAGGGCGAGAAACAGAGGGTGAGAAACAGAGTGCAAGAAACAGAGTGGCTGAAACAGATGCCGAGAAACAGATGGACTGAAACAGAGGGCGAGAAACAGAGTGCGAGAAACTGAGGGCGCAAAACAGAGGGCGAGAAACAGAGGGCGAGAAACAGAGTGTGAGAAACAAAGGGGCTAGAACGGAGGGCATGAAACAGGGTGCGAGAAACAGAGGGGCTGAAACAGTGGGCGAGAAATGGAGGGGCTGAAACAGAGGGACTGAAACAGATGGGCTGGAACAGAGTGAGAGAAACAGAGGGCACAAAACAGAGGGCGAGAAACAGAGGGCAAGAAACAGCGTGTGAGAAACAGAGAGGCTGGAACGGAGGGCGAGAAACAGAGGGTGAGAAACAGAGTGCGATAAACAGAGGGGCTGAAACAGAGAGCGAGAAACAGAGGGCGCAAAACAGAGGGCGAGAAACAGAGGGCAAGAAACAGCGTGTGAGAAACAGAGAGGCTGGAACGGAGGGCGAGAAACAGAGGGCGAGAAACAGAGTGTGAGAAACAAAGGAGCTAGAACGGAGGGCAAGAAACAGGGTGCGAGAAACAGAGGGGCTGAAACAGTGGGCGAGAAACAGATGGGCTGAAACAGAGTGCGAGAAACAGAGGGGCTGAAACAGTGGGCGATAAACAGAGAGTGAGAAACAGAGTGGTTGAAACATTGGGGCTGAAACAGAGGGGCTGGAACGGAGGTTGAGATACAGAGGGCGAGAAACAGAGGGGCAGAAACAATGGGCGAGAAACAGAGGGCGAGAAACAGTGTGCGAGAATCTAAGGGCGCAAAACAGAGGGCGCAAAACAAAGGGTGAGAAACAGAGGGCAAGAAACAGTGTGTGAGAAACAGTGGGGCTGGAACGGAGGGCGAGAAACAGAGGGTGAGAAACGGAATGCGAGAAACAGATTGGCTGAAACAGAGAGCGAGAAACAGATGGACTGAAACAGAGGGCGAGAAACAGAGTGCGAGCAACTGAGGGCGCAAAACAGAGGGCGAGAAACAGAGTGTGAAAAACAAAGGGGCTAGAACGGAGGGCAAGAAACAGGGTGCGAGAAACAGAGGGACTGAAACAGTGGGCGAGAAACAGAGGGCGATAAACAGACAACGAGAAACAGATGGGTTGAAACATTGGGGCTAAAACAGAGCGGCTGGAACGGAGGGCGAGAAACAGAGTGCGAGAAACAGTGGGGCTGAAACAGTGGGCGAGAAACAGAGGGCGATAAACAGAGGGCGAGAAACATAGGGGCTGAAACAGAGGGTGAGAAACAGAAGGTCAGAAACAGAGGGCGAGAAAAGAGTCCGAGAAACAGAGGGGCTGAAATAATTGGCTGAAACAGAGGGTGAGAAACAGAGGGCGAGAAAAAGAGGGCGAGAAACAGAGGGTGAGACACAGTGGGGCTGAAACAGAGGGGCTGAAACAGAGGGCGTGAAACAGAGGGTGAGAAACAGATGGGCTGAAACAGAGGGCAAGAAACAGAGGGCGATAAACAGAGGGCGAGAAACATAGGGGCTGAAACAGAGGGTGAGAAACAGAGGGTCAGAAGCAGAGGGCGAGAAAACAGTCCGAGAAACAGAGGGGCTGAAATAATTGGCTGAAACAGAGGGTGAGAAACAGAGGGCGAGAAAAAGAGGGCGAGAAACAGAGGGCGAGACACAGAGGGGCTGAAACAGAGGGGCTGAAACAGAGGGCGTGAAACAGAGGGTGAGAAACAGATGGGCTGAAACAGAGGGCGTGAAACAGAGGGCTAGATTCAGAGGGCGAGAAACAGTGGGGCTGAAACAGAGGGTCTGAAACAGAGGGAGAGAAACAGATGGGCTGAAACAGAGGGTCTGAAACAGAAAGACTGAAACAGATGGTGAGAAACAGAGGGCGAGAAATGGAGGGTCTGAAACAGAGGGACTGAAACAGATGGGCTGGAACAGAGTGAGAGAAACAGAGGGCGCAAAACAGAGGGCGAGAAACAGAGGGCAAGAAACAGAGTGTGAGAAAAGGATGGGCTGGAACGGAGGGCGAGAAACAGAGGGTGAGAAACAGAGTGCAAGAAACAGAGTGGCTGAAAGAGAGAGGGCGAGAAACATAGGGCGAGAAAAGAGTCTGAGAAACAGAGGGGCTGAAATAATTGGCTGAAACAGAGGGTGAGAAACAGAGGGCGAGCAAAACAGAGAGCAAGAAACAGAGGGCAAGAAACAGAGTGTGAGAAACAAAGGGGCTAGAACGGAGGGCATGAAACAGGGTGCGAGAAACAGAGGGGCTGAAACAGTGGGCGAGAAATGGAGGGGCTGAAACAGAGGGACTGAAACAGATGGGCTGGAACAGAGTGAGAGAAACAGAGGGCGCAAAACAGAGGGCGAGAAACAGAGGGCAAGAAACAGAGTGTGAGAAACAGAGGGGCTGGAACGGAGGGCGAGAAACAGAGGGTGAGAAACAGAGTGCGAGAAACAGAGGGGCTGAAACAGAGAGCGAGAAACAGAGGGCGAGAAACAGAGTGTGAGAAACTGAGGGCGCAAAACAGAGAGCAAGAAACAGAGGGCGAGAAACAGAGTGTGAGAAACAAAGGGGCTAGAACGGAGGGCATGAAACAGGGTGCGAGAAACAGAGGGGCTGAAACAGTGGGCGAGAAATGGAGGGGCTGAAACAGAGGGACTGAAACAGATGGGCTGGAACAGAGTGAGAGAAACAGAGGGCGCAAAACAGAGGGCGAGAAACAGAGGGCAAGAAACAGCGTGTGAGAAACAGAGGGGCTGGAACGGAGGGCGAGAAACAGAGGGTGAAAAATAGAGGGCAAGAAACAGAGGGGCTGAAACAGAGAGCGAGAAACAGATGGACTGAAACAGAGGGCGAGAAACAGAGTGCGAGAAACTGAGGGCGCAAAACAGAGGGCGAGAAACAGAGGGCGAGAAACAGAGTGTGAGAAACAAAGGAGCTAGAACGGAGAGCAAGAAACAGGGTGCGAGAAACAGAGGGGCTGAAACAGTGGGCGAGAAACAGATGGGCTGAAACAGAGTGCGGGAAACAGAGGGGCTGAAACAGAGGGCGATAAACCTAGAGTGAGAAACAGAGGGGTTGAAACATTGGGGCTGAAACAGAGGGGCTGGAACGGAGGTTGAGATACAGAGGGTGAGAAACAGAGGGGCTGAAACAGTGGGCGTGACACAGAGGGCGAGAAACAGCGTGCGAGAAACTGAGGGCGCAAAACAGAGGGCGCAAAACAGAGGGTGAGAAACAGAAAGACTGAAACAGATGGCGAGAAACAGAGGGCGAGAAATGGAGGGGCTGAAACAGAGGGACTGAAACAGATGGGCTGGAACAGAGTGAGAGAAACAGAGGGCGCAAAACAGAGGGCGAGAAACAGAGGGCAATAAAACAGAGTGTGAGAATACGAGGGGCTAGAATGGAGGGCGAGAAACAGAGGGTGAGGAACAGAGTGCAAGAAACAGAGTGGCTGAAACAGAGAGCGAGAAACAGATGGACTGAAACAGAGGGTGAGAAACAGAGTGCGAGAAACTGAGGGCGCAAAACAGAGAGCAAGAAACAGAGGGCAAGAAACAGAGTGTGAGAAACAAAGGGGCTAGAACGGAGGGCATGAAACAGGGTGCGAGAAACAGAGGGGCTGAAACAGTGGGCGAGAAATGGAGGGGCTGAAACAGAGGGACTGAAACAGATGGGCTGGAACAGAGTGAGAGAAACAGAGGGCGCAAAACAGAGGGCGAGAAACAGAGGGCAAGAAACAGAGTGTGAGAAACAGAGGGGCTGGAACGGAGGGCGAGAAACAGAGGGTGAGAAACAGAGTGCGAGAAACAGAGGGGCTGAAACAGAGAGCGAGAAACAGATGGACTGAAACAGAGGGCGAGAAACAGAGTGCGAGAAACTGAGGGCGCAAAACAGAGGGCGAGAAACAGAGGGCGAGAAACAGAGTGTGAGAAACAAAGGAGCTAGAACGGAGGGCAAGAAACAGGGTGCGAGAAACAGAGGGGCTGAAACAGTGGGCGAGAAACAGATGGGCTGAAACAGAGTGCGAGAAACAGAGGGGCTGAAACAGAGGGCGATAAACAGAGAGTGAGAAACAGAGGGGTTGAAACATTGGTGCTGAAACAGAGGGGCTGTAACGGAGGTTGAGATACAGAGGGCGAGAAACAGAGGGGCTGAAACAGTGGGCGAGAAACAGAGGGCGAGAAACAGCGTGCGAGAAACTGAGGGCGCAAAACAGAGGGCGCAAAACAGAGGGTGAGAAACAGAGGGCAAGAAACAGAGTGTGAGAAACAGTGGGGCTGGAACGGAGGGCGAGAAACAGAGGGTGGGAAATGGAATGCGAGAAACAGATTGGCTGAAACAGAGAGCGAGAAACAGATGGACTGAAACAGAGGGCGAGAAACAGAGTGCAAGCAACTGAGGGCGCAAAACAGAGGGCGAGAAACAGAGTGTGAAAAACAAAGGGGCTAGAACGGAGGGCAAGAAACAGTGTGCGAGAAACAGAGGGGCTGAAACAGTGGGCGAGAAACAGAGGGCGATAAACAGACTACGAGAAACAGATGGGTTGAAACATTGGGGCTAAAACAGAGCGGCTGGAACGGAGGGCGAGAAACAGAGTGCGAGAAACAGTGGGGCTGAAACAGTGGGCGAGAAACAGAGGGTGATAAACAGAGGGCGAGAAACATAGGGGCTGAAACAAAGGGTGAGAAACAGAAGGTCAGAAACAGAGGGCGAGAAAAGAGTCTGAGAAACAGAGGGGCTGAAATAATTGGCTGAAACAGAGGGTGAGAAACAGAGGGCGAGAAAAAGAGGGCGAGAAACAGAGGGCGAGACACAGAGGGGCTGAAACAGAGGGGCTGAAACAGAGGGCGTGAAACAGAGGGCGAGAAACAGAGGGCGAGAAACATAGGGGCTGAAACAGAGGGTGAGAAACAGAGGGTCAGAAACAGAGGGCGAGAAAAGAGTCCGAGAAACAGAGGGGCTGAAATAATTGGCTGAAACAGATGGTGAGAAACAGAGGGCGAGAAAAAGAAGATGAGAAACAGAGGGCGAGACACAGAGGAGCTGAAACAGAGGGGCCGAAACAGAGGGCGGGAAACAGAGGGTGAGAAACAGATGGGCTGAAACAGAGGGCGAGAAACAGAGGGCGAGAAACAGAGGGCTAGATTCAGAGGGCGAGAAACAGTGGGGCTGAAACAGAGGGTCTGAAACAGAGGGAGAGAAACAGATGGGCTGAAACAGAGGGTCTGAAACAGAAAGACTGAAACAGATGGCGAGAAACAGAGGGCGAGAAATGGAGGGGCTGAAACAGAGGGACTGAAACAGATGGGCTGGAACAGAGTGAGAGAAACAGAGGGCGCAAAACAGAGGGCGAGAAACAGAGGGCAAGAAACAGAGTGTGAGAAACAGAGGGGCTGGAACGGAGGGCGAGAAACAGAGGGTGAGAAACAGAGTGCAAGAAACAGAGTGGCTGAAACAGAGAGCGAGAAACAGATGGACTGAAACAGAGGGTGAGAAACAGAGTGCGATAAACTGAGGGCGCAAAACAGAGAGCAAGAAACAGAGGGCGAGAAACAGAGTGTGAGAAACAAAGGGGCTAGAACGGAGGGCATGAAACAGGGTGCGAGAAACAGAGGGGCTGAAACTGTGGGCGAGAAACAGAGGGCGATAAACAGAGTGTGAGAAACAGAGGGGTTGAAACATTGGGGCTGAAACAGAGGGGCTGGAACGGAGGGCGAGAAACAGAGGGGCTGAAACAGAGGGTGAGAAACAGAGGGTCAGAAACAGAAGGCGAGAAACAGAGTCCGAGAAACAGAGGGGCTGAAACAGAGGGGCTGAAATAATTGGCTGAAACAGAGGGTGAGAAACAGAGGGCGAGAAAAAGAGGGCGAGAAACATAGGGGCTGAATCAGAGGGTGAGAAACAGAGGGTCAGAAACAGAGGGCGAGAAAAGAGTCTGAGAAAAAGAGGGGCTGAAACAGAGGGGCTGAAATAATTGGCTGAAACAGAGGGTGAGAAACAGAGGGCGAGAAAAAGAGGGCGAGAAACAGAGGGCGAGACACAGAGGGGCTGAAACAGAGGGGCTGAAACAGAGGGCGTGAAACAGAGGGTGAGAATCAGATGGGCTGAAACAGAGGGCAAGAAACAGAGGGCGAGAAACAGAGGGTGAGAAACATAGGGGCTGAAACAGAGGGTGAGAAACAGTGGGTCAGAAACAGAGGGCGAGAAAAGAGTCCAAGAAACAGAGGGGCTGAAATAATTGGCTGAAACAGAGGGTGAGAAACAGAGGGCGAGAAAAAGAGGGCGAGAAACAGAGGGCGAGAAACAGAGGGGCTGAAACAGAGGGGCTGAAACAGAGGGCGTGAAACAGAGGGTGAGAAACAGATGGGCTGAAACAGAGGGCGAGAAACAGAGGGCGAGTAACTGAGGGCGCAAAACAGAGAGCAAGAAACAGAGGGCGAGAAACAGAGTGTGAGAAACAAAGGGGCTAGAACGGAGGGCATGAAACAGGCTGCGAGAAACAGAGGGGCTGAAACAGTGGGCGAGAAATGGAGGGGCTGAAACAGAGGGACTGAAACAGATGGGCTGGAACAGACTGAGAGAAACAGAGGGCGCAAAACAGACGGCGAGAAACACAGGGCAAGAAACAGCGTGTGAGAAACAGAGGGGCTGGAACGGAGGGCGAGAAACAGAGGGTGAAAAACAGAGGGCAAGAAACAGAGGGGCTGAAACAGAGGGCGAGAAACAGAGTGCGAGAAACTGAGGGCGCAAAACAGAGAGCAAGAAACAGAGGGCGAGAAACAGAGTGTGAGAAACAAAGGGGCTAGAACGGAGGGCATGAAACAGGGTGCGAGAAACAGAGGGGCTGAAACAGTGGGCGAGAAATGGAGGGGCTGAAACAGAGGGACTGAAACAGATGGGCTGGAACAGACTGAGAGAAACAGAGGGCGCAAAACAGAGGGCGAGAAACACAGGGCAAGAAACAGCGTGTGAGAAACAGAGGGGCTGGAACGGAGGGCGAGAAACAGAGGGTGAAAAACAGAGGGCAAGAAACAGAGGGGCTGAAACAGAGAGCGAGAAACAGATGGACTGAAACAGAGGGCGAGAAACAGAGTGCGAGAAACTGAGGGCGCAAAACAGAGGGCGAGAAACAGAGTGTGAGAAACAAAGGAGCTAGAACGGAGAGCAAGAAACAGGGTGCGAGAAACAGAGGGAGTGAAACAGTGGGCGAGAAACAGATGATCTGAAACAGAGTGCGAGAAACAGAGGGGCTGAAACAGAGGGCGATAAACAGAGAGTGAGAAACAGAGGGGTTGAAACATTGGGGCTGAAACAGAGGGGCTGGAACGGAGGTTGAGATACAGAGGGCGAGAAACAGAGGGGCTGAAACAGTGGGCGAGAAACAGAGGGCGAGAAACAGCGTGCGAGAAACTGAGGGCGCAAAACAGAGGGCGCAAAACAGAGGGTGAGAAACAGAGGGCAAGAAACAGAGGGTGAGAAACAGTGGGGCTGGAACGGAGGGCGAGAAGCAGAGGGTGAGAAACGGAATGCGAGAAACAGATTGGCTGAAACAGAGAGCGAGAAACAGATGGACTGAAACAGAGGGCGAGAAACAGAGTGCGAGCAACTGAGGGCGCAAAACAAAGGGCGAGAAACAGAGTGTGAAAAACAAAGGGGCTAGAACGGAGGGCAAGAAACAGGGTGCGAGAAACAGAGGGGCTGAAACAGTGGGCGAGAAACAGAGGGCGATAAACAGACTGCGATAAACAGATGGGTTGAAACATTGGGGCTAAAACAGAGCGGCTGGAACGGAGGGCGAGAAACAGAGTGCGAGAAACAGTGGGGCTGAAACAGTGGGCGAGAAACAGAGGGCGATAAACAGAGGGCGAGAAACATAGGGGCTGAAACAGAGGGTGAGAAACAGAGGGGCTGAAACAGAGGGCGATAAACAGAGAGTGAGAAACAGAGGGGTTGAAACATTGGGGCTGAAACAGAGGGGCTGGAACGGAGGTTGAGATACAGAGGGCGAGAAACAGAGGGGCTGAAACAGTGGGCGAGAAACAGAGGGCGAGAAACAGCGTGCGAGAAACTGAGGGCGCAAAACAGAGGGCGCAAAACAGAGGGTGAGAAACAGAGGGCAAGAAACAGAGGGTGAGAAACAGTGGGGCTGGAACGGAGGGCGAGAAGCAGAGGGTGAGAAACGGAATGCGAGAAACAGATTGGCTGAAACAGAGAGCGAGAAACAGATGGACTGAAACAGAGGGCAAGAAACAGAGGGTGAGAAACAGTGGGGCTGGAACGGAGGGCGAGAAGCAGAGGGTGAGAAACGGAATGCGAGAAACAGATTGGCTGAAACAGAGAGCGAGAAACAGATGGACTGAAACAGAGGGCGAGAAACAGAGTGCGAGCAACTGAGGGCGCAAAACAAAGGGCGAGAAACAGAGTGTGAAAAACAAAGGGGCTAGAACGGAGGGCAAGAAACAGGGTGCGAGAAACAGAGGGGCTGAAACAGTGGGCAAGAAACAGAGGGCGATAAACAGACTACGAGAAACAGATGGGTTGAAACATTGGGGCTAAAACAGAGCGGCTGGAACGGAGGGCGAGAAACAGAGTGCGAGAAACAGTGGGGCTGAAACAGTGGGCGAGAAACAGAGGGCGATAAACAGAGGGCGAGAAACATAGGGGCTGAAACAGAGGGTGAGAAACAGAAGGTCAGAAACAGAGGGCGAGAAAAGAGTCTGAGAAACAGAGGGGCTGAAATAATTGGCTGAAACAGAGGGTGAGAAACAGAGGGCGAGAAAAAGAGGGCGAGAAACAGAGGGCGAGACACAGAGGGGCTGAAACAGAGGGGCTGAAACAGAGGGCGTGAAACAGAGGGTGAGAAACAGATGGGCTGAAACAGAGGGCGAGAAACTGAGGGCTAGATTCAGAGGGCGAGAAACAGTGGGGCTGAAACAGAGGGTCTGAAACAGAGGGAGACAAACAGATGGGCTGAAACAGAGGGCGAGAAACAGAAAGACTGAAACAGATGGCGAGAAACAGAAGGCGAGAAATGGAGGGGCTGAAACAGAGGGACTGAAACAGATGGGCTGGAACAGAGTGAGAGAAACAAAGGGCGCAAAACAGAGGGCGAGAAACAGAGGGCAAGAAACAGAATGTGAGAATAGGAGGGGCTGGAACGGAGGGCGAGAAACAGAGGGTGAGAAACAGAGTGCAAGAAACAGAGTGGCTGAAACAGAGAGCGAGAAACAGATGGACTGAAACAGAGGGCGAGAAACAGAGTGCGAGAAACTGAGGGCACAAAACAGAGAGCAAGAAACAGAGGGCGAGAAACAGAGTGTGAGAAACAAATGGGCTAGAACGGAGGGCATGAAACAGGGTGCGAGAAACAGAGGGGCTGAAACAGTGGGCGAGAAATGGAGGGGCTGAAACAGAGGGACTGAAATAGATGGGCTGGAACAGAGTGAGAGAAACAGAGGGCGCAAAACAGAGGGCGAGAAACAGAGGGCAAGAAACAGAGTGTGAGAAACAGAGGGGCTGGAACGGAGGGCGAGAAACAGAGGGTGAGAAACAGAGAGCGAGAAACAGATGGACTGAAACAGAGGGCGGGAAACAGAGTGCGAGAAACTGAGGGCGCAAAACAGAGGGCGAGAAACAGAGGGCGAGAAACAGAGTGTGAGAAACAATGGAGCTAGAATGGAGGGCAAGAAACAGGGTGCGAGAAACAGAGGGGCTGAAACAGTGGGCGAGAAACAGATGGGCTGAAACAGAGGGTGAGAAACAGAGGGGCTGAAACAGAGGGCGATAAACAGAGAGTGAGAAACAGAGGGGTTGAAACATTGGGGCTGAAACAGAGGGGCTGGAATGGAGGTTGAGATACAGAGGGCGAGAAACAGAGGGGCTGAAACAGTGGGCGAGAAACAGAGGGCGAGAAACAGCGTGCGAGAAACTGAGGGCGCAAAACAGTGGGCGCAAAACAGAGGGTGAGAAACAGAGGGCAAGAAACAGAGTGTGAGAAACAGTGGGGCTGAAACAGTGGGCGAGAAACAGAGGGCGATAAACAGACTACGAGAAACAGATGGGTTGAAACATTGGGGCTAAAACAGAGTGGCTGGAACGGAGGGCGAGAAACAGAGTGCGAGAAACAGTGGGGCTGAAACAGTGGGCGAGAAACAGAGGGCGATAAACAGAGGGCGAGAAACATAGGGGCTGAAACAGAGGGTGAGAAACAGAAGGTCAGAAACAGAGGGCAAGAAAAGAGTCTGAGAAACAGAGGGGCTGAAATAATTGGCTGAAACAGAGGGTGAGAAACAGAGGGCGAGAAAAAGAGGGCGAGAAACAGAGGGCAAGACACAGAGGGGCTGAAACAGAGGGGCTGAAACAGAGGGCGTGAAACAGAGGGTGAGAAACAGATGGGCTGAAACAGAGGGCGAGAAACAGAGGGCTAGATTCAGAGGGCGAGAAACAGTGGGGCTGAAACAGAGGGTCTGAAACAGAGGGAGAGAAACAGATGGGCTGAAACAGAGGGCGAGAAACAGAAAGACTGAAACAGATGGCGAGAAACAGAGGGCGAGAAATGGAGGGGCTGAAACAGAGGGACTGAAACAGATGGGCTGGAACAGAGTGAGAGAAACAAAGGGCGCAAAACAGAGGGCGAGAAACAGAGGGCAAGAAACAGAATGTGAGAATAGGAGGGGCTGGAACGGAGGGCGAGAAACAGAGGGTGAGAAACAGAGTGCAAGAAACAGAGTGGCTGAAACAGAGAGCGAGAAACAGATGGACTGAAACAGAGGGCGAGAAACAGAGTGCGAGAAACTGAGGGCACAAAACAGAGAGCAAGAAACAGAGGGCGAGAAACAGAGTGTGAGAAACAAATGGGCTAGAACGGAGGGCATGAAACAGGGTGCGAGAAACAGAGGGGCTGAAACAGTGGGCGAGAAATGGAGGGGCTGAAACAGAGGGACTGAAATAGATGGGCTGGAACAGAGTGAGAGAAACAGAGGGCGCAAAACAGAGGGCGAGAAACAGAGGGCAAGAAACAGAGTGTGAGAAACAGAGGGGCTGGAACGGAGGGCGAGAAACAGAGGGTGAGAAACAGAGAGCGAGAAACAGATGGACTGAAACAGAGGGCGGGAAACAGAGTGCGAGAAACTGAGGGCGCAAAACAGAGGGCGAGAAACAGAGGGCGAGAAACAGAGTGTGAGAAACAAAGGAGCTAGAATGGAGGGCAAGAAACAGGGTGCGAGAAACAGAGGGGCTGAAACAGTGGGCGAGAAACAGATGGGCTGAAACAGAGTGCGAGAAACAGAGGGGCTGAAACAGAGGGCGATAAACAGAGAGTGAGAAACAGAGGGGTTGAAACATTGGGGCTGAAACAGAGGGGCTGGAATGGAGGTTGAGATACAGAGGGCGAGAAACAGAGGGGCTGAAACAGTGGGCGAGAAACAGAGGGCGAGAAACAGTGTGCGAGAAACTGAGGGCGCAAAACAGTGGGCGCAAAACAGAGGGTGAGAAACAGAGGGCAAGAAACAGAGTGGCTGAAACAGAGAGCGAGAAACAGATGGACTGAAACAGAGGGTGAGAAACAGAGTGCGAGAAACTGAGGGCGCAAAACAGAGAGCAAGAAACAGAGGGCGAGAAACAGAGTGTGAGAAACAAATGGGCTAGAACGGAGGGCATGAAACAGGGTGCGAGAAACAGAGGGGCTGAAACAGCGGGCGAGAAATGGAGGGGCTGAAACAGAGGGACTGAAACAGATGGGCTGGAACAGAGTGAGAGACACAGAGGGCGCAAAACAGAGGGCGAGAAATAGAGGGCAAGAAACAGAGTGTGAGAAACAGAGGGGCTGGAACGGAGGGCGAGAAACAGAGGGTGAGAAACAGAGTGCGAGAAACAGAGGGGCTGAAACAGAGAGCGAGAAACAGATGGACTGAAACAGAGGGCGAGAAACAGAGTGCGAGAAACTGAGGGCGCAAAACAGTGGGCGAGAAACAGAGTGTGAGAAACAAAGGAGCTAGAATGGAGGGCAAGAAACAGGGTGCGAGAAACAGAGGGGCTGAAACAGTGGGCGAGAAACAGATGGGCTGAAACGGAGTGCGAGAAACAGTGGGGCTGAAACAGAGGGCGATAAACAGAGAGTGAGAAACAGAGGGGTTGAAACATTGGGGCTGAAACAGAGGGGCTGGAACGGAGGTTGAGATACAAAGGGCGAGAAACAGAGGGGCTGAAACAGTGGGCGAGAAACAGAGGGCGAGAAACAGCGTGCGAGAAACTGAGGGCGCAAAAGAGAGGGCGCAAAACAGAGGGTGAGAAACAGAGGGCAAGAAACAGAGTGTGAGAAACAGTGGGGCTGGAACGGAGGGCGAGAAACAGAGGGTGAGAAATGGAATGCGAGAAACAGATTGGCTGAAACAGAGAGCGAGAAACAGATGGACTGAAACAGAGGGCGAGAAACAGAGTGCAAGCAACTGAGGGCGCAAAACAGAGCGCGAGAAACAGAGTGTGAAAAACAAAGGGGCTAGAACGGAGGGCAAGAAACAGAGGGGCTGAAACAGTGGGCGAGAAACAGAGGGCGATAAACAGACTACGAGAAACAGATGGGTTGAAACATTGGGGCTAAAACAGAGCGGCTGCAACGGAGGGCGAGAAACAGAGTGCGAGAAACAGTGGGGCTGAAACAGTGGGCGAGAAACAGAGGGTGATAAACAGAGCGCGAGAAACATAGGGGCTGAAACAGAGGGTGAGAAACAGAAGGTCAGAAACAGAGGGCGAGAAAAGAGTCCAAGAAACAGAGGGGCTGAAATAATTGGCTGAAACAGAGGGTGAGAAACAGAGGGTGAGAAAAAGAGGGTGAGAAACTGAGGGCGAGACACAGAGGGGCTGAAACAGAGGGGCTGAAACAGAGGGCGTGAAACAGAGGGTGAGAAACAGATGGGCTGAAACAGAGGGCAAGAAACAGAGGGCGAGAAACAGAGGGCGAGAAACATAGGGGCTGAAACAGAGGGTGAGAAACAGAGGGTCAGAAACAGAGGGCGAGAAAAGAGTCCGAGAAACAGAGGGGCTGAAATAATTGGCTGAAACAGATGGTGAGAAACAGAGGGCGAGAAAAAGAGGGCGAGAAACAGAGGGCGAGACACAGAGGGGCTGCAACAGAGGGGCTGAAACAGAGGGTGTGAAACAGAGGGTGAGAAACAGATGGGCTGAAACAGAGGGCGAGAAACAGAGGGCGAGAAACAGAGGGCTAGATTCAGAGGGCGAGAAACAGTGGGGCTGAAACAGAGGGTCTGAAACAGAGGGAGAGAAACAGAGGGCGATAAACAGAGGGTCTGAAACAGAAAGACTGAAACAGATGGCGAGAAACAGAGGGCGAGAAATGGAGGGGCTGAAACAGAGGGACTGAAACAGATGGGCTGGAACAGAGTGAGAGAAACAGAGGGCGCAAAACAGAAGGCGAGAAACAGAGGGCAAGAAACAGAGTGTGAGAAACAGAGGGGCTGGAACGGAGTGCGAGAAACAGAGGGTGAGAAACAGAGTGCAAGAAACAGAGTGGCTGAAACAGAGAGTGAGAAACAGATGGACTGAAACAGAGGGTGAGAAACAGAGTGCGATAAACTGAGGGCGCAAAACAGAGAGCAAGAAACAGAGGGCGAGAAACAGAGTGTGAGAAACAAAGGGGCTAGAACGGAGGGCATGAAACAGGGTGCGAGAAACAGAGGGGCTGAAACTGTGGGCGAGATACAGAGGGGCTGAAACAGAGGGGCTGAAACAGAGGGCGTGAAACAGAGGGTGAGAAACAGATGGGCTGAAACAGAGGGCGAGAAACAGAGGGCGAGAAACAGAGGGCTAGATTCAGAGGGCGAGAAACAGTGGGGCTGAAACAGAGCGTCTGAAACAGAGGGAGAGAAACAGATGGGCTGAAACAGAGGGTCTGAAACAGAAAGACTGAAACAGATGGCGAGAAACAGAGGGCGAGAAATGGAGGGGCTGAAACAGAGGGACTGAAACAGATGGGCTGGAACAGAGTGAGAGAAACAGAGGGCGCAAAACAGAGGGCGAGAAACAGAGGGCAAGAAACAGAGTGTGAGAAACAGAGGGGCTGGAATGGAGTGCGAGAAACAGAGGGTGAGAAACAGAGTGCAAGAAACAGAGTGGCTGAAACAGAAAGTGAGAAACAGATGGACTGAAACAGAGGGTGAGAAACAGAGTGCGATAAACTGAGGGCACAAAACAGAGAGCAAGAAACAGAGGGCGAGAAACAGAGTGTGAGAAACAAAGGGGCTAGAACGGAGGGCATGAAACAGGGTGCGAGAAACAGAGGGGCTGAAACTGTGGGCGAGAATTAGATGGGCTGAAACAGAGTGCGAGAAACAGAGGGGCTGAAACAGAGGGCGATAAACAGAGAGTGAGAAACAGAGGGGTTGAAACATTGGGGCTGAAACAGAGGGGCTGGAACGGAGGTTGAGATACAAAGGGCGAGAAACAGAGGGGCTGAAACAGTGGGCGAGAAACAGAGGGCGAGAAACAGCGTGCGAGAAACTGAGGGCGCAAAAGAGAGGGCGCAAAACAGAGGGTGAGAAACAGAGGGCAAGAAACAGAGTGTGAGAAACAGTGGGGCTGGAACGGAGGGCGAGAAACAGAGGGTGAGAAATGGAATGCGAGAAACAGAGGGGCTGAAACAGAGAGCAAGAAACAGATGGACTGAAACAGAGGGCGAGAAACAGAGTGCGAGCAACTGAGGGCGCAAAACAGAGGGCGAGAAACAGAGTGTGAAAAACAAAGGGGCTAGAACGGAGGGCAAGAAACAGGGTGCGAGAAACAGAGGGGCTGAAACAGTGGGCGAGAAACAGAGGGCGATAAACAGACTACGAGAAACAGATGGGTTGAAACATTGGGGCTAAAACAGAGCGGCTGGAACGGAGGGCGAGAAACAGTGTGCGAGAAACAGTGGGGCTGAAACAGTGGGCGAGAAACAGAGGGCGATAAACAGAGGGCGAGAAATATAGGGGCTGAAACAGAGGGTGAGAAACAGAAGGTCAGAAACAGAGGGCGAGAAAAGAGTCTGAGAAACAGAGGGGCTGAAATAATTGGCTGAAACAGAGGGTGAGAAACAGAGGGCGAGAAAAAGAGGGCGAGAAACAGAGGGCGAGACACAGAGGGGCTGAAACAGAGGGGCTGAAACAGAGGGCGTGAAACAGAGGGTGAGAAACAGATGTGCTGAAACAGAGGGTCTGAAACAGAAAGACTGAAACAGATGGCGAGAAACAGTGGGCGAGAAATGGAGGGGCTGAAACAGAGGGACTGAAACAGATGGGCTGGAACAGAGTGAGAGAAACAGAGGGCGCAAAACAGAGGGCGAGAAACAGAGCGCAAGAAACAGAGTGTGAGAATAGGAGGGGCTGGAATGGAGTGTGAGAAACAGAGGGTGAGAAACAGAGTGCAAGAAACAGAGTGGCTGAAACAGAGAGCGAGAAACAGATGGACTGAAACAGAGGGCGAGAAATAGAGTGCGAGAAACGAAGGGCGCAAAACAGAGAGCAAGAAACAGAGGGCGAGAAACAGAGTGTGAGAAACAAAAGGGCTAGAACGGAGGGCATGAAACAGGGTGCGAGAAACAGAGGGGCTGAAACAGTGGGCGAGAAATGGAGGGGCTGAAACAGAGGGACTGAAACTGATGGGCTGGAACAGAGTGAGAGAAACAGAGGGCGCAAAACAGAGGGCGAGAAACAGAGGGCAAGAAACAGAGTGTGAGAAACAGAGGGGCTGGAACGGAGGGCGAGAAACAGAGTGTGAGAAACAGAGGGGCTGAAACAGAGAGCGAGAAACAGATGGACTGAAACAGAGGGCGGGAAACAGAGTGCGAGAAACTGAGGGCGCAAAACAGAGGGCGAGAAACAGAGGGCGAGAAACAGAGTGTGAGAAACAAAGGAGCTAGAATGGAGGGCAAGAAACAGGGTGCGAGAAACAGAGGGGCTGAAACAGTGGGCGAGAAACAGATGGGCTGAAACAGAGTGCGAGAAACAGAGGGGCTGAAACAGAGGGCAATAAACAGAGAGTGAGAAACAGAGGGGTTGAAACATTGGGGCTGAAACAGAGGGGCTGGAATAGAGGTTGAGATACAGAGGGCGAGAAACAGAGGGGCTGAAACAGTGGGCGAGAAACAGAGGGCGAGAAACAGCGTGCAAGAAACTGAGGGCGCAAAACAGTGGGCGCAAAACAGAGGGTGAGAAACAGAGGGCGAGAAACAGAGTGTGAGAAACAGTGGGGCTGGAACGGAGGGCGAGAAACAGAGGGTGGGAAATGGAATGCGAGAAACAGATTGGCTGAAACAGAGAGCGAGAAACAGATGGACTGAAACAGAGGGCGAGAAACAGAGTGCAAGCAACTGAGGGCGCAAAACAGAGGGCGAGAAACAGAGTGTGAAAAACAAAGGGGCTAGAACGGAGGGCAAGAAACAGGGTGCGAGAAACAGAGGGGCTGAAACAGTGGGCGAGAAACAGAGGGCGATAAACAGACTACGAGAAACAGATGGGTTGAAACATTGGGGCTAAAACAGAGCGGCTGGAACGGAGGGCGAGAAACAGAGTGCGAGAAACAGTGGGGCTGAAACAGTGGGTGAGAAACAGAGGGCGATAAACAGAGGGCGAGAAACATAGGGGCTGAAACAGAGGGTGAGAAACAGAAGGTCAGAAACAGAGGGCGAGAAAAGAGTCTGAGAAACAGAGGGGCTGAAATATTTGGCTGAAACAGAGGGTGAGAAACAGAGGGCGAGAAAAAGAGGGCGAGAAACAGAGGGCGAGACACAGAGGGGCTGAAACAGAGGGGCTGAAACAGAGGACGTGAAACAGAGGGTGAGAAACAGATGTGCTGAAACAGAGGGTCTGAAACAGAAAGACTGAAACAGATGGCGAGAAACAGTGGGCGAGAAATGGAGGGGCTGAAACAGAGGGACTGAAACAGATGGGCTGGAACAGAGTGAGAGAAACAGAGGGCGCAAAACAGAAGGCGAGAAACAGAGCGCAAGAAACAGAGTGTGAGAATAGGAGGGGCTGGAATGGAGTGTGAGAAACAGAGGGTGAGAAACAGAGTGCAAGAAACAGAGTGGCTGAAACAGAGAGCGAGAAACAGATGGACTGAAACAGAGGGCGAGAAATAGAGTGCGAGAAACGAAGGGCGCAAAACAGAGAGCAAGAAACAGAGGGCGAGAAACAGAGTGTGAGAAACAAAAGGGCTAGAACGGAGGGCATGAAACAGGGTGTGAGAAACAGAGGGGCTGAAACAGTGGGCGAGAAATGGAGGGGCTGAAACAGAGGGACTGAAACTGATGGGCTGGAACAGAGTGAGAGAAACAGAGGGCGCAAAACAGAGGGCGAGAAACAGAGGGCAAGAAACAGAGTGTGAGAAACAGAGGGGCTGGAACGGAGGGCGAGAAACAGAGGGTGAGAAACAGAGGGGCTGAAACAGAGAGCGAGAAACAGATGGACTGAAACAGAGGGCGGGAAACAGAGTGCGAGAAACTGAGGGCGCAAAACAGAGGGCGAGAAACAGAGGGCGAGAAACAGAGTGTGAGAAACAAAGGAGCTAGAATGGAGGGCAAGAAACAGGGTGCGAGAAACAGAGGGGCTGAAACAGTGGGCGAGAAACAGATGGGCTGAAACAGAGTGCGAGAAACAGAGGGGCTGAAACAGAGGGCGATAAACAGAGAGTGAGAAACAGAGGGGTTGAAACATTGGAGCTGAAACAGAGGGGCTGGAATGGAGGTTGAGATACAGAGGGCGAGAAACAGAGGGGCTGAAACAGTGGGCGAGAAACAGAGGGCGAGAAACAGCGTGCAAGAAACTGAGGGCGCAAAACAGTGGGCGCAAAACAGAGGGTGAGAAACAGAGGGCAAGAAACAGAGTGTGAGAAACAGTGGGGCTGGAACGGAGGGCGAGAAACAGAGGGTGAGAAATGGAATGCGAGAAACAGATTGGCTGAAACAGAGAGCGAGAAACAGATGGACTGAAACAGAGGGCGAGAAACAGAGTGCAAGCAACTGAGGGCGCAAAACAGAGGGCGAGAAACAGAGTGTGAAAAACAAAGGGGCTAGAACGGAGGGCAAGAAACAGGGTGCGAGAAACAGAGGGGCTGAAATAGTGGGCGAGAAACAGAGGGCGATAAACAGACTACGAGAAACAGATGGGTTGAAACATTGGGGCTAAAACAGAGCGGCTGGAACGGAGGGCGAGAAACAGAGTGCGAGAAACAGTGGGGCTGAAACAGTGGGCGAGAAACAGAGGGCGATAAACAGAGGGCGAGAAACATAGGGGCTGAAACAGAGGGTGAGAAACAGAAGGTCAGAAACAGAGGGCGAGAAAAGAGTCCAAGAAACAGAGGGGCTGAAATAATTGGCTGAAACAGAGGGTGAGAAACAGAGGGCGAGAAAAAGAGGGCGAGAAACTGAGGGCGAGACACAGAGGGGCTGAAACAGAGGGGCTGAAACAGAGGGCGTGAAACAGAGGGTGAGAAACAGATGGGCTGAAACAGAGGGCAACTAACAGAGGGCGAGAAACAGAGGGCGAGAAACATAGGGGCTGAAACAGAGGGTGAGAAACAGAGGGTCAGAAACAGAGGGCGAGAAAAGAGTCCAAGAAACAGAGGGGCTGAAATAATTGGCTGAAACAGAGGGTGAGAAACAGAGGGCGAGAAAAAGAGGGCGAGAAACAGAGGGCGAGACACAGAGGGGCTGAAACAGAGGGGCTGAAACAGAGGGCGTGAAACAGAGGGTGAGAAACAGATGGGCTGAAACAGAGGGCGAGAAACAGAGCGCGAGAAACAGAGGGCTAGATTCAGAGGGCGAGAAACAGTGGGGCTGAAACAGAGGGTCTGAAACAGAGGGAGAGAAACAGATGGGCTGAAACAGAGGGTCTGAAACAGAAAGACTGAAACAGATGGCGAGAAACAGAGGGCGAGAAATGGAGGGGCTGGAATGGAGGGTGAGAAACAGAGGGTGAGAAACAGAGTGCAAGAAACAGAGTGGCTGAAACAGAGAGCGAGAAACAGATGGACTGAAACAGAGGGCGAGAAACAGAGTGCGAGAAACGTAGAGGCGCAAATCAGAGAGCAAGAAACAGAGGGCGAGAAACAGAGTGTGAGAAACAAAGGGGCTAGAACGGAGGGCATGAAACAGGGTGCGAGAAACAGAGGGGCTGAAACAGTGGGCGAGAAATGGAGGGGCTGAAACAGAGGGACTGAAACAGATGGGCTGGAACAGAGTGAGAGAAACAGAGGGCGCAAAACAGAGGGCGAGAAACAGAGGGCAAGAAACAGAGTGTGAGAAACAGAGGGGCTGGAACGGAGGGCGAGAAACAGAGGGTGAGAAACAGAGTGCGAGAAACAGAGGGGCTGAAACAGAGAGCGAGGAACAGATGGACTGAAACAGAGGGCGAGAAACAGAGTGCGAGAAACTGAGGGCGCAAAACAGAGGGCGAGAAACAGAGGGTGAGAAACAGAGTGTGAGAAACAAAGGAGCTAGAATGGAGGGCAAGAAACAGGGTGCGAGAAACAGAGGGGCTGAAACAGTGTGCGAGAAACAGATGGGCTGAAACAGAGTGCGAGAAACAGAGGGGCTGAAACAGAGTGCGATAAACAGAGAGTGAGAAACAGAGGGGTTGAAACATTGGGGCTGAAACAGAGGGGCTGGAATGGAGGTTGAGATACAGAGGGCGAGAAACAGAGGGGCTGAAACAGTGGGCGAGAAACAGAGGGCGAGAAACAGCGTGCGAGAAACTGAGGGCGCAAAACAGTGGGCGCAAAACAGAGGGTGAGAAACAGAGGGCAAGAAACAGAGTGTGAGAAACAGTGGGGCTGGAACGGAGGGCGAGAAACAGAGGGTGAGAAATGGAATGCGAGAAACAGATTGGCTGAAACAGAGAGCGAGAAACAGATGGACTGAAACAGAGGGCGAGAAACAGAGTGCAAGCAACTCAGGGCGCAAAACAGAGGGCGAGAAACAGAGTGTGAAAAACAAAGGGGCTAGAACGGAGGGCAAGAAACAGCGTGCGAGAAACAGAGGGGCTGAAACAGTGGGCGAGAAACAGAGGGCGATAAACAGACTACGAGAAACAGATGGGTTGAAACATTGGGGCTAAAACAGAGCGGCTGGAACGGAGGGCGAGAAACAGAGTGCGAGAAACAGTGGGGCTGAAACAGTGGGCGAGAAACAGAGGGCGATAAACAGAGGGCGAGAAACATAGGGGCTGAAACAGAGGGTGAGAAACAGAAGGTCAGAAACAGAGGGCGAGAAAAGAGTCCGAGAAACAGAGGGGCTGAAATAATTGGCTGAAACAGAGGGTGAGAAACAGAGGGCGAGAAAAAGAGGGCGAGAAACTGAGGGCGAGACACAGAGGGGCTGAAACAGAGGGGCTGAAACAGAGGGCGTGAAACAGAGGGTGAGAAACAGATGGGCTGAAACAGAGGGCAAGAAACAGAGGGCGAGAAACAGAGGGCGAGAAACATAGGGGCTGAAACAGAGGGTGAGAAACAGAGGGTCAGAAACAGTGGGCGAGTAAAGAGTCCGAGAAACAGAGGGGCTGAAATAATTGGCTGAAACAGAGGGTGAGAAACAGAGGGCGAGAAAAAGAGGGCAAGAAACAGAGGGCGAGACACAGAGGGGCTGAAACAGAGGGGCTGAAACAGAGGGCGTGAAACAGAGGGTGAGAAACAGATGGGCTGAAACAGAGGGCGAGAAACAGAGGGCGAGAAACAGAGGGCTAGATTCAGAGGGCGAGAAACAGTGGGGCTGAAACAGAGGGTCTGAAACAGAGGGAGAGAAACAGATGGGCTGAAACAGAGGGTCTGAAACAGAAAGACTGAAACAGATGGCGAGAAACAGAGGGCGAGAAATGGAGGGTCTGAAGCAGAGGGACTGAAACAGATGGGCTGGAACAGAGTGAGAGAAACAGAGGGCGCAAAACAGAGGGGGAGAAACAGAGGGCAAGAAACAGAGTGTGAGAAACAGAGGGGCTGGAACGGAGGGCGAGAAACAAAGGGTGAGAAACAGAGTGCAAGAAACAGAGTGGCTGAAACAGAGAGTGAGAAACAGATGGACTGAAACAGAGGGTGAGAAACAGAGTGCGATAAACTGAGGGCGCAAAACAGAGAGCAAGAAACAGAGGGCGAGAAACAGAGTGTGAGAAACAAAGGGGCTAGAAAGGAGGGCATGAAACAGGGTGCGAGAAACAGAGGGCGATAAACAGAGTGTGAGAAACAGAGGGGTTGAAACATTGGGGCTGAAACAGAGGGGCTGGAACGGAGGGCGAGAAACAGAGGGGCTGAAACAGAGGGTGAGAAACAGAGGGTCAGAAACAGAAGGCGAGAAACAGAGTCCGAGAAACAGAGTGGCTGAAACAGAGGGGCTGAAATAATTGGCTGAAACAGAGGGTAAGAAACAGAGGGCGAGAAAAAGAGTGCGAGAAACAGAGGGCGAGACACAGAGGGGCTGAAACAGAGGGGCTGAAACAGAGGGCATGAAACAGAGGGTGAGAAACAGATGGGCTGAAACAGAGGGTGAGAAACAGATGGGCTGAAACAGAGGGCGAGAAACAGAGGGCGAGAAACAGAGGGCTAGATTCAGAGCGCGAGAAACAGTGGGGCTGAAACAGAGGGTCTGAAACAGAGGGAGAGAAACTGATGGGCTGAAACAGAGGGTCTGAAACAGAGAGACTGAAACAGATGGCGAGAAACAGAGGGCGAGAAATGGAGGGGCTGAAACAGAGGGACTGAAACAGATGGGCTGGAACAGAGTGAGAGAAACAGAGGGCGCAAAACAGAGGGCGAGAAACAGAGGGGCTGGAACGGAGGGCGAGAAACAGAGGGTGAGAAACAGAGTGCGAAAAACAGAGTGGCTGAAACAGAGAGCGAGAAACAGATGGACTGAAACAGAGGGCGAGAAACAGAGTGCGAGAAACTGAGGGCGCAAAACAGAGGGCGAGAAACAGAGGGCGAGAAACAGAGTGTGAGAAACAAAGGAGCTAGAACGGAGGGCAAGAAACAGGGTGCGAGAAACAGAGGGGCTGAAACAGCGGGCAAGAAACAGATGGGCTGAAACAGATTGCGAGAAACAGAGGGGCTGAAACAGAGGGCGATAAACAGAGAGTGAGAAACAGAGGGGTTGAAACATTGGGGCTGAAACAGAGGGGCTGGAACTGAGGTTGAGATACAGAGGGCGAGAAACAGAGGGGCTGAGCAGTGGGCGAGAAACAGAGGGCGAGAAACAGCGTGCGAGAAACTGAGGGCGCAAAACAGAGGGCGCAAAACAGAGGGTGAGAAACAGAGGGCAAGAAACAGAGTGTGAGAAACAGTGGGGCTGGAACGGAGGGCGAGAAACAGAGGGTGAGAAACGGAATGCGAGAAACAGATTGGCTGAAACAGAGAGCGAGAAACAGATGGACTGAAACAGAGGGCGAGAAACAGAGTGTGAGCAACTGAGGGCGCAAAACAGAGGGCGAGAAACAGAGTGTGAAAAACAAAGGGGCTAGAACGGAGGGCAAGAAACAGGGTGCGAGAAACAGAGGGGCTGGAACAGTGGGCGAGAAACAGAGGGCGATAAACAGACTACGAGAAACTGATGGGTTGAAACATTGGGGCTAAAACAGAGCGGCTGGAACGGAGGGCGAGAAACAGAGTGCGAGAAACAGTGGGGCTGAAACAGTGGGCGATAAACATAGGGCGATAAACAGAGGGCGAGAAACATAGGGGCTGAAACAGAGGGTGAGAAACAGAAGGTCAGAATCAGAGGGCGAGAAAAGAGTCCAAGAAACAGAGGGGCTGAAATAATTGGCTGAAACAGAGGGTGAGAAACAGAGGGGGAGAAAAAGAGGGCGAGAAACTGAGGGCGAGACACAGAGGGGCTGAAACAGAGGGGCTGAAACAGAGGGCGTGAAACAGAGGGTGAGAAACAGATGGGCTGAAACAGAGGGCAAGAAACAGTGGGCGAGAAACAGAGGGCGAGAAACATAGGGGCTGAAACAGAGGGTGAGAAACAGAGGGTCAGAAACAGAGGGCGAGAAAAGAGTCCGAGAAACAGAGGGGCTGAAATAATTGGCTGAAACAGAGGGTGAGAAACAGAGGGCGAGAAAAAGAGGGCGAGAAACAGAGGGCGAGACACAGAGGGGCTGAAACAGAGGGGCTGAAACAGAGGGCGTGAAACAGAGGGTGAGAAACAGATGGGCTGAAACAGAGGGCGAGAAACAGAGTGCGAGAAACAGAGGGCTAGATTCAGAGGGCGAGAAACAGTGGGGCTGAAACAGAGGGTCTGAAACAGAGGGAGAGAAACAGATGGGATGAATCAGAGGGTCTGAAACAGAAAGACTGAAACAGATGGCGAGAAACAGAGGGCGAGAAATGGAGGGGCTGAAACAGAGGGACTGAAACAGATGGGCTGGAACAGAGTGAGAGAAACAGAGGGCGCAAAACAGAGGGCGAGAAACAGAGGGCAAGAAACAGAGTGTGAGAAACAGAGGGGCTGGAACGGAGGGCGAGAAACAGAGGGTGAGAAACAGAGTGGCTGAAACAGAGTGGCTGAAACAGAGAGTGAGAAACAGATGGACTGAAACAGAGGGTGAGAAACAGAGTGCGATAAACTGAGGGCGCAAAACAGAGAGCAAGAAACAGAGGGCGAGAAACAGAGTGTGAGAAACAAAGGGGCTAGAACGGAGGGCATGAAACAGGGTGCGAGAAACAGAGGGGCTGAAACTGTGGGCGAGAAACAGAGGGCGATAAACAGAGTGTGAGAAACAGAGGGGTTGAAACATTGGGGCTGAAACAGAGGGGCTGGAACGGAGGGCGAGAAACAGAGGGGCTGAAACAGAGGGTGAGAAACAGAGGGCGAGAAACAGAAGGCGAGAAACAGAGTCCGAGAAACAGAGGGGCTGAAACAGAGGGGCTGAAATAATTGGCTGAAACAGAGGGTAAGAAACAGAGGGCGAGAAAAAGAGGGCGAGAAACAGAGGGCGAGACACAGAGGGGCTGAAACAGAGGGGCTGAAACAGAGGGCATGAAACAGAGGGTGAGAAACAGATGGGCTGAAACAGAGGGCGAGAAACAGAGGGCGAGAAACAGAGGGGCTGAAACAGAGGGTGAGAAACAGAGGGCGATAAATAGAGTGCGAGAAACAGAGGGTGAGAAACAGATGAACTGAAACAGAGGGCGAGAAACAGAGTGCGAGAAACTGTGGGCGCAAAACTGATGGCAAGAAACAGAGGGGCTGAATCAGTGGGCGAGAAACAGAGGGCGATAAACAGAGTATGAGAAACAGATGGGTTGAAACATTGGGGCTGTAACAGAGGGCTGGAACGGAGGGCGAGAAACAGGGTGCGAGAAACAGACGGGCTGAAACAGATGGACTGAAACAGAGGGCGAGAAACAGAGTGCGAGAAACTGAGGGCGCAAAACAGAGGGCGTGAAACAGAGGGCGAGAAACAGAGTGTGAGAAACAAAGGGGCTAGAATGGAGGGCAAGAAACAGGGTGCGAGAAACAGAGGGGCTGAAACAGTGGGCGAGAAACAGAGGGCGATAAACAGAGTACGAGAAACAGGGGCTGAAACAGAGGGCGAGAAACAGATGGGCTGAAACAGAGGGAGAGAAACAGAGGGACTGAAACAGAGGGGGATAAACAGAGTGTGAGAAACAGAGGAGTTGAAACATTGGGCCTGAAACAGAGGGGCTGGAACGGAGGGTGAGAAACAGAGGGCGAGAAACAGAGAGGCTGAAACAGAGGGCGAGAAACAGAGGGCGAGAAACAGAGGGCGAGAAACAGAGGGTGAGAAACAGAGTGGTTGAAACTGAGGATGAGCAACATAGGACGAGGAACAGGTGGACTGAAACAGATGGCAAGAAACAGAGGGCGAGAAACATATGGGCTGAAACAGAGCACGAGAAACAGAGTGCGAGAAACAGAGGGGCTGAAACACAGGGCGAGAAACAGAGGGTCAGAAACAGATAGCGAGAAACAGAGGGCGAGAAACAGAGGGTGTGAAACATACGGGCTGAAACAGAGTCCGAGAAACAGAGGGGCTGAAACAGTGGGCGAGAAACAGAGGGCGTAAACAGAGTGCGAGAAACAGAGGGGCTGAAACAGAGGGCGAGAAACAGAGGGCGAGAAACTGAGGGGCTGAAACAGTGGGCGAGAAACAGAGGGCGATAAACAGAGTGCGAGAAACAGATGGACTGAAACAGAGGGCGAGAAACAGAGTGCGAGAAACTGAGGGCGCAAAACAGAGGGCGAGAAACAGAGGGCGAGAAACAGAGTGTGAGAAACAAAGGGGCTAGAACGGAGGGCATGAAACAGGGTGCGAGAAACAGAGGGGCTGAAACAGAGGGCGAGAAACAGAGGGTGAGAAACATACGGGCTGAAACAGAGTCCGAGAAACAGAGGGGCTGAAACAGTGGGCGAGAAACAGAGGGCGATAAACAGAGTGCGAGAAACAGAGGGGCTGAAACAGAGGGTGAGAAACAGAGGGCGAGAAACTGAGGGCGAGAAACAGAGGGGCTGAAACAGGGTGAGAAACAGAGGGTCAGAAACAGAAGGCGAGAAACAGAGTCCGAGAAACAGAGGGGCTGAAACAGAGGGGCTGAAATAATTGGCTGAAACAGAGGGTGAGAAACAGAGGGCGAGAAACAGAGTGAGAGAAACAGAGGGGCTGAAACAGAGGGAGGGAAACAGAGGTTGAGAAACAGAGGGCGATAAACAGAGTGCGAGAAACAGAGGGTGAGAAACAGATGAACTGAAACAGAGGGTGAGAAACAGAGTGCGAGAAACTGTGGGTGCAAAACAGAGGGCGAGAAACAGAGTGTGAGAAACAAAGGGGCCAGAATGGAGGGCACGAAACAGGGTGCAAGAAACAGAGGGGCTGAAACAGTGGGCGAGAAACAGAGGGCGATAAACAGAGTACGAGAAACAGATGGGTTGAAACATTGGGGCTGAAACAGAGGGCTGGAACGGAGGGCGAGAAACAGAGTGCGAGAAACAGAGGGGCTGAAACAGTGGACGAGAAACAGAGTGCGAGAAACAGAGGGGCTGAAACAGTGGGCGAGAAACAGAGGGCGAGAAACAGAGGGTGAGAAACAGAGGGGCTGAAACAGAGGGTGAGAAACAGAGGGTCAGAAACAGAGGGCGAGAAACAGAGTCCGAGAAACAGAGGGGCTGAAACAGAGGGGCTGTAATAATTGGCTGAAACAGAGGGTGAGAAACAGAGGGCGAGAAAAAGAGGGCGAGAAACAGAGGGCGAGACACAGAGGGGCTGAAACAGAGGGGCTGAAACAGAGGGCTTGAAACAGAGGGTGTGAAACAGATGGGCTGAAACAGAGGGCGAGAAACAGAGGGCGAGAAACAGAGGGCTAGATTCAGAGGGCGAGAAACAGTGGGACTGAAATGAGGTTCTGAAACAGAGAGACTGAAACAGATGGCGAGAAACAGAGGGCGAGAACTGGAGGGGCTGAAACGGATGGACTGAAACAGATGGGCTGGAACAGAGTGGGAGAAACAGAGGGCGCAAAACAGAGGGCGAGAAACAGAGGGCGAGAAACAGAGTGTGAGAAACAGAGGGGCTGGAACGGTGGGCGAGAAACAGAGGGTGAGAAACAGTGTGCGAGAAACAAAGTGGCTGAAACAGAGGGTGAGAAACAGATGGACTGAAACAGAGGGCGAGAAACAGAGTGCGAGAAACTGAGGGCGAAAAAAAAGGGCGAGAAACAGAGTGCGAGAAACTGAGGGCGCAAAACAGAGGGCGAGAAACAGACGGCGAGAAATAGAGTGTGAGAAACAAAGGGGCTAGAACGGAGGGCGAGAAAGAGAGTGCGAGAAACAGAGGGGCTGAAACAGTGGGCAAAAAACAGAGGGCGAGAAAAAGAGGGCGAGAAACAGAGGGCGAGACACATAGGGGCTGAAATAGAGGGGCTGAAACAGAGGGCGTGAAACATAGGGTGAGAAACAGAGGGCTAGATTCAGAGGGCGAGAAACAGTGGGGCTGAAACAGAGGGTCTGAAACAGAGGGAGAGAAACAGATGGGCTGAAACAGAGAGGCTGAAACAGAGGGTGAGAAACAGAGGGTCAGATTCAGAGGGCGAGAAACAGTGGGGCTGAAACAGAGGGTCTGAAACAGAGGGAGAGAAACAGATGGGCTGAAACAGAGGGTCTATAAAAGGGAGACACAAACAGATGGTGAGAAACAGAGGGCTAGATTCAGAGGGCGAGAAACAGTGGGGCTGAAACAGAGGGTCTGAAACAGAGGGAGAGAAACAGATGGGCTGAAACAGAGGGTCTATAAAAGGGAGACACAAACAGATGGTGAGAAACAGAGGGAGAGAAATGGAGGGGCTGAAACAGAGGATCTGAAACAGATGGGCTGAAACAGAGAGAGAGAAACAGAGGGTGAGAAACAGAGGGTCAGAAACAGAAGGCGAGAAACAGAGTCCGAGAAACAGAGGGGCTGAAATAATTGGCTGAAACAGAGGGTGAGAAACAGAGGGCGAGAAAAAGTGGGCGTGAAACAGAGGGCGAGACACAGCGGGGCTGAAATAGAGGGGCTGAAACAGAGGGCGTGAAACAGAGGGTGAGAAACAGAGGGCTAGATTCAGAGGGCGAGAAACAGTGGGGCTGAAACAGAGGGTCTGAAACAGAGGGAGAGAAACAGATGGGCTGAAACAGAGGGTCTATAAAAGGGAGACACAAACAGATGGTGAGAAACAGAGGGCGAGAAATGGAGGGGCTGAAACAGAGGGACTGAAACAGATGGGCTGGAACAGAGGGAGAGAAACAGAGGGCGCAAAACAGAGGGTGAGAAACAGAGGGCGAGAAACAGAGTCTTAGAAACAGAGGGGCTGGAACGGAGGGCGAGAAACAGTGGGTGAGAAACAGAGTGCGAGAAACAGAGTGGCTGAAACAGAGAGCGAGAAACAGATGCACTGAAACAGAGGGCGAGAAACAGAGTGCAAGAAACTGAGGGCGCAAAACAGAGGGTGAGAAACAGAGGGCGAGAAACAGAGTGTGAGAAACAATGGGGCTAGAATGGAGGGCAAGAAACAGGGTGCGAGAAACAGAGGGGCTGAAACAGTGGGCGAGAAACAGAGGGCGAGAAACTGAGGGCGGGAAACAGAGGGGCTGAAACAGAAGGCGAGAAACAGAGTCCGAGAAACAGAGGGGCTGAAACAGAGGAGCTGAAATAATTGGCTGAAACAGAGGGTGAGAAACAGAGGGTGAGAAACAGAGGGCGATAAACAGAGTGCGAGAAACAGAGGGTGAGAAACAGATGAACTGAAACAGAGGGTGAGAAACAGAGTGCGAGAAACTGTGGGCGCAAAACAGAGGGCGAGAAACAGAGTCTGAGAAACAACGGGGCCTGAATGGAGGGCACGAAACAGGGTGCAAGAAACAGAGGGGCTGAAACAGTGGGCGAGAAACAGAGGGCGATAAACAGAGTACGAGAAACAGATGGGTTGAAACATTGGGGCTGAAACAGAGGGCTGGAACGGAGGGCGAGAAACAGAGTGCGAGAAACGGACGGGCTGAAACAGTGGACGAGAAACAGAGTGCGAGAAACAGAGGGGCTGAAACAGTGGGCGAGAAACAGAGGGTGATAAACAGAGTGCGAGAAACAGAGGGTCTGAAACAGAGGGCGAGAAACAGAGGGCGAGAAACAGAGGGTGAGAAAAAGAGGGGCTGAAACAGAGGGTGAGAAACAGAGGGTCAGAAACAGAGGTTGAGAAACAGAGTCCGAGAAACAGAGGGGCTGAAATAATTGGCTGCATAAGAGGGTGAGAAACAGAGGGCGAGAAAAAGAGGGCGAGACACAGAGGGGCTGAAACAGAGGGGCTGAAACATAGGGCTTGAAACAGAGGGTGTGAAACAGATGGGCTGGAACAGAGGGCGAGAAACAGAGGGCGAGAAACAAAGGGCTAGATTCAGAGGGCGAGAAACAGTGGGGCTGAAACGAGGGTCTGAAACAGAGAGACTGAAACAGATGGCGAGAAACAGATGGCGAGAATTGTAGGGGCTGAAACAGATGGACTGAAACAGATGGGCTGGAACAGAGTGGGAGAAAAAGAGGGCGCAAAACAGAGGGCGAGAAACAGAGGGCGAGAAACAGAGTGTGAGAAACAGAGGGGCTGGAACGGAGGGCGAGAAACAGAGGTTGAGAAACAGAGTGCGAGAAACAGAGTGGCTGAAACAGAGGGCGAGAAACAGAGTGCGAGAAACTGAGGGCGAAAAAAAAGGGCGAGAAACAGAGTGCGAGAAACTGAGGGCGCAAAACAGAGGGCGAGAAACAGACGGCGAGAAATAGAGTGTGAGAAACAAAGGGGCTAGAACGGAGGGCGAGAAACAGAGTGCGAGAAACAGAGGGGCTGAAAGAGTGGGCGAGAAACAGAGGGCGATAAACAGAGTGCGAGAAACAGAGTGGCTGAAACAGAGGGCGAGAAACAGAGGGTGAGAAACACATGGCGAGAAACAGAGAGGCTGAAACAGAGGGTGAGAAACAGAGGGTCAGAAACAGAAGGCGAGAAACAGAGTCCGAGAAACAGAGGGGCTGAAATAATTGGCTGAAACAGAGGGTGAGAAACAGAGGGCGAGAAAAAGAGGGCGAGAAACAGAGGGCGAGACACAGAAGGGCTGAAATAGAGGGGCTGAAACAGAGGGCGTGAAACAGAGGGTGACAAACAGAGGGCTAGATTCAGAGGGCGAGAAACAGTCGGCTGAAACAGAGGGTCTGAAACAGAGGGAGCGAAACAAATGGGCTGAAACAGAGGGTCTGAAACAGAGAGACTGAAACAGATGGTGAGAAACAGAGGGTGAGAAATGGAGGAGCTGAAATAATTGGCTGAAACAGAGGGTGAGAAACAGAGGGCGAGAAAAAGAGGGTGAGAAACAGAGGGCGAGACACAGAGGGGCTGAAATAGAGGGGCTGAAATAGAGGGGCTGAAACAGAGAGCGTGAAACAGAGGGTGAGAAACAGAGGGCTAGATTCAGAGGGCGAGAAACAGTGGGGCTGAAATAGAGTGTCTGAAACAGAGGGAGAGAAACAGATGGGCTGAAACAGAAGGTCTGAAACAGAGAGACTGAAACAGATGGTGAGAAACAGAGGGCGAGAAATGGAGGGGCTGAAACAGCGGGCGAGAAACAGATGGGCTGGAACAGAGTGAGAGAAACAGAGGGCGCAAAACAGAGGGCGAGAAACAGAGGGCGAGAAACAGAGAGTTAGAAAGAGTGGGGCTGGAACGGAGGGCGAAAAACAGTGGGTGAGAAACAGAGTGTGAGAAACAGAGTGGCTGAAACAGAGAGCGAGAAACAGATGGACTGAAACAGAGGGCGAGAAACAGAGTGCGAGAAACTGAGGGCGCAAAACAGAGGGTGAGAAACAGAGGGCGAGAAACAGAGTGTGAGAAACAAAGGGGCTAGAATGGAGGGCAAGAAACAGAGTGTGAGAAACAAAGGGGCTAGAATGGAGGGCAAGAAACAGGGTGCGAGAAACAGAGGGGCTGACACAGTGGGCGAGAAACAGAGGGCGATAAACAGAGTACAAGAAACAGGGGCTGAAACAGAGGGCGATAAACAGAGTGTGAGAAACAGAGGGCGTGAAACATTGGGGCTGAAACAGAGGGGCTGGAACGGAGGGTGAGAAACAGAGGGCGAGATACAGAGGGACTGAAACAGTGGGCGAGAAACAGAGGGCGAGAAACAGAGTGCGAGAAACAGAGGGGCTGAAACAGAGTGTGAGAAACAGAGGGTGAGAAACAGAGGGCGATAAACGGTGTGCGAGAAACAGAGGGTGAGAAACAGATGAACTGAAACAGAGGGTGAGATACAGAGTGCGAGAAACTGTGGGCGCAAAACTGATGGCGAGAAACAGAGGGTGAGAAACAGAGTGTAAGAAATAAAGGGTCTAGAATGGAGGGCACGAAACAGGGTGCAAGAAACAGAGGGGCTGAATCAGTGGGCAAGAAACAGAGGGCGATAAACAGAGTTCGAGAAACAGATGGGTTGAAACATTGGGGCTGAAACAGAGGGCTGGAACGGAGGGCGAGAAACAGAGTGCGAGAAACAGAGGGGCTGAAACAGTGGGGGAGAAACAGAGGGCGATAAACAGAGTGCGAGAAACTGAGGGCGCAAAACAGAGGATGAGAAACAGAGGGCGAGAAACAGAGTGTGAGAAACAAAGGGGCTAGAACGGAGGGCAAGAAACAGGGTGCGAGAAACAGAGGGGCTGAAACAGTGGGCGAGAAACAGAGGGTGATAAACAGAGTACGAGAAACAGGGGCTGAAACAGAGGGCGAGAAACAGATGTGCTGAAACAGAGGGAGAGAAACAGAGGGGCTGAAACAGAGGGCGATAAACAGAGTGTGAGAAACAGAGGGATTGAAACATTGGGGCTGAAACAGAGGGGCTGGAACGGAGGGTGAGAAACAGAGGGCGAGAAACAGAGGGGCTGAAACAGTGGGCGAGAAACAGAGTACGATAAACAAAGTACGAAAAACAGAGGGGCTGAAACAGAGGGTGAGACACAGAGGGTGAGAAACAAAGGGTGATAAACAGAGTGCGAGAAACAGAGGGTGAGAAACAGATGATCTGAAACAGAGGGTGGGAAACAAAGTGGAAGAAACTGTGAGCGCAAAACAGAGGGCGAGAAACAGAGTGTGAGAAACAAAGGGGCTAGAATGGAGGGCACAAAACAGGGTGCAAGAAACAGAGGGGCTGAAACAGTGGGCAAGAAACAGAGGGCGATAAACAGAGTACGAGAAACAGATGGGTTGAAACATTGGGGCTGAAACAGAGGGCTGGAACGGAGGGCGAGAAACAGAGTGCGAGAAACAGAGGGGCTGAAACAGTGGGCGAGAAACAGAGGGCGATAAACAGAGTGCGAGAAACAGAGGGGCTGAAACAGAGAGCGAGAAACAGAGGGTGAGAAACAGAGGGCGAGAAACAGAGGGGCCGAAACAGAGGGTGAGAAACAGAGTGCGAGAAACAGAGGGGCTGAAACAGAGAGCGAGAAACAGAGGGGCTGAAACAGTGTGCGAGAAACAGAGGGCGAGAAACCTATGGGCTAAAAGAGAGGGCGAGAAACAGAGGGCGAGAAACAGAGTGCGAGAAACAGAGGGTCTGAAACAGAAGGCGAGAAACAGAGGGCGAGAATCTTATGTGCTGAAACAGAGAGTGAGAAACAGAGGGTGAGAAACAGAGGGCGTGAAACAGAGGGGGAGAAACAGAGGGGCTGAAACAGAGGGTGAGAAACAGAGGGCGGTAAACACAGGGGCTAAAACAGTGGGGGTGAAACAGAGCGGCTGAAAAAGTTGGGCTGGATCAGAGTGCGAGAAACAGAGGGCAAGAAACAGAATGCGAGAAAAAGAGGGCGAGAAACAGAGGGCGAGAAACAGAGTGCGAGAAACAGAGAGGCTGAAACAGAGGGCGAGAAACAGAGGGCGAGAAACAGAGGGCGAGAAACAGAGGCAAGAAACAGAGTGGCTGAAACTGAGGATGAGCAACATAGGGCGAGGAACAGGTGGACTGAAACAGATGGGGAGAAACAGAGGGCGAGAAACATATGGGCTGAAAGAGAGCCCGAGAAAAAGAGGGCGAGAAACAGAGGGGCTGAAACACAGGGCGAGAAACAGAGGGTCAGAAACAGATGTCGAGAAACAGAGGGCGAGAAACAGAGGGTGTGAAACAGCGGGCGAGAAAAAGAGGGCGAGAAACAGAGGGGCTGAAACAGAGGGGCTGAAAAAGAGGGCGAGAAACAGAGGGTGAGAAACATACGGGCTGAAACAGAGGGTGAGAAACAGATGGGCTGAAACAGAGGGCGAGAAACAGAGGGCGAGAAACAGAGGGCTAGATTCAGAGGGCGAGAAACAGTGGGGCTGAAACAGAGGGTCTGAAACAGAGAGACTGAAACAGATGGCGAGAAACAGATGGCGAGAAAAGGAGGGGCTGAAACAGATGGACTGAAACAGATGGGCTGGAACAGAGTGGGAGAAACAGAGGGCGCAAAACAGAGTGCGAGAAACAGAGGGCGAGAAACAGAGTGTGAGAAACAGAGGGGCTGGAACGGAGGGCGAGAAACAGAGGGTGAGAAACAGAGTGCGAGAAACAGAGTGGCTGAAACAGTGGGCGAGAAACAGAGGGCGATAAACAGAGTGCGAGAAACAGAGGGGCTGAAACAGAGGGCGAGAAACAGAGGGTGAGAAACAGAGTGCGAGAAACAGAGGGGCTGAAACAGAGAGCGAGAAACAGAGGGGCTGAAACAGAGTGCGAGAAACAGAGGGCGAGAAACTTATGGGCTGAAACAGAGGGCGAGAAACAGAGGGCGAGAAACAGAGTGCGAGAAACAGAGGGTCTGAAGCAGAAGGTGAGAAACAGAGGGCGAGAAACTTATGGGCTGAAACAGAGGGCGAGAAACAGAGGGTGAGAAACAGAGGGCGTGAAACAGAGGGCGAGAAACAGAGGGGCTGAAACAGAAGGATGGAAACAGAGGGCGTGAAACAGAAGGGCTGAAACAGAGGGGCTGAAACAGGGGGAGAGAAACAGAGGAGCTGAAACAGAGGGGCTGAAACAGAGGGCGAGAAACAGAGGGCGGTAAACACAGGGGCTAAAACAGTGGGGCTGAAACAGAGCGGCGGAAAAGTTGGAGTGGATCAGAGTGCGAGAAACAGAGGGCAAGAAACAGAAAGCGAGAAAAAGAGGGTGAGAAACAGAGGGCGAGAATCAGAGTGCAAGAAACAGAGAGGCTGAAACAGAGGGCGAGACAAAGAGGGCGAGAAACAGAGGGCGAGAAACAGAGGGCAAGAAACAGAGTGGCTGAAACTGAGGATGAGCAACATAGGGCGAGGAACAGGTGGACTAAAACAGATGGCGAGAAACAGAGGGCGAGAAACATATGGGCTGAAAGAGAGCGCGAGAAACAGAGGGCGAGAAACAGAGGGGCTGAAACACAGGGCGAGAAACAGAGGGTCAGAAACAGAGGGGCTGAAACAGAGGGCGAGAAACAGAGGGTGTGAAACAGCGGGCGAGAAAATGAGGGCGAGAAACAGAGGGGCTGAAACAGAGGGGCTGAAACAGAGGGCGACAAACAGAGGGTGAGAAACATACGGGCTGAAACAGAGGGTGAGAAACAGATGGGCTGAAACAGAGGGCGAGAAACAGAGGGCGCGAAACAGAGGGCGAGAAACAGAGGGCGGGAAACAGTGGGGCTGAAACAGAGGGTCTGAAACAGAGAGACTGAAACAGATGGCGAGAAACAGATAGCGGGAAATGGAGGGGCTGAAACAGATGGACTGAAACAGATGGGCTGGAACAGAGTGGGAGAAACAGAGGGCGCAAAACAGAGGGCGAGAAACAGAGGGCGAGAAACAGAGTGTGAGAAACAGAGGGGCTGGAACGGAGGGCGCGAAACAGAGGGTGAGAAACAAAGTGCGAGAAACAGAGTGGCTGAAACAGTGGGCGAGAAACAGAGGGCGATAAACAGAGTGCGAGAAACAGAGGGGCTGAAACAGAGGGCGTGAAACAGAGGGTGAGAAACAGAGTGCGAGAAACAGAGGGGCTGAAACAGAGAGCGAGAAACAGAGGGGCTGAAACAGAGTGCGAGAAACAGAGGGCGAGAAACTTATGGGCTGAAACAGAGGGCGAGAAACAGAGGGTGAGAAACAGAGTGCGAGAAACAGAGGGTCTGAAACAGAAGGCGAGAAACAGAGGGCGAGAAACATATGGGCTGAAACAGAGGGCGAGAAACAGAGGGTGAGAAACAGAGGGCGTGAAACAGAGGGCGAGAAACAGAGGGGCTGAAACAGAAGGGTGGAAACAGATGGCGTGAAACAGAAGGGCTGAAACAGAGGGGCTGAAACAGGGGGAGAGAAACAGAGGAGCTGAAACAGAGGGGCTGAAACAGAGGGCGAGAAACAGAGGGCGGTAAACCCATGGGCTAAAACAGTGGGGCTGAAACAGAGCGGCTGAAAAAGTTGGGCTGGATCAGAGTGCGAGAAACAGAGGGCAAGAAACAGAATGCGAGAAAAAGAGGGCGAGAAGCAGAGGGCGAGAAACAGAGTGCGAGAAACAGAGAGGCTGAAACAGAGGGCGAGAAACAGAGGGCGAGAAACAGAGGGCGAGAAACAGAGGGCAAGAAACAGAGTGGCTGAAACTGAGGATGCGCAACATAGGACGAGGAACAGGTGGACTGAAACAGATGGCGAGAAACAGAGGGCAAGAAACAGAGGGGCTGAAACACAGGGCGAGAAAAAGAGGGTCAGAAACAGATGGCGAGAAACAGAGGGTGAGAAACAGAGGGTGTGAAACAGAGGGGCTGAAACAGAGGGCGAGAAACAGAGGGTGAGAAACATACGGGCTGAAACAGAGTGCGAGAAAAAGAGGGGCTGAAACAGTGGGCGAGAAACAGAGGGCGATAAACAGAGTGCGAGAAACAGAGGGGCTGAAACAGAGGGCGAGAAACTGAGGGCGAGAAACAGAGGGGCTGAAACAGAGGGTGAGAAACAGAGGGTCAGAAACAGAAGGCGAGAAACAGAGTCCGAGAAACAGAGGGGCTGAAACAGAGGGGCTGAAATAATTGGCTGAAACAGAGGGTGAGAAACAGAGGGCGAGAAACAGAGTGAGAGAAACAAAGGGGCTGAAACAGAGGGGCTGAAACAGAGGGTGAGAAACAGAGGGCGATAAACAGAGGGTGAGAAACAGAGGGTGAGAAACAGATGAACTGAAACAGAGGGTGAGAAACAGAGTGCGATAAACTGTGGACGCAAAACAGAGGGCGAGAAACAGAGGGCGAGAAACAGAGTGTGAGATACAAAGGGGCTAGAATGGAGGGCACGAAACAGGGTGCAAGAATCAGAGGGGCTGAAACAGTGGGCGAGAAACAGAGGGCGATAAACAGAGTACGAGAAACAGATGGGTTGAAACATTGGGGCTGAAACAGAGCGCTGGAACGGAGGGCAAGAAACAGAGCGCGAGAAACAGAGGGCGAGAAACAGAGGGGCTGAAACACAGGGCGAGAAACAGAGGGGCTGAAACAGTGGGGCTGAAACAGAGCGCTGAAACAGAGGGCGAGAAACAGAGGGCGAGAAACAGAGTGTGAGAAACAAAGGGGCTAGAATGGAGGGCACGAAACAGGGTGCAAGAATCAGAGGGGCTGAAACAGTGGGCGAGAAACAGAGGGCGATAAACAGAGTACGAGAAACAGATGGGTTGAAACATTGGGGCTGAAACAGAGCGCTGGAACGGAGGGCAAGAAACAGAGTGCGAGAAACAGAGGGGCTGAAACAGTGGGCGAGAAACAGAGTGCGAGAAACAGAGGGGCTGAAACAGAGAGCGAGAAACAGAGGGGCTGAAACAGTGTGCGAGAAACAGAGGGAGAGAAACCTATGGGCTGAAACAGAGGGTGATAAACAGAGGGCGAGAAACAGAGGGCGAGAAACAGAGTGTGAGAAACAAAGGGGCTAGAACGGAGGGCAAGAAACAGGATGCGAGAAACAGAGGGGCTGAAACAGAGGGCGAGAAACAGAGGGTGAGAAACATACGGGCTGAAACAGAGTGCGAGAAAAAGAGGGGCTGAAACAGTGGGCGAGAAACAGAGGGCGATAAACAGAGTGCGAGAAACAGAGGGGCTGAAACAGAGGGCGAGAAACTGAGGGCGAGAAACAGAGGGGCTGAAACAGAGGGTGAGAAACAGAGGGTCAGAAACAGAAGGCGAGAAACAGAGTCCGAGAAACAGAGGGGCTGAAACAGAGGGGCTGAAATAATTGGCTGAAACAGAGGGTGAGAAACAGAGGGCGAGAAACAGAGTGAGAGAAACAAAGGGGCTGAAACAGAGGGGCTGAAACAGAGGGTGAGAAACAGAGGGCGATAAACAGAGGGTGAGAAACAGAGGGTGAGAAACAGATGAACTGAAACAGAGGGCGAGAAACAGAGTGCGATAAACTGTGGACGCAAAACAGAGGGCGAGAAACAGAGGGCGAGAAACAGAGTGTGAGATACAAAGGGGCTAGAATGGAGGGCACGAAACAGGGTGCAAGAATCAGAGGGGCTGAAACAGTGGGCGAGAAACAGAGGGCGATAAACAGAGTACGAGAAACAGATGGGTTGAAACATTGGGGCTGAAACAGAGCGCTGGAACGGAGGGCAAGAAACAGAGCGCGAGAAACAGAGGGCGAGAAACAGAGGGGCTGAAACACAGGGCGAGAAACAGAGGGTCAGAAACAGATGGCGAGAAACAGAGGGCGAGAATCATATGGGCTGAAACAGAGCGCGAGAAACAGAGGGCGAGAAACAGAGGGGCTGAAACACAGGGCGAGAAACAGAGGGTCAGAAACAGATGGCGAGAAACAGAGGGCGAGAAACAGAGGGTGTGAAACAGCGGGCGAGAAAAAGAGGGCGATAAACAGAGGGGCTGAAACAGAGGGCTGAAACAGAGGGCGAGAAACAGAGGGTGAGAAACATACGGGCTGAAACAGATGGTGAGAAACAGATGGGCTGAAAAAGAGGGCGAGAAACAGAGGGCGAGAAACAGAGGGCTAGATTCAGAGGGCGAGAAACAGTGGGGCTGAAACAGAGGGTCTGAAACAGAGAGACTGAAACAGATGGCGAGAAACAGATGGCGAGAAATGGAGGGGCTGAAACAGTGGGCGAGAAACAGAGTGCGAGAAACAGAGGGGCTGAAACAGAGAGCGAGAAACAGAGGGGCTGAAACAGTGTGCGAGAAACAGAGGGAGAGAATCCTATGGGCTGAAACAGAGGGTGATAAACAGAGGGCAAGAAACAGAGGGCGAGAAACTTATGTGCTGAAACAGAGGGTGAGAAACAGAGAGTGAGAAACAGAGTGCGAGAAACAGAGTGTCTAAAACAGAAGGCGAGAAACAGAGGGTGAGAAACTTATGTGCTGAAACAGAGGGTGAGAAACAGAGAGTGAGAAACAGAGGGCGTGAAACAGAGGGCGAGAAACAGAGGGGCTGAAACAGAGGGGTGTAAACAGAGGGCGAGAAACAGAAGGGCTGAAACAGAGGGGCTGAAACAGGGGGAGAGAAACAGAGGAGCTGAAACAGAGGGGCTGAAACAGAGGGGCTGAAACAGAGGGCGTGAAACAGAGGGTGAGAAACAGAGTGCGAGAAACAGAGGGGCTGAAACAGAGAGCGAGAAACAGAGGGTCTGAAACAGAAGGCGAGAAACAGAGGGTGAGAAACTTATGGGCTGAAACAAGGGCGAGAAACAGAGGGTGAGAAACAGAGGGCGTGAAACAGATGGGCGAGAAACAGAGGGGCTGAAACAGAGGGGTGTAAACAGAGTGCGAGAAACAGAGAGGCTGAAACAGAGGGCGAGAAACAGAGGGCGAGAAACAGAGGGCGGGAAACAGAGAGCGAGAAACAGAGTGGCTGAAACTGAGCATGAGCAACATAGGATGAGGAACAGGTGGACTGAAACAGATGGGGAGAAACAGAGGGCGAGAAACATATGGGCTGAAACAGAGCGTGAGAAACAGAGGGCGAGAAACAGAGGGGCTGAAACACAGGGCGAGAAATAGAGGGTCAGAAACAGATGGCGAGAAACAGAGGGCGAGAAACAGAGGGTGTGAAACAGCGGGCGAGAAAAAGAGGGCGAGAAACAGAGGGGCTGAAACAGAGGGGTTGATACAGAGGGCGAGAACCAGAGGGGCTGAAACATACAGGCTGAAACAGAGTGCGAGAAACAGAGGGGCTGAAACAGTGGGCGAGAAACAGAGGACGATAAACAGAGTGCGAGAAACAGAGGGGCTGAAACAGAGGGCGAGAAACAGAGGGCGAGAAACTGAGGGCGAGAAACAGAGGGGCTGAAACAGAGGGTGAGAAACAGAGGGTCAGAAACAGAAGGCGAGAAACAGAGTCCGAGAAACAGAGGGGCTGAAACAGAGGGGCTGAAATAATTGGCTGAAACAGAGGGTGAGAAACAGGGCGAGAAACAGAGTGAGAGAAACAAAGGGGCTGAAACAGAGGGGCTGAAACAGAGGGCAAGAAACAGAATGCGAGAAAAAGAGGGCGAGAAACAGAGGGCGAGAAACAGAGTGCGAGAAACAGAGAGGCTGAAACAGAGGGCGAGAAACAGAGGGCGAGAAACAGAGGTCAAGAAACATATCGGCTGAAACAGAGCGCGAGAAACAGAGGGCGAGAAACAGAGGGGCTGAAACACAATGCGAGAAACAGAGTGTCAGAAACAGATGGCGAGAAACAGAGGGCGAGAATCATATGGGCTGAAACAGAGTGCGAGAAACAGAAGGCGAGAAACAGAGGGCGAGAAACAGAGGGCGAGAAACAGAGTGGCTGAAACTGAGGATGCGCAACATAGGACGAGGAACAGGTGGACTGAAACAGATGGCGAGAAACAGAGGGCAAGAAACAGAGGGGCTGAAACACAGGGCGAGAAACAGAGGGTCAGAAACAGATGGCGAGAAACAGAGGGTGAGAAACAGAGGGTGTGAAACAGAGGGGCTGAAACAGAGGGCGAGAAACAGAGGGTGAGAAACATACGGGCTGAAACAGAGTGTGAGAAAAAGAGCGGCTGAAACAGTGGGCGAGAAACAGAGGGCGATAAACAGAGTGCGAGAAACCGAGGGGCTGAAACAGAGGGCGAGAAACTGAGGGCGAGAAACAGAGGGGCTGAAACAGAGGGTGAGAAACAGAGGGTCATAAACAGAAGGCGAGAAACAGAGTCCGAGAAACAGAGGGGCTGAAACAGAGGGGCTGAAATAATTGGCTGAAACAGAGGGTGAGAAACAGAGGGCGAGAAACAGAGTGAGAGAAACAAAGGGGCTGAAACAGAGGGGCTAAAACAGAGGGTGAGAAACAGAGGGCGATAAACAGAGGGTGAGAAACAGAGGGTGAGAAACAGATGAACTGAAACAGAGGGTGAGAAACAGAGTGCGAGAAACTGTGGACGCAAAACAGAGGGCGAGAAACAGAGGGCGAGAAACAGAGTGTGAGAAACAAAGGGGCTAGAATGGAGGGCACGAAACAGGGTGCAAGAATCAGAGGGGCTGAAACAGTGGGCGAGAAACAGAGGGCGATAAACAGAGTACGAGAAACAGATGGGTTGAAACATTGGGGCTGAAACAGAGCGCTGGAACGGAGGGCAAGAAACAGAGTGCGGGAAACAGAGGGGCTGAAACAGTGGGCGAGAAACAGAGTGCGAGAAACAGAGGGGCTGAAACAGAGAGCGAGAAACAGAGGGGCTGAAACAGTGTGCGAGAAACAGAGGGAGAGAAACCTATGGGCTGAAACAGAGGGTGATACACAGAGGGCGAGAAACAGAGGGCGAGAAACTTATGTGCTGAAACAGAGGGTGAGAAACAGTGAGTGAGAAACAGAGGGCGTGAAACAGAGGGCGAGAAACAGAGTGCGAGAAACCTATGGGCTGAAACAGAGGGCGAGAAACAGAGGGCGAGAAACAGAGTGCGAGAAACAGAGTGTCTAAAACAGAAGGCGAGAAACAGAGGGCGAGAAACTTATGTGCTGAAACAGAGGGTGAGAAACAGAGAGTGAGAAACAGAGGGCGTGAAACAGAGGGCGAGAAACAGAGGGGTGTAAACAGAGGGCGAGAAACAGAAGGGCTGAAACAGAGGGGCTGAAACAGGGGGAGAGAAACAGAGGAGCTGAAACAGAGGGGCTGAAACAGAGGGCGAGAAACAGAGGGCGGTAAACACAGGGGCTAAAACAGTGGGGCTGAAACAGAGCGGCTGAAAAAGTTGGGCTGGATCAGAGTGCGAGAAACAGAGGGCAAGAAACTGAATGCGAGAAAAAGAGGGCGAGAAACAGAGGGCGAGAAACAGAGTGCGAGAAACAGAGAGGCTGAAACAGAGGGCGAGAAACAGAGGGCGAGAAAAAGAGTGCGAGAAACAGAGAGTCTGAAACAGAGGGCGAGAAACAGAGGGCGAGAAACAGAGGGCGATAAACAGAGTACGTGAAACAGATGGGTTGAAACATTGGGGCTGAAACAGAGCGCTGGAACGGAGGGCGAGAAACAGAGTGCGAGAAACAGAGGGGCTGAAACAGTGGGCGAGAAACAGAATGCGAGAAACAGAGGGGCTGAAACAGAGAGCGAGAAACAGAGGGGCTGAAACAGTGTGCGAGAAACAGAGGGCGAGAAACCTATGGGCTGAAACAGAGGGTGAGAAACAGAGTGCGAGAAACAGAGGGCGAGAAACTTATGTGCTGAAACAGAGGGTGAGAAACAGAGAGTGAGAAACAGAGGGCGTGAAACAGAGGGCGAGAAACAGAGTGCGAGAAACCTATGGGCTGAAACAGAGGGCGAGAAACAGAGGGCGAGAAACAGAGTGCGAGAAACAGAGGGTCTAAAACAGAAGGCGAGAAACAGAGGGCGAGAAACTTATGTGCTGAAACAGAGGGTGAGAAACAGAGGGTGAGAAACAGAGGGCGTGAAACAGAGGGCGAGAAACAGAGGGGCTGAAACAGAGGGGTGTAAACAGAGGGCGAGAAACAGAAGGGCTGAAACAGAGGGGCTGAAACAGGGGGAGAGAAACAGAGGAGCTGAAACAGAGGGGCTGAAACAGAGGGCGAGAAACAGAGGGCGGTAAACACAGGGGCTAAAACAGTGGGGCTGAAACAGAGCGGCTGAAAAAGTTGGGCTGGATCAGAGTGCGAGAAACAGAGGGCAAGAAACTTAATGCGAGAAAAAGATGGCGAGAAACAGAGGGCGAGAAACAATGTGCGAGAAACAGAGAGGCTGAAACAGAGGGTGAGAAACAGAGGGCGAGAAACAGAGGGCGAGAAACAGAGGGCAAGAAACAGAGTGGCTGAAACTGAGGATGAGCAACATAGGGCGAGGAACAGGTGGACTGAAACAGATGGGGAGAAACAGTGGGCGAGAAACATATGGGCTGAAAGAGAGCACGAGAAACAGAGCGCGAGAAACAGAGGGGCTGCAACACAGGGCGAGAAACAGAGGGTCTGAAACAGATGGCGAGAAACAGAGGGCGAGAAACAGAGGGTGTGAAACAGTGGGCGAGAAAAAGAGGGCGAGAAACAGAGGGGCTGAAACAGAGGGGCTGAAACAGAGGGCGAGAAACAGAGGGTGAGAAACATACGGGCTGAAACAGATGGTGAGAAACAGATGGGCTGAAACAGAGGGCGAGAAACAGAGGGCGAGAAACAGAGGGCTAGATTCAGAGGGCGAGAAACAGTGGGTCTGAAACAGAGAGACTGAAACAGATGGCGAGAAACAGATGGCGAGAAATGGAGGGGCTGAAACAGATGCACTGAAACAGATGGGCTGGAACAGAGTGGGAGAAACAGAGGGCGCAAAACAGAGGGCGAGAAACAGAGGGCGAGAAACAGAGTGTGAGAAACAGAGGGGCTGGAACGGTGGGTGAGAAACAGAGGGTGAGAAACAGAGTGCGAGAAACAGAGTGGCTGAAACAGTGGGCGAGAAACAGAGGGCGATAAACAGAGTGCGAGAAACAGAGGGGCTGAAACAGAGGGCGTGAAACAGAGGGTGAGAAACAGAGTGCGAGAAACAGAGGGGCTGAAACAGAGGGCGTGAAACAGAGGGTGAGAAACAGAGTGCGAGAAACAGAGGGGCTGAAACAGAGAGCGAGAAACAGAGGGTCTGAAACAGAAGGCGAGAAACAGAGGGTGAGAAACTTATGGGCTGAAACAAGGGCGAGAAACAGAGGGTGAGAAACAGAGGGCGTGAAACAGATGGGCGAGAAACAGAGGGGCTGAAACAGAAGGGTGGAAACAGAGGGCGTGAAACAGAAGGGCTGAAACAGAGGGGCTGAAACAGGGGGAGAGAAACAGAGGAGCTGAAACAGAGGGGCTGAAACAGAGGGCGAGAAACAGAGGGCGGTAAACACAGGGGCTAAAACAGTGGGGCTGAAACAGAGCGGCTGAAAAAGTTGGGCTGGATCAGAGTGCGAGAAACAGAGGGCAAGAAACAGAATGCGAGAAAAAGAGGGCGAGAAGCAGAGGGCGAGAAACAGAGTGCGAGAAACAGAGAGGCTGAAACAGAGGGCGAGAAACAGAGGGCGAGAAACAGAGGGTGAGAAACAAAGGGCGAGAAACAGAGTGTCTGAAACTGAGGATGAGCAACATAGGACGAGGAACAGGTGGACTGAAACAGATGGCGAGAAACAGAGGGCGAGAAACATATGGGCTGAAACAGAGCGCGAGAAACAGAGGGCGAGAAACAGAGGGGCTGAAACACAGGGCGAGAAACAGAGGGTCAGAAACAGATGGCGAGAAACAGAGGGCGAGAAACAGAGGGTGCGAAACAGCGGGCGAGAAAAAGAGGGCGAGAAACAGAGGGGCTGAAACAGAGGGGCTGAAACAGAGGGCGAGAAACAGAGGGGCTGAAACATACGGGCTGAAACAGAGTGCGAGATACAGAGGGGCTGAAACAGTGGGCGAGAAACAGAGGACGTTAAACAGAGTGCGAGAAACAGAGTGGCTGAAACAGTGGGCGAGAAACAGAGGGCGATAAACAGAGTGCGAGAAACAGAGGGGCTGAAACAGAGTGCGTGAAACAGAGGGTGAGAAACAGAGTGCGAGAAACAGAGGGGCTGAAACAGAGAGCGAGAAACAGAGGGGCTGAAACAGAGTGCGAGAAACAGAGTGGCTGAAACAGTGGGCGAGAAACAGAGGGCGATAAACAGAGTGCGAGAAACAGAGGGGCTGAAACAGAGGGCGTGAAACAGAGGGTGAGAACCAGAGTGCGAGAAACAGAGGGACTGAAACAGAGAGCGAGAAACAGAGGGGCTGAAACAGAGTGCGAGAAACAGAGGGCGAGAAACAGAGTGCGAGAAACAGAGGGTCTGAAACAGAAGGCGAGAAACAGAGGGCGATAAACTTATGGGCTGTAACAGAGGGCGAGAAACAGAGGGTGAGAAACAGAGGGCGTGAAACAGAGGGCGAGAAACAGAGGGGCTGAAACAGAAGGGTGGAAACAGAGGGCGTGAAACAGAAGGGCTGAAACAGAGGGGCTGAAACAGGGGGAGAGAAACAGAGGAGCTGAAACAGAGGGGCTGAAACAGAGGGCGAGAAACAGAGGGCGGTAAACACAGGGGCTAAAACAGTGGGGCTGAAACAGAGCGGCTGAAAAAGTTGGGCTGGATCAGAGTGCGTGAAACAGAGGGCAAGAAACAGAATGCGAGAAAATAGGGCGAGAAACAGAGGGCGAGAAACAGAGTGCGAGAAACAGAGAGGCTGAAACAGAGGGCGAGAAACAGAGGGCGAGAAACAGAGGGCGGGAAACAGAGAGCGAGAAACAGAGTGGCTGAAACTGAGCATGAGCAACATAGGACGAGGAACAGGTGGACTGAAACAGATGGGGAGAAACAGAGGGCGAGAAACATATGGGCTGAAACAGAGCGCGAGAAACAGAGGGCGAGAAACAGAGGGGCTGAAACACAGGGCGAGAAACAGAGGGTCAGAAACAGATGGCGAGAAACAGAGGGCGAGAAACAGAGGGTGTGAAACAGCGGGCGAGAAAAAGAGGGCGAGAAACAGAGGGGCTGAAACAGAGGGGCTGAAACAGAGGGCGAGAAACAGAGGGGCTGAAACATACGGGCTGAAACAGAGTGCGAGAAACAGAGGGGCTGAAACAGTGGGCGAGAAACAGAGGACGATAAACAGAGTGCGAGAAACAGAGGGGCTGAAACAGAGGGCGAGAAACAGAGGGCGAGAAACTGAGGGCGAGAAACAGAGGGGCTGAAACAGAGGGTGAGAAACAGAGGGTGAGAAACAGAAGGCGAGAAACAGAGTCCGAGAAACAGAGGGGCTGAAACAGAGGGGCTGAAATAATTGGCTGAGCAGAGGGTGAAAAACAGGGCGAGAAACAGAGTGAGAGAAACAAAGGGGCTGAAACAGAGGGGCTGAAACAGAGGGCAAGAAACAGAATGCGAGAAAAAGAGGGCGAGAAACAGAGGGCGAGAAACAGAGTGCGAGAAACAGAGAGGCTGAAACAGAGGGCGAGAAACAGAGGGCGAGAAACAGAGGTCAAGAAACATATCGGCTGAAACAGAGCGCGAGAAACAGAGGGCGAGAAACAGAGGGGCTGAAACACAGGGCGAGAAACACAGGGTCAGAAACAGATGGCGAGAAACAGAGGGCGAGAATCATATGGGCTGAAACAGAGCGCGAGAAACAGAGGGCGAGAAACAGAGGGGCTGAAACACAGGGCGAGAAACAGAGGGTCAGAAACAGATGGCGAGAAACAGAGGGCGAGAAACAGAGGGTGTGAAACAGCGGGCGAGAAAAAGAGGGCGATAAACAGAGGGGCTGAAACAGAGGGCTGAAACAGAGGGCGAGAAACAGAGGGTGAGAAACATACGGGCTGAAACAGATGGTGAGAAACAGATGGGCTGAAACAGAGGGCGAGAAACAGAGGGCGAGAAACAGAGGGCTAGATTCAGAGGGCGAGAAACAGTGGGGCTGAAACAGAGGGTCTGAAACAGAGAGACTGAAACAGATGGCGAGAAACAGATGGCGAGAAATGGAGGGGCTGAAACAGTGGGCGAGAAACAGAGTGCGAGAAACAGAGGGGCTGAAACAGAGAGCGAGAAACAGAGGGGCTGAAACAGTGTGCGAGAAACAGAGGGAGAGAAACCTATGGGCTGAAGCAGAGGGTGATAAACAGAGGGCGAGAAACAGAGGGCGAGAAACTTATGTGCTGAAACAGAGGGTGAGAAACAGAGAGTGAGAAACAGAGGGCGTGAAACAGAGGGCGAGAAACAGAGTGCGAGAAACCTATGGGCTGAAACAGAGGGCGAGAAACAGAGGGCGAGAAACAGAGTGCGAGAAACAGAGTGTCTAAAACAGAAGGTGAGAAACAGAGGGCGAGAAACTTATGTGCTGAAACAGAGGGTGAGAAACAGAGAGTGAGAAACAGAGGGCGTGAAACAGAGGGCGAGAAACAGAGGAGCTGAAACAGAGGGGTGTAAACAGAGGGCGAGAAACAGAAGGGCTGAAACAGAGGGGCTGAAACAGGGGGAGAGAAACAGAGGAGCTGAAACAGAGGGGCTGAAACAGAGGGCGAGAAACAGAGGGCGGTAAACACAGGGGCTGAAACAGTGGGGCTGAAACAGAGCGGCTGAAAAAGTTGGGCTGGATCAGAGTGCGAGAAACAGAGGGCAAGAAACTGAATGCGAGAAAAAGAGGGCGAGAAACAGAGGGCGAGAAACAGAGTGCGAGAAACAGAGAGGCTGAAACAGAGGGCGAGAAACAGAGGGTGAGAAAATGAGGGCGAGAAACAGAGAGTCTGAAACAGAGGGCGAGAAACAGAGGGCGAGAAACAGAGGGCGATAAACAGAGTACGTGAAACAGATGGGTTGAAACATTGGGGCTGAAACAGAGCGCTGGAACGGAGGGCGAGAAACAGAGTGCGAGAAACAGAGGGGCTGAAACAGTGGGCGAGAAACAGAATGCGAGAAACAGAGGGGCTGAAACAGAGAGCGAGAAACAGAGGGGCTGAAACAGTGTGCGAGAAACAGAGGGCGAGAAACCTATGGGCTGAAACAGAGGGTGAGAAACAGAGTGCGAGAAACAGAGGGCGAGAAACTTATGTGCTGAAACAGGGGGTGAGAAACAGAGAGTGAGAAACAGAGGGCGTGAAACAGAGGGCGAGAAACAGAGTGCGAGAAACCTATGGGCTGAAACAGAGGGCGAGAAACAGAGGGTGAGAAACAGAGTGCGAGAAACAGAGGGTCTAAAACAGAAGGCGAGAAACAGAGGGCGAGAAACTTATGTGCTGAAACAGAGGGTGAGAAACAGAGGGTGAGAAACAGAGGGCGTGAAACAGAGGGCGAGAAACAGAGGGGCTGAAACAGAGGGGTGTAAACAGAGGGCGAGAAACAGAAGGGCTGAAACAGAGGGGCTGATACAGGGGGAGAGAAACAGAGGAGCTGAAACAGAGGGGCTGAAACAGAGGGCGAGAAACAGAGGGCGGTAAACACAGGGGCTAAAACAGTGGGGCTGAAACAGAGCGGCTGAAAAAGTTGGGCTGGATCAGAGTGCGAGAAACAGAGGGCAAGAAACTTAATGCGAGAAAAAGATGGCGAGAAACAGAGGGCGAGAAACAGAGTGCGAGAAACAGAGAGGCTGAAACAGAGGGTGAGAAACAGAGGGCGAGAAACAGAGGGCGAGAAACAGAGGGCAAGAAACAGAGTGGCTGAAACTGAGGATGAGCAACATAGGGCGAGGAACAGGTGGACTGAAACATATGGGCTGAAAGAGAGCGCGAGAAACAGAGCGCGAGAAACAGAGGGGCTGAAACACAGGGCGAGAAACAGAGGGTCAGAAACAGATGGCGAGAAACAGAGGGCAAGAAACAGAGGGTGTGAAACAGCGGGCGAGAAAAAGAGGGCGAGAAACAGAGGGGCTGAAACAGAGGGGCTGAAACAGAGGGCGAGAAACAGAGGGTGAGAAACATACGGGCTGAAACAGATGGTGAGAAACAGATGGGCTGAAACAGAGGGCGAGAAACAGAGGGCGAGAAACAAAGGGCTAGATTCAGAGGGCGAGAAACAGTGGGTCTGAAACAGAGAGACTGAAACAGATGGCGAGAAACAGATGGCGAGAAATGGAGGGGCTGAAACAGATGCACTGAAACAGATGGGCTGGAACAGAGTGGGAGAAACAGAGGGCGCAAAACAGAGGGCGAGAAACAGAGGGCGAGAAACAGAGTGTGAGAAACAGAGGGGCTGGAACGGTGGGCGAGAAACAGAGGGTGAGAAACAGAGTGCGAGAAACAGAGTGGCTGAAACAGTGGGCGAGAAACAGAGGGCGATAAACAGAGTGCGAGAAACAGAGGGGCTGAAACAGAGGGCGTGAAACAGAGGGTGAGAAACAGAGTGCGAGAAACAGAGGGGCTGAAACAGAGAGCGAGAAACAGAGGGTCTGAAACAGAAGGCGAGAAACAGAGGGTGAGAAACTTATGGGCTGAAACAAGAGCGAGAAACAGAGGGTGAGAAACAGAGGGCGTGAAACAGATGGGCGAGAAACAGAGGGGCTGAAACAGAAGGGTGGAAACAGAGGGCGTGAAACAGAAGGGCTGAAACAGAGGGGCTGAAACAGGGGGAGAGAAACAGAGGAGCTGAAACAGAGGGGCTGAAACAGAGGGCGAGAAACAGAGGGCGGTAAACACAGGGGCTAAAACAGTGGGGCTGAAACAGAGCGGCTGAAAAAGTTGGGCTGGATCAGAGTGCGAGAAACAGAGGGCAAGAAACAGAATGCGAGAAAAAGAGGGCGAGAAGCAGAGGGCGAGAAACAGAGTGCGAGAAACAGAGAGGCTGAAACAGAGGGCGAGAAACAGAGGGCGAGAAACAGAGGGTGAGAAACAAAGGGCGAGAAACAGAGTGTCTGAAACTGAGGATGAGCAACATAGGACGAGGAACAGGTGGACTGAAACAGATGGCGAGAAACAGAGGGCGAGAAACATATGGGCTGAAACAGAGCGCGAGAAACAGAGGGCGAGAAACAGAGGGGCTGAAACACAGGGCGAGAAACAGAGGGTCAGAAACAGATGGCGAGAAACAGAGGGCGAGAAACAGAGGGTGTGAAACAGCGGGTGAGAAAAAGAGGGCGAGAAACAGAGGGGCTGAAACAGAGGGGCTGAAACAGAGGGCGAGAAACAGAGGGGCTGAAACATACGGGCTGAAACAGAGTGCGAGATACAGAGGGGCTGAAACAGTGGGCGAGAAACAGAGGACGTTAAACAGAGTGCGAGAAACAGAGTGGCTGAAACAGTGCGCGAGAAACAGAGGGCGATAAACAGAGTGCGAGAAACAGAGGGGCTGAAACAGAGTGCGTGAAACAGAGGGTGAGAAACAGAGTGCGAGAAACAGAGGGGCTGAAACAGAGAGCGAGAAACAGAGTGGCTGAAACAGAGTGCGAGAAACAGAGTGGCTGAAACAGTGGGCGATAAACAGAGTGCGAGAAACAGAGGGGCTGAAACAGAGGGCGTGAAACAGAGGGTGAGAACCAGAGTGCGAGAAACAGAGGGGCTGAAACAGAGAGCGAGAAACAGAGGGGCTGAAACAGAGTGCGAGAAACAGAGGGCGAGAAACAGAGTGCGAGAAACAGAGGGTCTGAAACAGAAGGCGAGAAACAGAGGGCGATAAACTTATGGGCTGTAACAGAGGGCGAGAAACAGAGGGTGGGAAACAGAGGGCGTGAAACAGAGGGCGAGAAACAGAGGGGCTGAAACAGAAGGGTGGAAACAGAGGGCGTGAAACAGAAGGGCTGAAACAGAGGGGCTGAAACAGGGGGAGAGAAACAGAGGAGCTGAAACAGAGGGGCTGAAACAGAGGGCGAGAAACAGAGGGCGGTAAACACAGGGGCTAAAACAGTGGGGCTAAAACAGAGCGGCTGAAAAAGTTGGGCTGGATCAGAGTGCGTGAAACAGAGGGCAAGAAACAGAATGCGAGAAAATAGGGCGAGAAACAGAGGGCGAGAAACAGAGTGCGAGAAACAGAGAGGCTGAAACAGAGGGCGAGAAACAGAGGGCGAGAAACAGAGGGCGGGAAACAGAGAGCGAGAAACAGAGTGGCTGAAACTGAGCATGAGCAACATAGGACGAGGAACAGGTGGACTGAAACAGATGGGGAGAAACAGAGGGCGAGAAACATATGGGCTGAAACAGAGCGCGAGAAACAGAGGGCGAGAAACAGAGGGGCTGAAACACAGGGCGAGAAACAGAGGATCAGAAACAGATGGCGAGAAACAGAGGGCGAGAAACAGAGGGTGTGAAACAGCGGGCGAGAAAAAGAGGGCGAGAAACAGAGGGGCTGAAACAGAGGTGCTGAAACAGAGGGCGAGAAACAGAGGGGCTGAAACATATGGGCTGAAACAGAGTGCGAGAAACAGAGGGGCTGAAACAGTGGGCGAGAAACAGAGGACGATAAACAGAGTGCGAGAAACAGAGGGGCTGAAACAGAGGGCGAGAAACAGAGGGCGAGAAACTGAGGGCGAGAAACAGAGGGGCTGAAACAGAGGGTGAGAAACAGAGGGTGAGAAACAGAAGGCGAGAAACAGAGTCCGAGAAACAGAGGGGCTGAAACAGAGGGGCTGAAATAATTGGCTGAAACAGAGGGTGAGAAACAGGGCGAGAAACAGAGTGAGAGAAACAAAGGGGCTGAAACAGAGGGGCTGAAACAGAGGGCAAGAAACAGAATGCGAGAAAAAGAGGGCGAGAAACAGAGGGCGAGAAACAGAGGGCGAGAAACAGAGTGCGAGAAACAGAGAGGCTGAAACAGAGGGCGAGAAACAGAGGGCGAGAAACAGAGGTCAAGAAACATATCGGCTGAAACAGAGCGCGAGAAACAGAGGGTGAGAAACAGAGGGGCTGAAACACAGGGCGAGAAACAGAGGGTCAGAAACAGATGGCGAGAAACAGAGGGCGAGAATCATATGGGCTGAAACAGAGCGCGAGAAACAGAGGGCGAGAAACAGAGGGGCTGAAACACAGGGCGAGAAACAGAGGGTCAGAAACAGATGGCGAGAAACAGAGGGCGAGAAACAGAGGGTGTGAAACAGCGGGCGAGAAAAAGAGGGCGATAAACAGAGGGGCTGAAACAGAGGGCGAGAAACAGAGGGTGAGAAACATACGGGCTGAAACAGATGGTGAGAAACAGATGGGCTGAAACAGAGGGCGAGAAACAGAGGGCGAGAAACAGAGGGCTAGATTCAGAGGGCGAGAAACAGTGGGGCTGAAACAGAGGGTCTGAAACAGAGAGACTGAAACAGATGGCGAGAAACAGATGGCGAGAAATGGAGGGGCTGAAACAGTGGGCGAGAAACAGAGTGCGAGAAACAGAGGGGCTGAAACAGAGAGCGAGAAACAGAGGGGCTGAAACAGTGTGCGAGAAACAGAGGGAGAGAAACCTATGGGCTGAAGCAGAGGGTGATAAACAGAGGGCGAGAAACAGAGGGCGAGAAACTTATGTGCTGAAACAGAGGGTGAGAAACAGAGAGTGAGAAACAGAAGGCGTGAATTAGAGGGCGAGAAACAGAGTGCGAGAAACCTATGGGCTGAAACAGAGGGCGAGAAACAGAGGGCGAGAAACAGAGTGCGAGAAACAGAGTGTCTAAAACAGAAGGCGAGAAACAGAGGGCGAGAAACTTATGTGCTGAAACAGAGGGTGAGAAACAGAGAGTGAGAAACAGAGGGCGTGAAACAGAGGGCGAGAAACAGAGGAGCTGAAACAGAGGGGTGTAAACAGAGGGCGAGAAACAGAAGGGCTGAAACAGAGGGGCTGAAACAGGGGGAGAGAAACAGAGGAGCTGAAACAGAGGGGCTGAAACAGAGGGCGAGAAACAGAGGGCGGTAAACACAGGGGCTAAAACAGTGGGGCTGAAACAGAGCGGCTGAAAAAGTTGGGCTGGATCAGAGTGCGAGAAACAGAGGGCAAGAAACTGAATGCGAGAAAAAGAGGGCGAGAAACAGAGGGCGAGAAACAGAGGGCGAGAAACAGAGAGGCTGAAACAGAGGGCGAGAAACAGAGGGCGAGAAAAAGAGGGCGAGAAACAGAGAGTCTGAAACAGAGGGCGAGAAACAGAGGGCGAGAAACAGAGGAGCTGAAACAGAGGGGTGTAAACAGAGGGCGAGAAACAGAAGGGCTGAAACAGAGGGGCTGAAACAGGGGGAGAGAAACAGAGGAGCTGAAACAGAGGGGCTGAAACAGAGGGCGAGAAACAGAGGGCGGTAAACACAGGGGCTAAAACAGTGGGGCTGAAACAGAGCGGCTGAAAAAGTTGGGCTGGATCAGAGTGCGAGAAACAGAGGGCAAGAAACTGAATGCGAGAAAAAGAGGGCGAGAAACAGAGGGCGAGAAACAGAGTGCGAGAAACAGAGAGGCTGAAACAGAGGGCGAGAAACAGAGGGCGAGAAAATGAGGGCGAGAAACAGAGAGTCTGAAACAGAGGGCGAGAAACAGAGGGCGAGAAACAGAGGGCGATAAACAGAGTACGTGAAACAGATGGGTTGAAACATTGGGGCTGAAACAGAGCGCTGGAACGGAGGGCGAGAAACAGAGTGCGAGAAACAGAGGGGCTGAAACAGTGGGCGAGAAACAGAATGCGAGAAACAGAGGGGCTGAAACAGAGAGCGAGAAACAGAGGGGCTGAAACAGTGTGCGAGAAACAGAGGGCGAGAAACCTATGGGCTGAAACAGAGGGTGAGAAACAGAGTGCGAGAAACAGGGGGCGAGAAACTTATGTGCTGAAACAGGGGGTGAGAAACAGAGAGTGAGAAACAGAGGGCGTGAAACAGAGGGCGAGAAACAGAATGCGAGAAACCTATGGGCTGAAACAGAGGGCGAGAAACAGAGGGCGAGAAACAGAGTGCGAGAAACAGAGGGTCTAAAACAGAAGGCGAGAAACAGAGGGCGAGAAACTTATGTGCTGAAACAGAGGGTGAGAAACAGAGGGTGAGAAACAGAGGGCGTGAAACAGAGGGCGAGAAACAGAGGGGCTGAAACAGAGGGGTGTAAACAGAGGGCGAGAAACAGAAGGGCTGAAACAGAGGGGCTGAAACAGGGGGAGAGAAACAGAGGAGCTGAAACAGAGGGGCTGAAACAGAGGGCGAGAAACAGAGGGCGGTAAACACAGGGGCTAAAACAGTGGGGCTGAAACAGAGCGGCTGAAAAGGTTGGGCTGGATCAGAGTGCGAGAAACAGAGGGCAAGAAACTTAATGCGAGAAAAAGATGGCGAGAAACAGAGGGCGAGAAACAGAGTGCGAGAAACAGAGAGGCTGAAACAGAGGGTGAGAAACAGAGGGCGAGAAACAGAGGGCGAGAAACAGAGGGCAAGAAACAGAGTGGCTGAAACTGAGGATGAGCAACATAGGGCGAGGAACAGGTGGACTGAAACAGATGGGGAGAAACAGAGGGCGAGAAACATATGGGCTGAAAGAGAGCGCGAGAAACAGAGCGCGAGAAACAGAGGGGCTGAAACACAGGGCGAGAAACAGAGGGTCAGAAACAGATGGCGAGAAACAGAGGGCGAGAAACAGAGGGTGTGAAACAGCGGGCGAGAAAAAGAGGGCGAGAAACAGAGGGGCTGAAACAGAGGGGCTGAAACAGAGGGCGAGAAACAGAGGGTGAGAAACATACGGGCTGAAACAGATGGTGAGAAACAGATGGGCTGAAACAGAGGGCGAGAAACAGAGGGCGAGAAACAGAGGGCTAGATTCAGAGGGCGAGAAACAGTGGGTCTGAAACAGAGAGACTGAAACAGATGGCGAGAAACAGATGGCGAGAAATGGAGGGGCTGAAACAGATGCACTGAAACAGATGGGCTGGAACAGAGTGGGAGAAACAGAGGGCGCAAAACAGAGGGCGAGAAACAGAGTGTGAGAAACGGAGGGGCTGGAACGGTGGGCGAGAAACAGAGGGTGAGAAACAGAGTGCGAGAAACAGAGTGGCTGAAACAGTGGGCGAGAAACAGAGGGCGATAAACAGAGTGCGAGAAACAGAGAGGCTGAAACAGAGGGCGTGAAACAGAGGGTGAGAAACAGAGTGCGAGAAACAGAGGGGCTGAAACAGAGAGCGAGAAACAGAGGGTCTGAAACAGAAGGCGAGAAACAGAGGGTGAGAAACTTATGGGCTGAAACAAGGGCGAGAAACAGAGGGTGAGAAACAGAGGGCGTGAAACAGATGGGCGAGAAACAGAGGGGCTGAAACAGAAGGGTGGAAACAGAGGGCGTGAAACAGAAGGGCTGAAACAGAGGGGCTGAAACAGGGGGAGAGAAACAGAGGAGCTGAAACAGAGGGGCTGAAACAGAGGGCGAGAAACAGAGGGCGGTAAACACAGGGGCTAAAACAGTGGGGCTGAAACAGAGCGGCTGAAAACGTTGGGCTGGATCAGAGTGCGAGAAACAGAGGGCAAGAAACAGAATGCGAGAAAAAGAGGGCGAGAAGCAGAGGGCGAGAAACAGAGTGCGAGAAACAGAGAGGCTGAAACAGAGGGCGAGAAACAGAGGGCGAGAAACAGAGGGTGAGAAACAAAGGGCGAGAAACAGAGTGTCTGAAACTGAGGATGAGCAACATAGGACGAGGAACAGGTGGACTGAAACAGATGGCGAGAAACAGAGGGCGAGAAACATATGGGCTGAAACAGAGCGCGAGAAACAGAGGGCGAGAAACAGAGGGGCTGAAACATAGGGCGAGAAACAGAGGGTCAGAAACAGATGGCGAGAAACAGAGGGCGAGAAACAGAGGGTGTGAAGCAGTGGGCGAGAAAAAGAGGGCGAGAAACAGAGGGGCTGAAACAGAGGGGCTGAAACAGAGGGCGAGAAACAGAGGGGCTGAAACATACGGGCTGAAACAGAGTGCGAGATACAGAGGGGCTGAAACAGTGGGCGAGAAACAGAGGACGTTAAACAGAGTGCGAGAAACAGAGTGGCTGAAACAGTGGGCGAGAAACAGAGGGCGATAAACAGAGTGCGAGAAACAGAGGGGCTGAAACAGAGTGCGTGAAACAGAGGGTGAGAAACAGAGTGCGAGAAACAGAGGGGCTGAAACAGAGAGCGAGAAACAGAGGGGCTGAAACAGAGTGCGAGAAACAGAGTGGCTGAAACAGTGGGCGAGAAACAGAGGGCGATAAACAGAGTGCGAGAAACAGAGGGGCTGAAACAGAGGGCGTGAAACAGAGGGTGAGAACCAGAGTGCGAGAAACAGAGGGGCTGAAACAGAGAGCGAGAAACAGAGGGGCTGAAACAGAGTGCGAGAAACAGAGGGCGAGAAACAGAGTGCGAGAAACAGAGGGTCTGAAACAGAAGGCGAGAAACAGAGGGCGATAAACTTATGGGCTGTAACAGATGGCGAGAAACAGAGGGTGAGAAACAGAGGGCGTGAAACAGAGGGCGAGAAACAGAGGGGCTGAAACAGAAGGGTGGAAACAGAGGGCATGAAACAGAAGGGCTGAAACAGAGGGGCTGAAACAGGGGGAGAGAAACAGAGGAGCTGAAACAGAGGGGCTGAAACAGAGGGCGAGAAACAGAGGGCGGTAAACACAGGGGCTAAAACAGTGGGGCTGAAACAGAGCGGCTGAAAAAGTTGGGCTGGATCAGAGTGCGTGAAACAGAGGGCAAAAAACAGAATGCGAGAAAATAGGGCGAGAAACAGAGGGCGAGAAACAGAGTGCGAGAAACAGAGAGGCTGAAACAGAGGGCGAGAAACAGAGGGCGAGAAACAGAGGGCGGGAAACAGAGAGCGAGAAACAGAGTGGCTGAAACTGAGCATGAGCAACATAGGACGAGGAACAGGTGGACTGAAACAGATGGGGAGAAACAGAGGGCGAGAAACATATGGGCTGAAACAGAGCGCGAGAAACAGAGGGCGAGAAACAGAGGGGCTGAAACACAGGGCGAGAAACAGAGGGTCAGAAACAGATGGCGAGAAACAGAGGGCGAGAAACAGAGGGTGTGAAACAGCGGGCGAGAAAAAGAGGGCGAGAAACAGAGGGGCTGAAACAGAGGGGCTGAAACAGAGGGCGAGAAACAGAGGGGCTGAAACATACGGGCTGAAACAGATTGCGAGAAACAGAGGGACTGAAACAGTGGGCGAGAAACAGAGGACGATAAACAGAGTGCGAGAAACAGAGGGGCTGAAACAGAGGGCGAGAAACAGAGGGCGAGAAACTGAGGGCGAGAAACAGAGGGGCTGAAACAGAGGGTGAGAAACAGAGGGTCAGAAACAGAAGGCGAGAAACAGAGTCCGAGAAACAAAGGGGCTGAAACAGAGGGGCTGAAATAATTGGCTGAAACAGAGGGTGAGAAACAGGGCGAGAAACAGAGTGAGAGAAACAAAGGGGCTGAAACAGAGGGGCTGAAACAGAGGGCAAGAAACAGAATGCGAGAAAAAGAGGGCGAGAAACAGAGGGCGAGAAACAGAGTGCGAGAAACAGAGAGGCTGAAACAGAGGGCGAGAAACAGAGGGCGAGAAACAGAGGTCAAGAAACATATCGGCTGAAACAGAGCGCGAGAAACAGAGGGCGAGAAACAGAGGGGCTGAAACACAGGGCGAGAAACAGAGGGTCAGAAACAGATGGCGAGAAACAGAGGGCGAGAATCATATGGGCTGAAACAGAGCGCGAGAAACAGAGGGCGAGAAACAGCGGGGCTGAAACACAGGGCGAGAAACAGAGGGTCAGAAACAGATGGCGAGAAACAGAGGGCGAGAAACAGAGGGTGTGAAACAGCGGGCGAGAAAAAGAGGGAGATAAACAGAGGGGCTGAAACAGAGGGGCTGAAACAGAGGGCGAGAAACAGAGGGTGAGAAACATACGGGCTGAAACAGATGGTGAGAAACAGATGGGCTGAAACAGAGGGCGAGAAACAGAGGGCGAGAAACAGAGGGCTAGATTCAGAGGGCGAGAAACAGTGGGGCTGAAACAGAGGGTCTGAAACAGAGAGACTGAAACAGATGGCGAGAAACAGATGGTGAGAAATGGAGGGGCTGAAACAGATGCACTGACACAGATGGGCTGGAACAGAGTGGGAGAAACAGAGGGCGCAAAACAGAGGGCGAGAAACAGAGGGTGTGAAACAGAGTGTGAGAGACAGAGGGGCTGGAACGGAGGGCGAGAAACAGAGGGCGATAAACAGAGTGCGAGAAACAGAGGGGCTGAAACAGAGGGCGTGAAACAGAGGGTGAGAAACAGAGTGCGAGAAACAGAGGGGCTGAAACAGAGAGCGAGAAACAGAGGGTCAGAAACAGAGTGCGAGAAACGGAGGGCGAGAAACTTATGGGCTGAAACAGAGGGCGAGAAACAGAGGGCGAGAAACAGAGTGCGAGAAACAGAGGGTCTGAAACAGATGGCGAGAAACAGAGGGTGAGAAACAGAGGGCATGAAACAGAGGGCGAGAAACAGAAGGGCTGAAACAGAGGGGCTGAATCAGGGGGAGAGAAACAGAGGAGCTGTAACAGAGGGGCTGAAACAGAGGGCGAGAAACAGAGGGCGGTAAACACAGGGGCTAAAACAGTGGGGCTGAAACAGAGCGGCTGAAAAAGTTGGGCTGGATCAGAGTGCGAGAAACAGAGGGCAAGAAACAGAATGCGAGAAAAAGAGGGCGAGAAGCAGAGGGCGAGAAACAGAGTGCGAGAAACAGAGAGGCTGAAACAGAGGGCGAGAAACAGAGGGCGAGAAACAGAGGGCGAGAAACAGAGTGGTTGAAACTGAGGATGAGCATCATAGGACGAGGAACAGGTGGACTGAAACAGATGGCGAGAAACAGAGGGCGAGAAACATATGGGATGAAACAGAGCACGAGAAACAGAGGGCGTGAAACAGAGGAGCTGAAACACAGGGCGAGAAACAGAGGGTCATAAACAGATGGCGAGAAACAGAGTGTGAGAAACAGAGGGTGTGAATCAGCGGGCGAGAAAAAGAGGGTGAGAAACAGAGGGGCTGAAACAGAGGGGCTGAAACAGAGGGCGAGAAACAGAGGGGCTGAAACATACGGGCTGAAACAGAGTGCGAGAAACAGAGGGGCTGAAACAGTGGGCGAGAAACTGAGGGCGAGAAACAGAGGGGCTGAAACAGAGGGTGAGAAACAGAGGGTCAGAAACAGAAGGCGAGAAACAGAGTCCGAGAAACAGAGGGGCTGAAATAATTGGCTGAAACAGAGGGTGAGAAACAGAGGGCGAGAAACAGAGTGAGAGAAACAAAGGGGCTGAAACAAAGGGGCTGAAACAGAGGGTGAGAAACAGAGGGCGATAAACAGAGGGTGAGAAACAGAGGGTGAGAAACAGATGAACTGAAACAGAGGGCAAGAAACAGAGTGCGAGAAACTGTGGGCGCAAAACAGAGGGCGAGAAACAGAGGGGCTAGAATGGAGGGCACGAAACAGGGTGCAAGAATCAGAGGGGCTGAAACAGTGGGCGAGAAACAGAGAGCGATAAACAGAGTACGAGAAACAGATGGGTTGAAACATTGGGGCTGAAACAGAGCGCTGGAACGGAGGGCGAGAAACAGAGTGCAAGAAACAGAGGGGCTGAAACAGTGGGCGAGAAACAGAGTGCGAGAAACAGAGGGGCTGAAACAGTGGGGCTGAAACAGAGCGCTGAAACAGAGGGCGAGAAACAGAGGGCGAGAAACAGAGGGCGGGAAACAGAGAGCGAGAAACAGAGTGGCTGAAACTGAGCATGAGCAACATAGGACGAGGAACAGGTGGACTGAAACAGATGGGGAGAAACAGAGGGCGAGAAACATATGGGCTGAAACAGAGCGCGAGAAACAGAGGGCGAGAAACAGATGGGCTGAAACACAGGGCGAGAAACAGAGGGTCAGAAACAGATGGCGAGAAACAGAGGGCGAGAAACAGAGGGTGTGAAACAGCGGGCGAGAAAAAGAGGGCGAGAAACAGAGGGGCTGAAACAGAGGGGCTGAAACAGAGGGCGAGAAACAGAGGGGCTGAAACATACGGGCTGAAACAGATTGCGAGAAACAGAGGGACTGAAACAGTGGGCGAGAAACAGAGGACGATAAACAGAGTGCGAGAAACAGAGGGGCTGAAACAGAGGGCGAGAAAAAGAGGGCGAGAAACTGAGGGCGAGAAACAGAGGGGCTGAAACAGAGGGTGAGAAACAGAGGGTCAGAAACAGAAGGCGAGAAACAGAGTCCGAGAAACAAAGGGGCTGAAACAGAGGGGCTGAAATAATTGGCTGAAACAGAGGGTGAGAAACAGGGCGAGAAACAGAGTGAGAGAAACAAAGGGGCTGAAACAGAGGGGCTGAAACAGAGGGCAAGAAACAGAATGCGAGAAAAAGAGGGCGAGAAACAGAGGGCGAGAAACAGAGTGCGAGAAACAGAGAGGCTGAAACAGAGGGCGAGAAACAGAGGGCGAGAAACAGAGGTCAAGAAACATATCGGCTGAAACAGAGCGCGAGAAACAGAGGGCGAGAAACAGAGGGGCTGAAACACAGGGCGAGAAACAGAGGGTCAGAAACAGATGGCGAGAAACAGAGGGCGAGAATCATATGGGCTGAAACAGAGCGCGAGAAACAGAGGGCGAGAAACAGCGGGGCTGAAACACAGGGCGAGAAACAGAGGGTCAGAAACAGATGGCGAGAAACAGAGGGCGAGAAACAGAGGGTGTGAAACAGCGGGCGAGAAAAAGAGGGAGATAAACAGAGGGGCTGAAACAGAGGGGCTGAAACAGAGGGCGAGAAACAGAGGGTGAGAAACATACGGGCTGAAACAGATGGTGAGAAACAGATGGGCTGAAACAGAGGGCGAGAAACAGAGGGCGAGAAACAGAGGGCTAGATTCAGAGGGCGAGAAACAGTGGGGCTGAAACAGAGGGTCTGAAACAGAGAGACTGAAACAGATGGCGAGAAACAGATGGTGAGAAATGGAGGGGCTGAAACAGATGCACTGACACAGATGGGCTGGAACAGAGTGGGAGAAACAGAGGGCGCAAAACAGAGGGCGAGAAACAGAGGGTGTGAAACAGAGTGTGAGAGACAGAGGGGCTGGAACGGAGGGCGAGAAACAGAGGGCGATAAACAGAGTGCGAGAAACAGAGGGGCTGAAACAGAGGGCGTGAAACAGAGGGTGAGAAACAGAGTGCGAGAAACAGAGGGGCTGAAACAGAGAGCGAGAAACAGAGGGTCAGAAACAGAGTGCGAGAAACGGAGGGCGAGAAACTTATGGGCTGAAACAGAGGGCGAGAAACAGAGGGCGAGAAACAGAGTGCGAGAAACAGAGGGTCTGAAACAGAAGGCGAGAAACAGAGGGTGAGAAACAGAGGGCATGAAACAGAGGGCGAGAAACAGAAGGGCTGAAACAGAGGGGCTGAATCAGGGGGAGAGAAACAGAGGAGCTGTAACAGAGGGGCTGAAACAGAGGGCGAGAAACAGAGGGCGGTAAACACAGGGGCTAAAACAGTGGGGCTGAAACAGAGCGGCTGAAAAAGTTGGGCTGGATCAGAGTGCGAGAAACAGAGGGCAAGAAACAGAATGCGAGAAAAAGAGGGCGAGAAGCAGAGGGCGAGAAACAGAGTGCGAGAAACAGAGAGGCTGAAACAGAGGGCGAGAAACAGAGGGCGAGAAACAGAGGGCGAGAAACAGAGTGGTTGAAACTGAGGATGAGCATCATAGGACGAGGAACAGGTGGACTGAAACAGATGGCGAGAAACAGAGGGCGAGAAACATATGGGATGAAACAGAGCACGAGAAACAGAGGGCGTGAAACAGAGGAGCTGAAACACAGGGCGAGAAACAGAGGGTCATAAACAGATGGCGAGAAACAGAGTGTGAGAAACAGAGGGTGTGAATCAGCGGGCGAGAAAAAGAGGGTGAGAAACAGAGGGGCTGAAACAGAGGGGCTGAAACAGAGGGCGAGAAACAGAGGGGCTGAAACATACGGGCTGAAACAGAGTGCGAGAAACAGAGGGGCTGAAACAGTGGGCGAGAAACTGAGGGCGAGAAACAGAGGGGCTGAAACAGAGGGTGAGAAACAGAGGGTCAGAAACAGAAGGCGAGAAACAGAGTCCGAGAAACAGAGGGGCTGAAATAATTGGCTGAAACAGAGGGTGAGAAACAGAGGGCGAGAAACAGAGTGAGAGAAACAAAGGGGCTGAAACAAAGGGGCTGAAACAGAGGGTGAGAAACAGAGGGCGATAAACAGAGGGTGAGAAACAGAGGGTGAGAAACAGATGAACTGAAACAGAGGGCAAGAAACAGAGTGCGAGAAACTGTGGGCGCAAAACAGAGGGCGAGAAACAGAGGGGCTAGAATGGAGGGCACGAAACAGGGTGCAAGAATCAGAGGGGCTGAAACAGTGGGCGAGAAACAGAGAGCGATAAACAGAGTACGAGAAACAGATGGGTTGAAACATTGGGGCTGAAACAGAGCGCTGGAACGGAGGGCGAGAAACAGAGTGCAAGAAACAGAGGGGCTGAAACAGTGGGCGAGAAACAGAGTGCGAGAAACAGAGGGGCTGAAACAGTGGGGCTGAAACAGAGGGTGATAAACAGAGTGCGAGAAACAAAGGGGCTGAAACAGAGGGCGAGAAACAGAGGGCGAGAAACAGAGGGTGAGAAACAGAGGGGCTGAAACAGAGGGTGAGAAACAGAGGGTCAGAAACGGAGGGCAAGAAACAGAGTCCGAGAAACAGAGGGGCTGAAACAGGGGGGTTGAAATAATTGGCTGAAACAGAGGGTGAGAAACAGAGGGCGAGAAAAAGGGGGCGTGAAACAGAGGGCGAACACAGAGGGGCTGAAACAGAGGGGCTGAAACAGAGGGCTTGAAACAGAGGGTGAGAAACAGATGGGCTGAAACAGAGGGCGAGAAACAAAGGGCGAGAAACAGAGGGCTAGATTCAGAGGGCGAGAAACAGTGGGGCTGAAACGAGGGTCTGAAACAGAGAGACTGAAACAGATGGCGAGAAACAGAGGGCGACAAATGCATGGGCTGAAACAGATGGACTGAAACAGATGGGCTGGAACAGAGTGGGAGAAACAGAGGCGCAAAACAGAGGGCGAGAAACAGAAGGCGAGAAACAGAGTGTGAGAAACAGAGGGGCTGGAACGGAGGGCGAGAAACAGAGGGTGAGAAACAGAGTGCGAAAAACAGAGGGGCTGAAACAGAGAGCGAGAAACAGAGGGTGAGAAACAGAGGGCGAGAAACAGAGGGGCTGAAACAGAGTGTGAGAAACAGAGGGTCAGAAACAGAAGGCGAGAAACAGAGTCCGAGAAACAGAGGGGCTGAAATAATTGGCTGAAACAGAGGGTTGGAAACAGAGGGCGAGTAAAAGAGGGTGAGAAACAGAGGGCGAGACACAGAAGGGCTGAAATAGAGGGGCTGAAACAGAGGGCGTGAAACAGAGGGTGAGAAACAGAGGGCTAGATTCAGAGGGCGAGAAACAGATGGGCTGAAACAGAGGGTCTGAAACAGAGGGAGAGAAACAGATGGGCTGAAACAGAGGGTCTGAAACAGAGAGACTGAAACAGATGGCAAGAAACAGAGGGTGAGAAATGGAGGGGCTGAAACAGAGGGACTGAAACAGATGGGCTGGAACAGAGGGTGAGAAACAGAGTGCCAGAAACTGAGGGCGCAAAACAGAGGGTGAGAAACAGAGGGCGAGAAACAGAGTGTGAGAAACAGAGGGTCAGAAACAGAAGGCGAGAAACAGAGTCCGAGAAACAGAGGGGCTGAAATAATTGGCTGAAACAGAGGGTTGGAAACAGAGGGCGAGAAAAAGAGGGCGAGAAACAGAGGGCGAGACACAGAAGGGCTGAAATAGAGGGGCTGAAACAGAGGGCGTGAAACAGAGGGTGAGAAACAGAGGGCTAGATTCAGAGGGCGAGAAACAGTGGGGCTGAAACAGAGGGTCTGAAACAGAGGGAGAGAAACAGATGGCAAGAAACAGAGGGTGAGAAATGGAGGGGCTGAAACAGAGGGACTGAAACAGATGGGCTGGAACAGAGGGCGAGAAACAGAGTGCCAGAAACTGAGGGCACAAAACAGAGGGTGAGAAACAGAGGGCGAGAAACTGAGTGTGAGAAACAAAGGGGCTAGAATGGAGGGCAAGAAACAGGGTGCGAGAAACAGAGGGGCTGAAACAGTGGGCGAGAAACAGTGGGCGATAAACAGAGTACGAGAAACAGGGGCTGAAACAGAGGGTGAGAAACAGATGGGCTGAAACAGAGGGAGAGAAACAGAGGGGCTGAAACAGAGGGCGATAAACAGAGTGTGAGAAACAGAGGGGTTGAAACATTGGGGCTGAAACAGAGGGGCTGGAACGGAGGGTGAGAAACAGAGGGCGAGAAACAAATGGGCTGAAACAGTGGGCGAGAAACAGAGGGCGATAAACAGAGTGCGAGAAACAGAGGGGCTGAAACAGAGGGTGAGAAACAGAGGGTGAGAAACAGAGGGCGATAAACAGAGGGTGAGAAACAGAGGGTGAGAAACAGATGAACTGAAACAGAGGGTGAGAAACAGAGTGTGAGAAACTGTGGGCGCAAAACAGAGGGCGAGAAACAGAGGGCGAGAAACAGAGTGTGAGAAACAAAGGGGCTAGAATGGAGGGCACGAAACAGGGTGCAAGAATCAGAGGGGCTGGAACAGTGTGCGAGAAACAGAGGGCGATAAACAGAGTACGAGAAACAGATGGGTTGAAACATTGGGGCTGAAACAGAGGGCTGGAACGGAGGGCGAGAAAAAGAGTGCGAGAAACAGAGGGGCTGAAACAGTAGGCGATAAACAGAGGGCGATAAACAGAGTGCGAGAAACAGAGGGGCTGAAACAGCGGGTGAGAAACAGAGGGTGAGAAACAGAGGGCGATAAACAGAGTGCGAGAAACAGAGGGTGAGAAACAGATGAACTGAAACAGAGGGTGAGAAACAGAGTGCGAGAAACTGTGAGCGCAAAACAGAGGGCGAGAAACAGAGTGTGAGAAACAAAGGGGCTAGAATGGAGGGCGCAAAACAGGTTGCAAGAAACAGGGGCTGAAACAGTGGGCGAGAAACAGAGGGCGATAAACAGAGTACGAGAAACAGAGGGTCTGAAACAGAAGGCGAGAAACAGAGGGCGAGAAATTTATGGGCTGAAACAGAGGGCGAGAAACAGAGGGTGAGAAACAGAGGGCGTGAATCAGAGGGCGAGAAACAGAGGGCGAGAAACAGAGGGGCTGAAACAGAGAGCGAGAAACAGAGGGGCTGAAACAGAGTGTGAGAAACAGAGCCCGAGAAACCTATGGGCTGAAACAGAGGGCGAGAAACAGAGGGTGAGAAACAGAGTGCGAGAAACAGAGGGTCTGAAACAGAGTGCGAGAAACAGAGGGCGAGAAACTTATGTGCTGAAACAGAGGGTGAGAAACAGAGGGTGAGAAACAGAGGGCGTGAAACAGAGGGCGAGAAACAGAGGGGCTGAAACAGAGGGGTGTAAACAGAGGGCGAGAAACAGAAGGGCTGAAACAGAGGGGCTGAAACAGTGTGCGAAAAAACAGAGGGCGAGAAACTTATGGGCTGAAACAGAGGGCGAGAAACAGAGGGCGAGAAACAGAGTGCGAGAAACAGAGGGTCTGAAACAGAAGGCGAGAAACAGAGGGTGAGAAATTTATGGGCTGAAACAGAGGGCGAGAAACAGAGGGTGAGAAACAGAGGGCGTGAAACAGAGGGCGAGAAACAGAGGGGCTGAAACAGAGGGGTGTAAACAGAGGGCGAGAAACAGAAGGGCTGAAACAGAGGGGCTGAAACAGGGGGAGAGAAACAGAGGTTGGTAAACACAGGGGCTGAAACAGAGGGCGAGAAACAGAGGGCGGTAAACACAGGGGCTAAAACAGTGGGGCTGAAACAGAGCGGCTGAAAAAGTTGGGCTGGATCAGAGTGCGAGAAACAGAGGGCAAGAAACAGAATGCGAGAAAAAGAGAGGCTGAAACAGAGGGCGAGAAACAGAGGGCGAGAAACAGAGAGGCTGAAACAGAGTGGCTGAAACTGAGGATGAGCAACATAGGACGAGGAACAGGTGGACTGAAACAGATGGCGAGAAACAGAGGGTGAGAAACATATGGGCTGAAACAGAGCACGAGAAACAGAGGGCGAGAAATAGAGGGGCTGAAACACAGAGCGAGAAACAGAGGGTCAGAAACAGATGGCGAGAAACAGAGGGCGAGAAACAGAGGGTGTGAAACAGCGGACGAGAAAAAGAGTGCGAGAAACAGAGGGGCTGAAACAGAGGGGCTGAAACAGAGGGCGAGAAACAGAGGGTGAGAAACATACGGGCTGAAACAGAGTGCGAGAAACAGAGGGGCTGAAACAGTGGGCGAGAAACAGAGGGCGATAAACAGAGTGCGAGAAACAGAGTGGCTGAAACAGAGGGTCTGAAACAGAGAGACTGAAACAGATGGCGAGAAACAGAGGGCGAGAAATGGAGGGGCTGAAACAGAGGCACTGAAACAGATGGGCTGGAACAGAGGGAGAGAAACAGAGGGCGCAAAACAGAGGGCGAGAAATAGAGGGCGAGAAACAGAGTGTTTGAAACAGTGGGGCAGGAACGGAGGGCGAGAAACAGTGGGTGAGAAACAGAGTGCGAGAAACAGAGTGGCTGAAACAGAGAGCGAAAAACAGATGGACTGAAACAGAGGGCGAGAAACAGAGTGCAAGAAACTGAGGGCGAGGGTGAGCAACAGATGGGCTGAAACAGAGGGCGAGAAACAAAGGGCGAGAAACAGAGGGCTAGATACAGAGGGCGAGAAACAGTGGGGCTAAAACGAGGGTCTGAAACAGAGAGACTGAAACAGATGGCGAGAAACAGATGGCGAGAAATGGATGGGCTGAAACAGATGGACTGAAACAGATGGGCTGGAACAGAGTGGGAGAAACAGAGGCGCAAAACAGAGGGCGAGAAACAGAGGGCGAGAAACAGAGTGTGAGAAACAGAGGGGCTGGAACGGAGGGCGAGAAACAGAGGGTGAGAAACAGAGTGCGAAAAACAGAGGGGCTGAAACAGAGGGCAAGAAACAGAGGGTGAGAAACAGAGGGCGAGAAACAGAGGGGCTGAAACAGAGTGTGAGAAACAGAGGGTCAGAAACAGAAGGCGAGAAACAGAGTCCGAGAAACAGAGGGGCTGAAATAATTGGCTGAAACAGAGGGTTGGAAACAGAGGGCGAGTAAAAGAGGGCGAGAAACAGAGGGCGAGACACAGAAGGGCTGAAATAGAGGGGCTGAAACAGAGGGCATGAAACAGAGGGTGAGAAACAGAGGGCTAGATTCAGAGGGCGAGAAACAGTGGGGCTGAAACAGAGGGTCTGAAACAGAGGGAGAGAAACAGATGGGCTGAAACAGAGGGTCTGAAACAGAGAGACTGAATCAGATGGCAAGAAACAGAGGGTGAGAAATGGAGGGGCTGAAACAGAGGGACTGAAACAGATGGGCTGGAACAGAGGGCGAGAAACAGAGTGCCAGAAACTGAGGGCGCAAAACAGAGGGTGAGAAACAGAGGGCGAGAAACAGAGTGTGAGAAACAGAGGGTCAGAAACAGAAGGCGAGAAACAGAGTCCGAGAAACAGAGGGGCTGAAATAATTGGCTGAAACAGAGGGTTGGAAACAGAGGGCGAGAAAAAGAGGGCGAGAAACAGAGGGCGAGACACAGAAGGGCTGAAATAGAGGGGCTGAAACAGAGGGCGTGAAACAGAGGGTGAGAAACAGAGGGCTAGATTCAGAGGGCGAGAAACAGTGGGGCTGAAACAGAGGGTCTGAAACAGAGGGAGAGAAACAGATGGGCTGAAACAGAGGGTCTGAAACAGAGAGACTGAAACAGATGGCAAGAAACAGAGGGTGAGAAATGGAGGGGCTGAAACAGAGGGACTGAAACAGATGGGCTGGAACAGAGGGCGAGAAACAGAGTGCCAGAAACTGAGGGCGCAAAACAGAGGGTGAGAAACAGAGGGCGAGAAACAGAGTGTGAGAAACAAAGGGGCTAGAATGGAGGGCAAGAAACAGGGTGCGAGAAACAGAGGGGCTGAAACAGTGGGCGAGAAACAGTGGGCGATAAACAGAGTACGAGAAACAGGGGCTGAAACAGAGGGTGAGAAACAGATGGGCTGAAACAGAGGGAGAGAAACAGAGGGGCTGAAACAGAGGGCGATAAACAGAGTGTGAGAAACAGAGGGGTTGAAACATTGGGGCTGAAACAGAGGGGCTGGAACGGAGGGTGAGAAACAGAGGGCGAGAAACAAATGGGCTGAAACAGTGGGCGAGAAACAGAGGGCGATAAACAGAGTGCGAGAAACAGAGGGGCTGAAACAGAGGGTGAGAAACAGAGGGTGAGAAACAGAGGGCGATAAACAGAGGGTGAGAAACAGAGGGTGAGAAACAGATGAACTGAAACAGAGGGTGAGAAACAGAGTGTGAGAAACTGTGGGCGCAAAACAGAGGGCGAGAAACAGAGGGCGAGAAACAGAGTGTGAGAAACAAAGGGGCTAGAATGGAGGGCACGAAACAGGGTGCAAGAATCAGAGGGGCTGGAACAGTGGGCGAGAAACAGAGGGCGATAAACAGAGTACGAGAAACAGATGGGTTGAAACATTGGGGCTGAAACAGAGGGCTGGAACGGAGGGCGAGAAAAAGAGTGCGAGAAACAGAGGGGCTGAAACAGTGGGCGATAAACAGAGGGCGATAAACAGAGTGCGAGAAACAGAGGGGCTGAAACAGCGGGTGAGAAACAGAGGGTGAGAAACAGAGGGCGATAAACAGAGTGCGAGAAACAGAGGGTGAGAAACAGATGAACTGAAACAGAGGGCGAGAAACAGAGTGTGAGAAACAAAGGGGCTAGAATGGAGGGCGCAAAACAGGTTGCAAGAAACAGGGGCTGAAACAGTGGGCGAGAAACAGAGGGCGATAAACAGAGTACGAGAAACAGAGGGTCTGAAACAGAAGGCGAGAAACAGAGGGCGAGAAATTTATGGGCTGAAACAGAGAGCGAGAAACAGAGGGTGAGAAACAGAGGGCGTGAATCAGAGGGCGAGAAACAGAGGGCGAGAATTATAGGGGCTGAAACAGAGACCGAGAAACAGAGGGGCTGAAACAGAGTGCGAAAAAACAGAGGGCGAGAAACTTATGGGCTGAAACAGAGGGCGAGAAACAGAGGGCGAGAAACAGAGTGCGAGAAACAGAGGGTCTGAAACAGAAGGCGAGAAACAGAGGGCGAGAAATTTATGGGCTGAAACAGAGGGCGAGAAACAGAGGGTGAGAAACAGAGGGCGTGAAACAGAGGGCGAGAAACAGAGGGGCTGAAACAGAGGGGTGTAAACAGAGGGCGAGAAACAGAAGGGCTGAAACAGAGGGGCTGAAACAGGGGGAGAGAAACAGAGGAGCTGAAACAGAGGGGCTGAAACAGAGGGCGAGAAACAGAGGGCGGTAAACACACGGGCTAAAACAGTGGGGCTGAAACAGAGCGGCTGAAAAAGTTGGGCTGGATCAGAGTGCGAGAAACAGAGGGCAAGAAACAGAATGCGAGAAAAAGAGAGGCTGAAACAGAGGGCGAGAAACAGAGGGCGAGAAACAGAGAGGCTGAAACAGAGTGGCTGAAACTGAGGATGAGCAACATAGGACGAGGAACAGGTGGACTGAAACAGATGGCGAGAAACAGAGGGTGAGAAACATATGGGCTGAAACAGAGCACGAGAAACAGAGGGCGAGAAACAGAGGGGCTGAAACACAGAGCGAGAAACAGAGGGTCAGAAACAGATGGCGAGAAACAGAGGGTGAGAAACAGAGGGTGTGAAACAGCGGACGAGAAAAAGAGTGCGAGAAACAGAGGGGCTGAAACAGAGGGGCTGAAACAGAGGGCGAGAAACAGAGGGTGAGAAACATACGGGCTGAAACAGAGTGCGAGAAACAGAGGGGCTGAAACAGTGGGCGAGAAACAGAGGGCGATAAACAGAGTGCGAGAAACAGAGTGGCTGAAACAGAGGGTCTGAAACAGAGAGACTGAAACAGATGGCGAGAAACAGAGGGCGAGAAATGGAGGGGCTGAAATAGAGGCACTGAAACAGATGGGCTGGAACAGAGGGAGAGAAACAGAGGGCGCAAAACAGAGGGCGAGAAACAGAGGGCGAGAAACAGAGTGTTTGAAACAGTGGGGCAGGAACGGAGGGCGAGAAACAGTGGGTGAGAAACAGAGTGCGAGAAACAGAGTGGCTGAAACAGAGAGCGAAAAACAGATGGACTGAAACAGAGGGCGAGAAACAGAGTGCAAGAAACTGAGGGTGCAAAACAGAGGGTGAGAAACTGAGGGCGAGAAACAGAGTGTGAGAAACAAAGGGGCTAGAATGGAGGGCAAGAAACAGGGTGCGAGAAACAGAGGGGCTGAAACAGTGGGCGAGAAACAGAGGGCGATAAACAGAGTACGAGAAACAGGGGCTGAAACAGAGGGTGAGAAACAGATGGGCTGAAACAGAGGGAGAGAAACAGAGGGGCTGAAACAGAGGGCGATAAACAGAGTGTGAGAAACAGAGGGTTTGAAACATTGGGGCTGAAACAGAGGGGCTGGAACGGAGGGTGAGAAACAGAGGGCGAGAAACAGAGGGGCTGAAACAGTGGGCGAGAAACAGAGAGCGATAAACAGAGTGTGAGAAACAGAGAGGCTGAAACAGAGGGTGAGAACAGAGGGCGATAAACAGAGTGCGAGAAACAGAGGGTGAGAAACAGATGAACTGAAACAGAGGGTGAGAAACAGAGTGCGAGAAACTGTGGGCGCAAAACTGATGGCGAGAAACAGAGGGTGAGAAACAGAGTGTGAGAAACAAAGGGGCTAGAATGCAGGGCACGAAACAGGGTGCAAGAAACAGAGGGGCTGAATCAGTGGGCGAGAAACAGATGGGTTGAAACATTGGGGCTGAAACAGGGGGCTGGAACGGAGGGCGAGAAACAGAGTGCGAGAAACTTATGGGCTGAAACAGAGGGCGAGAAACAGAGGGCGAGAAACAGAGTGCGAGAAACAGAGGGTCTGAAACAGAAGGCGAGAAACAGAGGGCGAGAAATTTATGGGCTGAAACAGAGGGCGAGAAACAGAGGGTGAGAAACAGAGGGCGTGAAACAGAGGGCGAGAAACAGAGGGGCTGAAACAGAGGGGTGTAAACAGCGGCGAGAAACAGAAGGGCTGAAACAGAGGGGCTGAAACAGGGGGAGAGAAACAGAGGAGCTGAAACAGAGGGGCTGATACAGAGGGCGAGAAACAGAGGGCGGTAAACACAGGGGCTAAAACAGTGGGGCTGAAACAGAGTGGCTGAAAAAGTTGGGCTGGATCAGAGTGCGAGAAACAGAGGGCAAGAAACAGAATGCGAGAAAAAGAGGGCGAGAAACAGAGGGCGAGAAAGAGAGTGCGAGAAACAGAGAGGCTGAAACAGAGGGCGAGAAACAGAGGGTGAGAAACATACGGGCTGAAACAGAGTGCGAGAAACAGAGGGGCTGAAACAGTGGGCGAGAAACAGTGGGCGATAAACAGAGTGCGAGAAACAGAGTGGCTAAAACAGATGGCAAGAAACAGAGGGCGAGAAACTGAGGGCGAGAAACAGAGGGGCTGAAACAGAGTGTGAGAAACAGAGGGTCAGAAACAGAAGGCGACAAACAGAGTCCGAGAAACAGAGGGGCTGAAACAGAGGGGCTGAAATAATTGGCTGAAACAGAGGGTGAGAAACAGAGGGCGAGAAACAGAGTGAGAGAAACAGAGGGGCTGAAGCAGAGGGTGAGAAACAGAGGGTGAGAAACAGAGGGCGATAAGCTGAGTGCGAGAAACAGAGGGTGAGAAACAGATGAACTGAAACAGAGGGTGAGAAACAGAGTGCGAGAAACTGTGGGCGCAAAACAGAGGGCGAGAAACAGAGGGCGAGAAACAAAGGGGCCAGAATGGAGGGCACGAAACAGGGTGCAAAAAACAGAGGGGCTGAAACAGTGGGCGAGAAACAGAGGGCGATAAACAGAGTATGAGAAACAGATGGGTTGAAACATTGGGGCTGAAACAGTGGGCTGGAACGGAGGGCGAGAAACAGAGTGCGAGAAACAGAGGGGCTGAAACAGTGGGCGAGATAGAGTGTGAGAAACAGAGGGGCTGAAACAGTGGGCGAGAAACAGAGGGTGATTAACAGAGTGCGAGAAACAGAGGGTCTGAAACAGAGGGCGAGAAACAGAGGGAGGGGAAACAGAGGGTGAGAAACAGAGGGGCTGAAACAGAGGGTGAGAAACAGAGGGCTTGAAACAGAGGGTGAGAAACAGATGGGCTGAAACAGAGGGCGAGAAACAGAGTGTGAGAAACAGAGGGAGGGGAAACAGAGGATGAAAAACAGATGGGTTGAAACAGGGCGTCTGAAACAGAGAGACTAAAACAGATGGCGAGAAACAGAGGGTGACAAATGGAGGGGCTGAAACAGATGGACTGAAACAGATGGGCTGGAAAAGAGTGGGAGAAACAGAGGGCGCAAAACAGAGGGCGAGAAACAGAGGGCGAGAAACAGAGTGTGAGAAACAGAGGGGTTGGAACGGAGGGCGAGAAACAGAGGGTGAGAAACAGAGTGTGAGAAACAGAGTGGCTGAAACAGAGGGCGAGAAACAGATGGACTGAAACAGAGGGCGAGAAACTGAGGGCGCAAAACAGAGGGCGAGAAACAGAGTGCGAGATACTGAGGGCGCAAAACAGAGTGCGAGAAACAGACGTCGAGAAACAGTGTGTGAGAAACAAAGGGGCTAGAACGGAGGGTGAGAAACACAGTGCGAGAAACAGAGGGGCTGAAACAGTGGGCGAGAAACAGAGGGCGATAAACAGAGTGCGAGAAACAGAGGAGCTGAAACAGAGGGCGAGAAACAGAGGGCGAGAAACAGAGGGCGAGAAACAGAGAGGCTGAAACAGAGGGTGAGAAACAGAGTGCGAGAAACATAGGGGCTGAAACAGTGGGCGAGAAATAGAGGGCGATAAACAGAGTGCGAGAAACAGAGGGGCTGAAACAGAGGGCGAGAAACAGAGGGCGAGAAACAGAGGGCGAGAAACAAAGGGGCTAGAACGGAGGGCGAGAAACAGAGTGGCAGAAACAGAGGGGCTGAAACATTGGGAGAGAAACAGAGGGCGATAAACAGAGTCCGAGAAACAGAGGGGCTGAAACAGAGGGTCAGAAACAGAAGGCGAGAAACAGAGTCTGAGAAACAGAGGGGCTGAAATAATTGGCTGATACAGAGGGTGAGAAACAGAGGGCGAGAAAAAGAGGGCGAGAAACAGAGGGCGAGACACAGAGGGGCTGAAATAGAGGGGCTGAAACAGAGGGCGTGAAACAGAGGGTGAGAAACAGAGGGCTAGATTCAGAGGATGAGAAACAGTGGGGCTGAAACAGAGGGTCTGAAACAGAGGGAGAGAAACAGATGGGCTGAAACAGAGGGTCTGAAACAGAGAGACTGAAACAGATGGCGAGAAACGGAGGGCGAGAAATGGAGGGGCTGAAACAGAGGCACTGAAACAGATGGGCTGGAACAGAGGGAGAGAAACAGAGGGCGCAAAACAGAGGGCGAGAAACAGAGGGCGAGAAACAGAGTGTTAGAAACAGTGGGGCTGGAACGGAGGGCAAGAAACAGTGGGTGAGAAACAGAGTGTGAGAAACAGAGTGGCTAAAACAGAGAGCGAGAAACAGATGGACTGAAACAGAGGGCGAGAAACAGAGTGCGAGAAACTGAGGGCGCAAAACAGAGGGTGAGAAACAGAGGGCGAGAAACAGAGTGTGAGAAACAAAGGGGCTAGAAGGGAGGGCAAGAAACAGGGTGCGAGAAACAGAAGGGCTGAAACAGTGGGCGAGAAACAGAGGGCGATAAACAGAGTACGAGAAACAGGGGCTGAAAAGGAGGGTGAGAAACAGATGGGCTGAAACGGAGGGAGATAAACAGAGGGGCTGAAACAGAGGGCGATAAACAGAGTGTGAGAAACAGAGGGGTTGAAACATTGGGGCTGAAACAGAGGGGCTGGAACTGAGGGTGAGAAACACAGGGCGAGAAACAGAGGTGCTGAAACAGTGGGCGAGAAACAGAGGGCGATTAACAGAGTGCGAGTAACAGAGGGGCTGAAACAGAGGGTGAGAAACAGAGGGTGAGAAACCGAGGGCGATAAACAGAGTGCGAGAAACAGAGGGTGAGAAACAGATGAACTGAAACAGAGGGTGAGAAACAGAGTGTGAGAAACTGTGGGCGCAAAACTGATGGCGAGAAACAGAGGGTGAGAAACAGAGTGTGAGAAACAAAGGGGCTAGAATGGAGAGCAAGAAACAGGGTGCGAGAAACAGAGGGGCTGAAACAGTGGGCGAGAAACAGAGGGCGATAAACAGAGTACGAGAAACAGATGGGTTGAAACATTGGGGCTGAAACAGAAGCCTGGAACGGAGGGTGAGAAACAGAATGCGAGAAACAGAGGGGCTAAACAGTGGGCGAGAAACAGAGGGCGATAAACAGAGTGCGAGAAACTGAGGGCGCAAAACTGAGGGTGAGAAACAGATGGGCGGAAACAGAGGGAGAGAAACAGAGGGGCTGAAACAGAGGGCAATAAACAGAGTGTGAGAAACAGAGGAGTTGAAACATTGGGGCTGAAACAGAGGGGCTGGAACGGAGGGTGAGAAACAGAGGGCGAGAAACAGAGGGGCTGAAACAGTGGGCGAGAAACAGAGGGCGATAAACAGAGTGCGAGAAACAGAGTGGCTGAAACAGAGGGTGAGAAACAGAGGGTGAGAAACAGAGGGCGATAAACAGAGTGCGAGAAACAGAGGGTGAGATACAGATGAACTGAAACAGAGGGTGAGAAACAAAGTGCGAGAAACTGTGAGCGCAAAACAGAGGGCGAGAAACAGAGTGTGAGAAACAAAGGGGCTAGAATGGAGGTCACAAAACAGGGTGCAAGAAACAGAGGGGCTGAAACAGTGGGCGAGAAACAGAGTGCGATAAACAGAGTACGAGAAACAGACGGGTTGAAACATTGGGGCTGAAACAGAGGGCTGGAACGGAGGGCGAGAAACAGAGTGCGAGAAACAGAGGGGCTGAAACAGTGGGCGAGAAACAGAGGGCAATAAACAGAGTGCGAGAAACAGAGGGGCTGAAACAGAGAGCGAGAAACAGAGGGTGAGAAACAGAGTGCGAGAAACAGAGGGGCTGAAACAGAGAGCGAGAAACAGAGGGGCTGAAACAGAGTGCGAGAAACAGAGGCCGAGAAACCTATGGGCTGAAACAGAGGGCGAGAAACAGAGGGTGAGAAACAGAGTGCGAGAAAAAGAGGGTCTGAAACAGAGTGCGAGAAACAGAGGGCGAGAAACTTATGTGCTGAAACAGAGGGTGAAAAACAGAGGGCGAGAAACAGAGGGCGTGAAACAGAGGGCGAGAAACAGAGGGGCTGAAACAGAGGGGTGTAAACAGAGGGCGAGTAACAGAAGGGCTGAAACAGAGGGGCTGAAACAGGGGGAGAGAAACAGAGGAGCTGAACCAGAGGGGCTGAAACAGAGGGCGAGAAACAGAGGGCGGTAAACACAGGGGCTAAAACAGTGAGGCTGAAACAGAGCGGCTGAAAAAGTTGGGCTGGATCAGAGTGCGAGAAACAGAGGGCAAGAAACAGAATGCGAGAAAAAGAGGGCGAGAAACAGAGGGCGAGAAACAGAGTGCGAGAAACAGAGAGGCTGAAACAGAGGGCGTGAAACAGAGGTCGAGAAACAGAGGGCGAGAAACAGAGGGTGTGAAACAGCAGGCGAGAAAAAGAGGGCGAGAAACAGAGGGCTGAAACAGAGGGGCTGAAACAGAGGGCGAGAAACAGAGGGTGAGAAACATACGGGCTGAAAGAGATGGGCTGAAACAGAGGGCGAGAAACAGAGGGCGAGAAACAGAGGGCTAGATTCAGAGGGCGAGAAACAGTGGGGCTGAAACAGAGGGTCTGAAACAGAGAGACTGAAACAGATGGCGAGAAACAGATGGCGAGAAATGGAGGGGCTGAAACAGATGCACTGAAACAGATGGGCTGGAACAGAGTGGGAGAAACAGAGGGCGCAAAACAGAGGGTGGGAAACAGAGGGCGAGAAACAGAGTGTGAGAAACAGAGGGGCTGGAACGGAGGGCGAGAAACAGAGGGTGAGAAACAGATTGCGAGAAACAGAGTGGCTGAAACAGTGGGCGAGAAACAGAGGGCGATAAACAGAGTGCGAGAAACAGAGGGGCTGAAACAGAGGGCGTGAAACAGAGGGTGAGAAACAGAGTGCGAGAAAGAGAGGGGCTGAATCAGAGAGCGAGAAACAGAGGGGCTGAAACAGAGTGCGAGAAACAGATGGCGAGAAACTTATGGGCTGAAACAGAGGGCGAGAAACAGTGGGTGAGAAACAGAGTGCGAGAAACAGAAGGTCTGAAACAGAAGGCGAGAAACAGAGGGCGAGAAACTTATGTGCTGAAACAGAGGGCGAGAAACAGAGGGCGAGAAACAGAGAGTGTGAAACAGAGGGCGAGAAACAGAGTGCGAGAAACAGAGGGTGAGAAACCTATGGGCTGAAACAGAGGGCGAGAAACAGAGGGTGAGAAACAGAGTGCGAGAAACAGAGGGTCTGAAACAGAGTGCGAGAAACAGAGGGCGAGAAACTTATGTGCTGAAACAGAGGGTGAAAAACAGAGTGCGAGAAACAGAGGGCGTGAAACAGAGGGCGAGAAACAGAGGGGCTGAAACAGAGGGGTGTAAACAGAGGGCGAGAAACAGAAGGGCTGAAACAGAGGGGCTGAAACAGGGGGAGAGAAACAGAGGAGCTGAACCAGAGGGGCTGAAACAGAGGGCGAGAAACAGAGGGCGGTAAACACAGGGGCTAAAACAGTGAGGCTGAAACAGAGCGGCTGAAAAAGTTGGGCTGGATCAGAGTGCGAGAAACAGAGGGCAAGAAATAGAATGCGAGAAAAAGAGGGCGAGAAACAGAGTGCGAGAAACAGAGAGGCTGAAACAGAGGGCGTGAAACAGAGGTCGAGAAACAGAGGGCGAGAAACACAGGGTGTGAAACAGCGGGCGAGAAAAAGAGGGCGAGAAACAGAGGGCTGAAACAGAGGGGCTGAAACAGAGGGCGAGAAACAGAGGGTGAGAAACATACGGGCTGAAACAGATGGTGAGAAACAGAGGGGCTGAAACAGAGGGCGAGAAACAGAGGGCGAGAAACAGAGGGCTAGATTCAGAGGGCGAGAAACAGTGGGGCTGAAACAGAGGGTCTGAAACAGAGAGACTGAAACAGATGGCGAGAAACAGATGGCGAGAAATGGAGGGGCTGAAACAGATGCACTGAAACAGATGGGCTGGAACAGAGTGGGAGAAACAGAGGGCGCAAAACCGAGGGCGGGAAACAGAGGTCGAGAAACAGAGTGTGAGAAACAAAGGGGCTGGAACGGAGGGCGAGAAACAGAGGGTGAGAAACAGATTGCGAGAAACAGAGTGGCTGAAACAGTGGGCGAGAAACAGAGGGCGATAAACAGAGTGCGAGAAACAGAGGGGCTGAAACAGAGGGCGTGAAACAGAGGGTGAGAAGCAGAGTGCGAGAAACAGAGGGGCTGAATCAGAGAGCGAGAAACAGAGGGGCTGAAACAGAGTGCGAGAAACAGATGGCGAGAAACATATGGGCTGAAACAGAGGGCGAGAAACAGAGGGCGAGAAACAGAGTGCGAGAAACAGAGGGCGAGAAACAGAGGGGCTGAAACAGAGGGGTGGAAACAGAGAGCGTGAAACAGAAGGGCTGAAACAGAGGGGCTGAAACAGAGGCGCTGAAACAGGGGGCGAGAAACAGAGGTTGGTAAACACAGGGGCTAAAACAGTGGGCGAGAAACAGAGCGGCTGAAAAAGTTGGGCTGGATCAGAGTGCGAGAAACAGAGGGCAAGAAACAGAATGCGAGAAAAAGAGGGCGAGAAACAGAGGGTGAGAAACAGAGTGCGAGAAACAGAGAGGCTGAAACAGAGGGCGAGAAACAGAGGGCGAGAAACAGAGGGCGAGAAACAGAGGGGCTGAAACAGAGGGAGAGAAACAGAGTGCGAGAAACAGAGGGGCTGAAACAGAGAGCGAGAAACAGAGGGGCTGAAACAGAGTGCGAGAAACAGAGGGCGAGAAACGTATGGGCTGAAACAGAGGTCGAGAAACAGTGGGCGAGAAACAGAGTGCGACAAACAGAGGGTCTGAAACAGAAGGCAAGAAACAGAGGGCGAGAAACTTATGTGCTGAAACAGAGGGTGAGAAACAGAGGGCGAGAAACAGAGGGCGTGAAACAGAGGGCGAGAAACAGAGTGCGAGAAACAGAGGGCTAGATTCAGAGGGCGAGAAACAGTGGGGCTGAAACAGAGGGTCTGAAACAGAGAGACTGAAACAGATGGCGAGAAACAGATGGCGAGAAATGGAGGGGCTGAAACAGAGGGCGAGAAACAGAGGGCGAGAAACAGAGGGCTAGATTCAGAGGGCGAGAAACAGTGGGGCTGAAACAGAGGGTCTGAAACAGAGAGACTGAAACAGATGGCGAGAAACAGATGGCGAGAAATGGAGGGGCTGAAACAGATGCACTGAAACAGATGGGCTGGAACAGAGTGGGAGAAACAGAGGGCGCAAAACCGAGGGCGGGAAACAGAGGTCGAGAAACAGAGTGTGAGAAACAAAGGGGCTGGAACGGAGGGCGAGAAACAGAGGGTGAGAAACAGATTGCGAGAAACAGAGTGGCTGAAACAGTGGGCGAGAAACAGAGGGCGATAAACAGAGTGCGAGAAACAGAGGGGCTGAAACAGAGGGCGTGAAACAGAGGGTGAGAAACAGAGTGCGAGAAACAGAGGGGCTGAATCAGAGAGCGAGAAACAGAGGGGCTGAAACAGAGTGCGAGAAACAGATGGCGAGAAACATATGGGCTGAAACAGAGGGCGAGAAACAGAGGGCGAGAAACAGAGTGCGAGAAACAGAGGGTCTGAAACAGAAGGCGAGAAACAGAGGGCGAGAAACTTATGTGCTGAAACAGAGGGCGAGAAACAGAGGGCGAGAAACAGAGAGTGTGAAACAGAGGGCGAGAAACAGAGTGCGAGAAACAGAGGGTGAGAAACCTATGGGCTGAAACAGAGGGCGAGAAACAGAGGGTGAGAAACAGAGTGCGAGAAACAGAGGGTCTGAAACAGAGTGCGAGAAACAGAGGGCGAGAAACTTATGTGCTGAAACAGAGGGTGAAAAACAGAGGGCGAGAAACAGAGGGCGTGAAACAGAGGGCGAGAACCAGAGGGGCTGAAACAGAGGGGTGTAAACAGAGGGCGAGAAACAGAAGGGCTGAAACAGAGGGGCTGAAACAGGGGGAGAGAAACAGAGGAGCTGAACCAGAGGGGCTGAAATAGAGGGCGAGAAACAGAGGGCGGTAAACACAGGGGCTAAAACAGTGAGGCTGAAACAGAGCGGCTGAAAAAGTTGGGCTGGATCAGAGTGCGAGAAACAGAGGGCAAGAAACAGAATGCGAGAAAAAGAGGGCGAGAAACAGAGTGCGAGAAACAGAGAGGCTGAAACAGAGGGCGTGAAACAGAGGTCGAGAAACAGAGGGCGAGAAACACAGGGTGTGAAACAGCGGGCGAGAAAAAGAGGGCGAGAAACAGAGGGCTGAAACAGAGGGGCTGAAACAGAGGGCGAGAAACAGAGGGTGAGAAACATACGGGCTGAAACAGATGGTGAGAAACAGAGGGGCTGAAACAGAGGGCGAGAAACAGAGGGCGAGAAACAGAGGGCTAGATTCAGAGGGCGAGAAACAGTGGGGCTGAAACAGAGGGTCTGAAACAGAGAGACTGAAACAGATGGCGAGAAACAGATGGCGAGAAATGGAGGGGCTGAAACAGATGCACTGAAACAGATGGGCTGGAACAGAGTGGGAGAAACAGAGGGCGCAAAACCGAGGGCGGGAAACAGAGGTCGAGAAACAGAGTGTGAGAAACAAAGGGGCTGGAACGGAGGGCGAGAAACAGAGGGTGAGAAACAGATTGCGAGAAACAGAGTGGCTGAAACAGTGGGCGAGAAACAGAGGGCGATAAACAGAGTGCGAGAAACAGAGGGGCTGAAACAGAGGGCGTGAAACAGAGGGTGAGAAACAGAGTGCGAGAAACAGAGGGGCTGAATCAGAGAGCGAGAAACAGAGGGGCTGAAACAGAGTGCGAGAAACAGATGGCGAGAAACATATGGGCTGAAACAGAGGGCGAGAAACAGAGGGCGAGAAACAGAGTGCGAGAAACAGAGGGCGAGAAACAGAGGGGCTGAAACAGAGGGGTGGAAACAGAGAGCGTGAAACAGAAGGGCTGAAACAGAGGGGCTGAAACAGAGGCCCTGAAACAGAGGGCGAGAAACAGAGGTTGGTAAACACAGGGGCTAAAACAGTGGGCGAGAAACAGAGCGGCTGAAAAAGTTGGGCTGGATCAGAGTGCGAGAAACAGAGGGCAAGAAACAGAATGCGAGAAAAAGAGGGCGAGAAACAGAGGGTGAGAAACAGAGTGCGAGAAACAGAGAGGCTGAAACAGAGGGCGAGAAACAGAGGGCGAGAAACAGAGGGCGAGAAACAGAGGGGCTGAAACAGAGGGTGAGAAACAGAGTGCGAGAAACAGAGGGGCTGAAACAGAGAGCGAGAAACAGAGGGGCTGAAACAGAGTGCGAGAAACAGAGGGCGAGAAACTTATGGGCTGAAACAGAGGGCGAGAAACAGTGGGCGAGAAACAGAGTGCGACAAACAGAGGGTCTGAAACAGAAGGCAAGAAACAGAGGGCGAGAAACTTATGTGCTGAAACAGAGGGCGAGAAACAGAGGGCGAGAAACAGAGGGCGTGAAACAGAGGGCGAGAAACAGAGTGCGAGAAACAGAGGGCTAGATTCAGAGGGCGAGAAACAGTGGGGCTGAAACAGAGGGTCTGAAACAGAGAGACTGAAACAGATGGCGAGAAACAGATGGCGAGAAATGGAGGGGCTGAAACAGAGGGCGAGAAACAGAGGGCGAGAAACAGAGGGCTAGATTCAGAGGGCGAGAAACAGTGGGGCTGAAACAGAGGGTCTGAAACAGAGAGACTGAAACAGATGGCGAGAAACAGATGGCGAGAAATGGAGGGGCTGAAACAGATGCACTGAAACAGATGGGCTGGAACAGAGTGGGAGAAACAGAGGGCGCAAAACCGAGGGCGGGAAACAGAGGTCGAGAAACAGAGTGTGAGAAACAAAGGGGCTGGAACGGAGGGCGAGAAACAGAGGGTGAGAAACAGATTGCGAGAAACAGAGTGGCTGAAACAGTGGGCGAGAAACAGAGGGCGATAAACAGAGTGCGAGAAACAGAGGGGCTGAAACAGAGGGCGTGAAACAGAGGGTGAGAAACAGAGTGCGAGAAACAGAGGGGCTGAATCAGAGAGCGAGAAACAGAGGGGCTGAAACAGAGTGCGAGAAACAGATGGCGAGAAACATATGGGCTGAAACAGAGGGCGAGAAACAGAGGGCGAGAAACAGAGTGCGAGAAACAGAGGGCGAGAAACAGAGGGGCTGAAACAGAGGGGTGGAAACAGAGGGCGTGAAACAGAAGGGCTGAAACAGAGGGGCTGAAACAGAGGCCCTGAAACAGAGGGCGAGAAACAGAGGTTGGTAAACACAGGGGCTAAAACAGTGGGCGAGAAACAGAGCGGCTGAAAAAGTTGGGCTGGATCAGAGTGCGAGAAACAGAGGGCAAGAAACAGAATGCGAGAAAAAGAGGGCGAGAAACAGAGGGTGAGAAACAGAGTGCGAGAAACAGAGAGGCTGAAACAGAGGGCGAGAAACAGAGGGCGAGAAACAGAGGGCGAGAAACAGAGGGGCTGAAACAGAGGGTGAGAAACAGAGTGCGAGAAACAGAGGGGCTGAAACAGAGAGCGAGAAACAGAGGGGCTGAAACAGAGTGCGAGAAACAGAGGGCGAGAAACTTATGGGCTGAAACAGAGGGCGAGAAACAGTGGGCGAGAAACAGAGTGCGACAAACAGAGGGTCTGAAACAGAAGGCGAGAAACAGAGGGCGAGAAACTTATGTGCTGAAACAGAGGGCGAGAAACAGAGGGCGAGAAACAGAGGGCGTGAAACAGAGGGCGAGAAACAGAGTGCGAGAAACAGAGGGCGAGAAACCTATGGGCTGAAACAGAGGGCGAGAAACAGAGGGTGAGAAACAGAGTGCGAGAAACAGAGGGTCTGAAACAGAGTGCGAGAAACAGAGGGCGAGAAACTTATGTGCTGAAACAGAGGGTGAGAAACAGAGGGCGAGAAACAGAGGGCGTGAAACAGAGGGCGAGAAACAGAGGGGCTGAAACAGAGGGGTGTAAACAGAGGGCAAGAAACAGAAGGGCTGAAACAGAGGGGCTGAAACAGGGCGAGAGAAACAGAGGAGCTGAAACAGAGGGGCTGAAATAGAGGGCGAGAAACAGAGGGCGGTAAACACAGGGGCTAAAACAGTGAGGCTGAAACAGAGCGGCTGAAAAAGTTGGGCTGGATCAGAGTGCGAGAAACAGAGGGCAAGAAACAGAATGCGAGAAAAAGAGGGCGAGAAACAGAGGGCGAGAAACAGAGTGCGAGAAACAGAGTGAGAGAAACAAAGGATGTGAAACAGAGGGGCTGAAACAGAGGGGCTGAAATAATTGGCTGAAACAGAGGGTGAGAAACAGAGGGCGAGAAACAGAGTGAGAGAAACAAAGGATGTGAAATAGAGGGGCTGAAACAGAGTGTGAGAAACAGAGGGCGATAAACAGAGGGTGAGAAACAGAGGGTGAGAAACAGATGAACTGAAACAGTGGGCGAGAAACAGAGGGCGATAAACAGAGTGCGAGAAACAAAGGGGCTGAAACAGAGGGCGAGAAACAGAGTGCGAGAAACAGAGGGGCTGAAACAGAGAGGGAGAAACAGAGGGTGAGAAACAGAGTGCGAGAAACAGAGAGGCTGAAACTGAGGGCGAGAAACAGAGTGAGAGAAACAGAGGGGCTGAAACAGAGAGGGAGAAACAGAGGGTGAGAAACAGAGTGCGAGAAACAGAGAGGCTGAAACTGAGGGCGAGAAACAGAGTGAGAGAAACAAAGGATGTGAAACAGAGGGGCTGAAACAGAGTGTGAGAAACAGAGGGCGATAAACAGAGGGTGAGAAACAGTGGGTGAGAAACAGATGAACTGAAACAGTGGGCGAGAAACAGAGGGCGATAAACAGAGTGCGAGAAACAAAGGGGCTGAAACAGAGGGCGAGAATCAGAGGGCGAGAAACAGAGGGCGAGAAACAGAGTGTGAGAAACAGAGGGGCTGAAACAGAGAGGGAGAAACAGAGGGTGAGAAACAGAGTGTGAGAAACAGAGAGGCTGAAACAGAGGGCGAGAAACTGAGGGTGAGAAACATACGGGTTGAAACAGAGGGTGAGAAACAGATGGGCTGAAACAGAGGGCGAGAAACAGAGGGCGAGAAACAGAGGGCTAGATTCAGAGGGCGAGAATCAGTGGGGCTGAAACAGAGTGTCTGAAACAGAGAGACTGAAACAGATGGCGAGAAACAGATGGCGAGAAATGGAGGGGCTGAAACAGATGGACTGAAACAGATGGGCTAAAACAGAGTGGGAGAAACAGAGGGCGCAAAACAGAGGATGAGAAACAGAGGACGAGAAACAGAGTGTGAGAAACAGAGGGGCTGGAACGGAGGGCGAGAAACAGAGAGGCTGAAACAGAGGGCGAGAAACAGAGGGTGAGAAACATACGGGTTGAAACAGAGGGTGAGAAACAGATGGGCTGAAACAGAGGGCGAGAAACAGAGGGCGAGAAACAGAGGGCTAGATTCAGAGGGCGAGAATCAGTGGGGCTGAAATAGAGTGTCTGAAACAGAGAGACTGAAACAGATGGCGAGAAACAGATGGCGAGAAATGGAGGGGCTGAAACAGATGGACTGAAACAGATGGGCTAAAACAGAGTGGGAGGAACAGAGGGCGCAAAACAGAGGACGAGAAACAGAGTGTGAGAAACAGAGGGGCTGGAACGGAGGGCGAGAAACAGAGTGTGAGAAACAGAGTGCGAGAAACAGAGTGGCTGAAACAGGGAGCGAGAAAGAGAGTGCGAGAAACAGATAGGCTGAAACAGAGGGTGAGAAACAGAGGGTCAGAAACAGAAGGCGAGAAACAGAGTCCGAGAAACAGAGGGGCTGAAACAGAGGGGCTGAAATAATTGGCTGAAACAGAGGGTGAGAAACAGAGGGCGAGAAACAGAGTGAGTGAAACAAAGAATGTGAAACAGAGGGGCTGAAACAGAGTGTGAGAAACAGAGGGCGATAAACAGAGTGTGAGAAACAGAGGGTGAGAAACAGATGAACTGAAACAGTGGGCGAGAAACAGAGGGCGATAAACAGAGTGCGAGAAACAAAGGGGCTGAAACAGAGGGCGAGAAACAGAGGGTGAGAAACAGAGGGCGAGAAACAGAGGGGCTGAAACAGAGGGCGAGAATCAGAGGGCGAGAAACAGAGGGTGAGAAACAGAGTGCGAGAAACAGAGGGGCTGAAACAGAGAGCGAGAAACAGAGGGTGAGAAACAGAGTGCGAGAAACAGAGAGGCTGAAACTGAGGGCAAGAAACAGAGGGCGAGAAACAGAGGGCGAGAAACAGAGTGGCTGAAACTGAGGATGAGCAACATAGGGCGAGGAACAGGTGGACTGAAACAGATGGCGAGAAACAGAGGGCGAGAAACATATGGGCTGAAACAGAGCGCGAGAAACAGAGTGCGAGAAACAGAGGGGCTGAAACACAGGGCGAGAAACAGAGGGTCAGAAATATATGGTGAGAAACAGAGGGCGAGAAACAGAGGGTGTCAAACAGTGGACGAGAAAAAGAGGGCGAGAAACAGTGGGGCTGAAACAGAGGTGCTGAAACAGAGGGCGAGAAACAGAGGGTGAGAAACATACGGGTTGAAACAGAGGGTGAGAAACAGATGGGCTGAAACAGAGGGCGAGAAACAGAGGGTGAGAAACAGAGTGCGAGAAACAGAGAGGCTGAAACAGAGGGCGAGAAACAGAGGGCGAGAAACAGAGGGCAAGAAACAGAGGGGCTGAAACAGAGGGTGAGAAACAGAGTGCGAGAAACAGAGGGGCTGAAACAGAGAGCGAGAAACAGAGGGGCTGAAACAGAGTGCGAGAAACAGAGGGCGAGAAACTTATGGGCTGAAACAGAGGGCGAGAAACAGTGGGCGAGAAACAGAGTGCGACAAACAGAGGGTCTGAAACAGAAGGCGAGAAACAGAGGGCGAGAAACTTATGTGCTGAAACAGAGGGCGAGAAACAGAGGGCGAGAAACAGAGGGCGTGAAACAGAGGGCGAGAAACAGAGTGCGAGAAACAGAGGGCGAGAAACCTATCGGCTGAAACAGAGGGCGAGAAACAGAGGGTGAGAAACAGAGTGCGAGAAACAGAGGGTCTGAAACAGAGTGCGAGAAACAGAGGGCGAGAAACCTATGTGCTGTAACAGAGTGTGAGAAACAGAGGGCGAGAAACAGAGGGCGTGAAACAGAGGGCGAGAAACAGAGGGGCTGAAACAGAGGGGTGTAAACAGAGGGCGAGAAACAGAAGGGCTGAAACAGAGGGGCTGAAAGAGGGGGAGAGAAACAGAGGAGCTGAAACAGAGGGCGAGGAACAGAGGGCGGTAAACACAGGGGCTAAAACAGTGAGGCTGAAACAGAGCCGCTGAAAAAGTTGGGCTGGATCAGAGTGCGAGAAACAGAGGGCAAGAAACAGAATGCGAGAAAAAGAGGGCGAGAAACAGAGGGCGAGAAACAGAGTGCGAGAAACAGAGTGAGAGAAACAAAGGATGTGAAACAGAGGGGCTGAAACAGAGGGGCTGAAATAATTGGCTGAAACAGAGGGTGAGAAACAGAGGGCGAGAAACAGAGTGAGAGAAACAAAGGATGTGAAACAGAGGGGCTGAAACAGAGTGTGAGAAACAGAGGGCGATAAACAGAGGGTGAGAAACAGAGGGTGAGAAACAGATGAACTGAAACAGTGGGCGAGAAACAGAGGGCGATAAACAGAGTGCGAGAAACAAAGGGGCTGAAACAGAGGGCAAGAATCAGAGGGCGAGAAACAGAGGGCGAGAAACAGAGTGCGAGAAACAGAGGGGCTGAAACAGAGAGGGAGAAACAGAGGGTGAGAAACAGAGTGCGAGAAACAGAGAGGCTGAAACTGAGGGCGAGAAACAGAGGGCGAGAAACAGAGGGCGAGAAACAGAGTGGCTGAAACTGAGGATGAGCAACATAGGGCGAGGAACAGGTGGACTGAAACAGATGGCGAGAAACAGAGGGCGAGAAACATATGGGCTGAAACAGAGCGCGAGAAACAGAGGGCGAGAAACAGAGGGGCTGAAACACAGGGCGAGAAACAGAGGGTCAGAAACATATGGCGAGAAACAGAGGGCGAGAAACAGAGGGTGTCAAACAGTGGGCGAGAAAAAGAGGGCGAGAAACAGTGGGGCTGAAACAGAGGGGCTGAAACAGAGGGCGAGAAACAGAGGGTGAGAAACATACGGGTTGAAAGAGAGGGTGAGAAACAGATGGGCTGAAACAGAGGGCGAGAAACAGAGGGCGAGAAACAGAGGGCTAGATTCAGAGGGCGAGAATCAGTGGGGCTGAAACAGAGTGTCTGAAACAGAGAGACTGAAACCGATGGTGAGAAACAGATGGCGAGAAATGGAGGGGCTGAAACAGATGGACTGAAACAGATGGGCTAAAACAGAGTGGGAGAAACAGAGGGCGCAAGGCAGAGGACGAGAAACAGAGGACGAGAAACAGAGTGTGAGAAACAGAGGGGCTGGAACGGAGGGCGAGAAACAGAGGGTGAGAAACAGAGGGCGAGAAACAGAGGGGCTGAAACAGAGAGCGAGAAACAGAGGGGCTGAAACAGAGTGTGAGAAACAGAGGCCGAGAAACCTATGGGCTGAAACAGAGGGCGAGAAACAGAGGGTGAGAAACAGAGTGCGAGAAACAGAGGGTCTGAAACAGAGTGCGAGAAACAGAGGGCGAGAAACTTATGTGCTGAAACAGAGGGTGAGAAACAGAGGGCTAGAAACAGAGGGCGTGAAACAGAGGGCGAGAAACAGAGGGGCTGAAACAGAGGGTTGTAAACAGAGGGCGAGAAACAGAAGGGCTGAAACAGAGGGGCTGAAACAGGGGGAGAGAAACAGAGGAGCTGAAACAGAGGGGCTGAAACAGAGGGCGAGAAACAGAGGGCGGTAAACACAGGGGCTAAAACAGTGAGGCTGAAACAGAGCGGCTGAAAAAGTTGGGCTGGATCAGAGTGCGAGAAACAGAGGGCAAGAAACAGAATGCGAGAAAAAGAGGGCGAGAAACAGAGGGCGAGAAACAGAGTGCGAGAAACAGAGAGGCTGAAACAGAGGGCGTGAAACAGAGGTCGAGAAACAGAGGGCGAGAAACAGAGGGTGTGAAACAGCAGGCGAGAAAAAGAGGGCGAGAAACAGAGGGCTGAAACAGAGGGGCTGAAACAGAGGGCGAGAAACAGAGGGTGAGAAACATACGGGCTGAAAGAGATGGGCTGAAACAGAGGGCGAGAAACAGAGGGCGAGAAACAGAGGGCTAGATTCAGAGGGCGAGAAACAGTGGGGCTGAAACAGAGGGTCTGAAACAGAGAGACTGAAACAGATGGCGAGAAACAGATGGCGACAAATGGAGGGGCTGAAACAGATGCACTGAAACAGATGGGCTGGAACAGAGTGGGAGAAACAGAGGGCGCAAAACAGAGGGTGGGAAACAGAGGGCGAGAAACAGAGTGTGAGAAACAGAGGGGCTGGAACGGAGGGCAAGAAACAGAGGGTGAGAAATAGATTGCGAGAAACAGAGTGGCTGAAACAGTGGGCGAGAAACAGAGGGCGATAAACAGAGTGCGAGAAACAGAGGGGCTGAAACAGAGGGCGTGAAACAGAGGGTGAGAAACAGAGTGCGAGAAACAAAGGGGCTGAATCAGAGAGCGAGAAACAGAGGGGCTGAAACAGAGTGCGAGAAACAGATGGCGAGGAACTTATGGGCTGAAACAGAGGGCGAGAAACAGTGGGCAAGAAACAGAGTGCGAGAAACAGAGGGTCTGAAACAGAAGGCGAGAAACAGAGGGCGAGAAACTTATGTGCTGAAGCAGAGGGCGAGAAACAGAGGGCGAGAAACAGAGAGCGTGAAACAGAGGGCGAGAAACAGAGGGTGAGAAACAGCGGGCGAGAAAAAGAGGGCGAGAAACAGAGGGCTGAAACAGAGGGGCTGAAACAGAGGGCGAGAAACAGAGGGTGAGAAACATACGGGCTGAAACAGATGGTGAGAAACAGAGGGGCTGAAACAGAGGGCGAGAAACAGAGGGCGAGAAACAGAGGGCTAGATTCAGAGGGCGAGAAACAGTGGGGCTGAAACAGAGGGTCTGAAACAGAGAGACTGAAACAGATGGCGAGAAACAGATGGCGAGAAATGGAGGGGCTGAAACAGATGCACTGAAACAGATGGGCTGGAACAGAGTGGGAGAAACAGAGGGCGCAAAACCGAGGGCGGGAAACAGAGGTCGAGAAACAGAGTGTGAGAAACAAAGGGGCTGGAACGGAGGGCGAGAAACAGAGGGTGAGAAACAGATTGCGAGAAACAGAGTGGCTGAAACAGTGGGCGAGAAACAGAGGGCGATAAACAGAGTGCGAGAAACAGAGGGGCTGAAACAGAGGGCGTGAAACAGAGGGTGAGAAACAGAGTGCGAGAAACAGAGGGGCTGAATCAGAGAGCGAGAAACAGAGGGGCTGAAACAGAGTGCGAGAAACAGATGGCGAGAAACATATGGGCTGAAACAGAGGGCTAGAAACAGAGGGCGAGAAACAGAGTGCGAGAAACAGAGGGCGAGAAACAGAGGGGCTGAAACAGAGGGGTGGAAACAGAGGGCGTGAAACAGAAGGGCTGAAACAGAGGGGCTGAAACAGAGGCGCTGATACAGAGGGCGAGAAACAGAGGTTGGTAAACACAGGGGCTAAAACAGTGGGCGAGAAACAGAGCGGCTGAAAAAGTTGGGCTGGATCAGAGTACGAGAAACAGAGGGCAAGAAACAGAATGCGAGAAAAAGAGGGCGAGAAACAGAGGGTGAGAAACAGAGTGCGAGAAACAGAGAGGCTGAAACAGAGGGCAAGAAACAGAGGGCGAGAAACAGAGGGCGAGAAACAGAGGGGCTGAAACAGAGGGTGAGAAACAGAGTGCGAGAAACAGAGGGGCTGAAACAGAGAGCGAGAAACAGAGGGGCTGAAACAGAGTGCGAGAAACAGAGGGCGAGAAACTTATGGGCTGAAACAGAGGGCGAGAAACAGTGGGCGAGAAACAGAGTGCGACAAACAGAGGGTCTGAAACAGAAGGCGAGAAACAGAGTGCGAGAAACTTATGTGCTGAAACAGAGGGCGAGAAACAGAGGGCGAGAAACAGAGGGCGTGAAACAGAGGGCGAGAAACAGAGTGCGAGAAACAGAGGGCGAGAAACCTATCGGCTGAAACAGAGGGCGAGAAACAGAGGGTGAGAAACAGAGTGCGAGAAACAGAGGGTCTGAAACAGAGTGCGAGAAACAGAGGGCGAGAAACTTATGTGCTGAAACAGAGGGTGAGAAACAGAGGGCGAGAAACAGAGGGCGTGAAACAGAGGGCGAGAAACAGAGGGGCTGAAACAGAGTGGTGTAAACAGAGGGCAAGAAACAGAAGGTCTGAAACAGAGGGGCTGAAACAGGGGGAGAGAAACAGAGGAGCTGAAACAGAGGGGCTGAAACAGAGGGCGAGAAACAGAGGGCGGTAAACACAGGGGCTAAAACAGTGAGGCTGAAACAGAGCGGCTGAAAAAGTTGGGCTGGATCAGAGTGCGAGAAACAGAGGGCAAGAAACAGAATGCGAGAAAAAGAGGGCGAGAAACAGAGGGCGAGAAACAGAGTGCGAGAAACAGAGTGAGAGAAACAAAGGATGTGAAACAGAGGGGCTGAAACAGAGGGGCTGAAATAATTGGCTGAAACAGAGGGTGAGAAACAGAGGGCGAGAAACAGAGTGAGAGAAACAAAGGATGTGAAACAGAGGGGCTGAAACAGAGTGTGAGAAACAGAGGGCGATAAACAGAGGGTGAGAAACAGAGGGTGAGAAACAGATGAACTGAAACAGTGGGCGAGAAACAGAGGGCGATAAACAGAGTGCGAGAAACAAAGGGGCTGAAACAGAGGGCGAGAATCAGAGGGCGAGAAACAGAGGGCGAGAAACAGAGTGCGAGAAACAGAGGGGCTGAAACAGAGAGGGAGAAACAGAGGGTGAGAAACAGAGTGCGAGAAACAGAGAGGCTGAAACTGAGGGCGAGAAACAGAGTGAGAGAAACAGAGGGCGAGAAACAGAGGGCGAGAAACAGAGTGCGAGAAACTGTGGGAGCAAAACAGAGGGTGAGAAACAGAGGGCGAGAAACAGAGTGAGAGAAACAAAGGATGTGAAACAGAGGGGCTGAAACAGAGTGTGAGAAACAGAGGGCGATAAACAGAGGGTGAGAAACAGAGGGTGAGAAACAGATGAACTGAAACAGTGGGCGAGAAACAGAGGTCGATAAACAGAGTGCGAGAAACAAAGGGGCTGAAACAGAGGGCGAGAATCAGAGGGCGAGAAACAGAGGGCGAGAAACAGAGTGTGAGAAACAGAGGGGCTGAAACAGAGAGGGAGAAACAGAGGTTGAGAAACAGAGTGCGAGAAACAGAGAGGCTGAAACAGAGGGCGAGAAACTGAGGGTGAGAAACATACGGGTTGAAACAGAGGGTGAGAAACAGATGGGCTGAAACAGAGGGCGAGAAACAGAGGGCGAGAAACAGAGGGCTAGATTCAGAGGGCGAGAATCAGTGGGGCTGAAACAGAGTGTCTGAAACAGAGAGACTGAAACAGATGGCGAGAAACAGATGGCGAGAAATGGAGGGGCTGAAACAGATGGACTGAAACAGATGGGCTAAAACAGAGTGGGAGAAACAGAGGGCACAAAACAGAGGACGAGAAACAGAGGACGAGAAACAGAGTGTGAGAAACAGAGGGGCTGGAACGGAGGGCGAGAAACAGAGAGGCTGAAACAGAGGGCGAGAAACAGAGGGTGAGAAACATACGGGTTGAAACAGAGGGTGAGAAACAGATGGGCTGAAACAGAGGGCGAGAAACAGAGGGTGAGAAACAGAGGGCTAGATTCAGAGGGCGAGAATCAGTGGGGCTGAAACAGAGTGTCTGAAACAGAGAGACTGAAACAGATGGCGAGAAACAGATGGCGAGAAATGGAGGGGCTGAAACAGATGGACTGAAACAGATGGGCTAAAACAGAGTGGGAGAAACAGAGGGCGCAAAACAGAGGACGAGAAACAGAGGACGAGAAACAGAGTGTGAGAAACAGAGGGGCTGGAACGGAGGGCGAGAAACAGAGGGTGAGAAACAGAGTGCGAGAAACAGAGTGGCTGAAACAGGGAGCGAGAAAGAGAGTGCGAGAAACAGATAGGCTGAAACAGAGGGTGAGAAACAGAGGGTCAGAAACAGAAGGCGAGAAACAGAGTCCGAGAAACAGAGGGGCTGAAACAGAGGGGCTGAAATAATTGGCTGAAACAGAGGGTGAGAAACAGAGGGCGAGAAACAGAGTGAGTGAAACAAAGGATGTGAAACAGAGGGGCTGAAACAGAGTGTGAGAAACAGAGGGCGATAAACAGAGTGTGAGAAACAGAGGGTGAGAAACAGATGAACTGAAACAGTGGGCGAGAAACAGAGGGCGATAAACAGAGTGCGAGAAACAAAGGGGCTGAAACAGAGGGCGAGAAACAGAGGGTGAGAAACAGAGGGCGAGAAACAGATGGGCTGAAACAGAGGGCGAGAATCAGAGGGCGAGAAACAGAGGGTGAGAAACAGAGTGCGAGAAACAGAGGGGCTGAAACCGAGAGCGAGAAACAGAGGGTGAGAAACAGAGTGCGAGAAACAGAGAGGCTGAAACTGAGGGCAAGAAACAGAGGGCGAGAAACAGAGGGCGAGAAACAGAGAGGCTGAAACTGAGGGCAAGAAACAGAGGGCGAGAAACAGAGGGCGAGAAACAGAGTGGCTGAAACTGAGGAAGAGCAACATAGGGCGAGGAACAGGTGGACTGAAACAGATGGCGAGAAACAGAGGGCGAGAAACATATGGGCTGAAACAGAGCGCGAGAAACAGAGGGCGAGAAACAGAGGGGCTGAAACACAGGGCGAGAAACAGAGGGTCAGAAACATATGGTGAGAAACAGAGGGCGAGAAACAGAGGGTGTCAAACAGTGGACGAGAAAAAGTGGGCGAGAAACAGTGGGGCTGAAACAGAGGGGCTGAAACAGAGGGCGAGAAACAGAGGGTGAGAAACATACGGGTTGAAACAGAGGGTGAGAAACAGATGGGCTGAAACAGAGGGCGAGAAACAGAGGGTGAGAAACAGAGTGCGAGAAACAGAGAGGCTGAAACAGAGGGCGAGAAACAGAGGGCGAGAAACAGAGGGCGAGAAACAGAGGGGCTGAAACAGAGGGTGAGAAACAGAGTGCGAGAAACAGAGGGGCTGAAACAGAGAGCGAGAAACAAAGGGGCTGAAACAGAGTGCGAGAAACAGAGGGCGAGAAACTTATGGGCTGAAACAGAGGGCGAGAAACAGTGGGCGAGAAACAGAGTGCGACAAACAGAGGGTCTGTAACAGAAGGCGAGAAACAGAGGGCGAGAAACTTATGTGCTGAAACAGAGGGCGTGAAACAGAGGGCGAGAAACAGAGTGCGAGAAACAGAGGGCGAGAAACCTATCGGCTGAAACAGAGGGCGAGAAACAGAGGGTGAGAAACAGAGTGCGAGAAACAGAGGGTCTGAAACAGAGTGCGAGAAACAGAGGGCGAGAAACTTATGTGCTGTAACAGAGGGTGAGAAACAGAGGGCGAGAAACAGAGGGCGTGAAACAGAGGGCGAGAAACAGAGGGTCTGAAACAGAAGGGTGGAAACAGAGGGCGAGAAACAGAAGGGCTGAAACAGAGGGGCTGAAACAGAGGGGGAGAGAAACAGAGGAGCTGAAACAGAGGGGTTGAAACAGAGGGCGAGAAACAGAGGGCGGTAAACACAGGGGCTAAAACAGTGGGGGTGAAACAGAGCGGCTGAAAAAGTTGGGCTGGATCAGAGTGCGAGAAACAGAGGGCAAGAAACAGAATGCGAGAAAAAGAGGGCGAGAAACAGAGGGCGAGAAACAGAGTGCGAGAAACAGAGTGAGAGAAACAAAGGATGTGAAACAGAGGGGCTGAAACAGAGGGGCTGAAATAATTGGCTGAAACAGAGGGTGAGAAACAGAGGGCGAGAAACAGAGTGAGAGAAACAAAGGATGTGAAACAGAGGGGCTGAAACAGAGTGTGAGAAACAGAGGGCGATAAACAGAGGGTGAGAAACAGAGGGTGAGAAACATACGGGTTGCAACAGAGGGTGAGAAACAGATGGGCTGAAACAGAGGGCGAGAAACAGAGTGCGAGAAACAGAGGGTGAGAAACAGAGGGTGAGAAACAGATGAACTGAAACAGTGGGCGAGAAACAGAGGGCGATAAACAGAGTGCGAGAAACAAAGGGGCTGAAACAGAGGGCAAGAATCAGAGGGTGAGAAACAGAGGGCGAGAAACAGAGTGCGAGAAACAGAGGGGCTGAAACAGAGAGGGAGAAACAGAGGGTGAGAAACAGAGTGCGAGAAACAGAGAGGCTGAAACTGAGGGCGAGAAACAGAGGGCGAGAAACAGAGGGCGAGAAACAGAGTGGCTGAAACTGAGGATGAGCAACATAGGGCGAGGAACAGGTGGACTGAAACAGATGGCGAGAAACAGAGGGCGAGAAACATATGGGCTGAAACAGAGCGCGAGAAACAGAGGGCGAGAAACAGAGGGGCTGAAACACAGGGCGAGAAACAGAGGGTCAGAAACATATGGCGAGAAACAGAGGGCGAGAAACAGAGGGTGTCAAACAGTGGGCGAGAAAAAGAGGGCGAGAAACAGTGGGGCTGAAACAGAGGGGCTGAAACAGAGGGCGAGAAACAGAGGGTGAGAAACATACGGGTTGAAAGAGAGGGTGAGAAACAGATGGGCTGAAACAGAGGGCGAGAAACAGAGGGCGAGACACAGAGGGCTAGATACAGAGGGCGAGAATCAGTGGGGCTGAAACAGAGTGTCTGAAACAGAGAGACTGATACAGATGGTGAGAAACAGATGGCAAGAAATGGAGGGGCTGAAACAGATGGACTGAAACAGATGGGCTAAAACAGAGTGGGAGAAACAGAGTGCGCAAGACAGAGGACGAGAAACAGAGGACGAGAAACAGAGTGTGAGAAACCGAGGGGCTGGAACGGAGGGCGAGAAACAGAGGGTGAGAAACAGAGTGCGAGAAACAGAGTGGCTGAAACAGGGAGCGAGAAAGAGAGGGCGAGAAACAGATGGGCTGAAACAGAGGGTGAGAAACAGAGGGTCAGAAACAGAAGGCGAGAAACAGAGTCCGAGAAACAGAGGGGCTGAAACAGAGGGGCTGAAATAATTGGCTGAAACAGAGGGTGAGAAACAGAGGGCGAGAAACAGAGTGAGAGAAACAAAGGATGTGAAACAGAGGGGCTGAAACAGAGTGTGAGAAACAGAGGGCGATAAACAGAGTGTGAGAAACAGAGGGTGAGAAACAGATGAACTGAAACAGTGGGTGAGAAACAGAGGGCGATAAACAGAGTGCGAGAAACAAAGGGGCTGAAACAGAGGGCGAGAAGCAGAGGGTGAGAAACAGAGGGCGAGAAACAGAGGGGCTGAAACAGAGGGCGAGAATCAGAGGGCGAGAAACAGAGGGCGAGAAACAGAGTGCGAGAAACAGAGGGTCTGAAACAGAGAGCGAGAAACAGAGGGTGAGAAACAGAGTGCGAGAAACAGAGAGGCTGAAACTGAGGGCGAGAAACAGAGGGCGAGAAACAGAGGGCGAGAAACAGAGTGGCTGAAACTGAGGATGAGCAACATAGGGCGAGGAACAGGTGGACTGAAACAGATGGCGAGAAACAGACGGCGAGAAACACATGGGCTGAAACAGAGCGCGAGAAACAGAGGGCGAGAAACAGAGGGGCTGAAACACAGGGCGAGAAACAGAGGGTCAGAAACATATGGTGAGAAACAGAGGGCGAGAAACAGAGGGTGTCAAACAGTGGACGAGAAAAAGAGGGCGAGAAACAGTGGGGCTGAAACAGACGGGCTGAAACAGAGGGCGAGAAACAGAGGGTGAGAAACATACGGGTTGAAACAGAGGGTGAGAAACAGATGGGCTGAAACAGAGGGCGAGAAACAGAGGGCGAGAAACAGAGGGCTAGATTCAGAGGGCGAGAATCAGTGGGGCTGAAGCAGAGTGTCTGAAACAGAGAGACTGAAACAGATGGCGAGAAACAGATGGCGAGAAATGGAGGGGCTGAAACAGATGGACTGAAACAGATGGGCTAAAACAGAGTGGGAGAAACAGAGGGCGCAAAACAGAGGACGAGAAACAGAGGACGAGAAACAGAGTGTGAGAAACAGAGGGGCTGGAACGGAGGGCGAGAAACAGAGGGTGAGAAACAGAGTGCGAGAAACAGAGTGGCTGAAACAGGGAGCGAGAAAGAGAGGGCGAGAAACAGATGGGCTGAAACAGAGGGTGAGAAACAGAGGGTCAGAAACAGAAGGCGAGAAACAGAGTCCGAGAAACAGAGGGGCTGAAACAGAGGGGCTGAAATAATTGGCTGAAACAGAGGGTGAGAAACAGAGGGCGAGAAAAAGAGGGCGAGAAACAGAGGGCGAGAAACAGAGGGGCTGAAATAGAGGGGCTGAAACAGAGGGCGTGAAACAGAGGGTGAGAAACAGAGGGATAGATTCAGAGGGCGAGAAACAGTGGGGCTGAAACAGAGGGTCTGAAACAGAGGGAGAGAAACAGATGGGCTGAAACAGAGGGTCTGAAACAGAGAGACCGAAACAGATGGCGAGAAACAGAGTGCGAGAAACATTGGGGCTGAAACAGAGGGGCTGAAAAAATTGGCTGAAACAGAGGGCATGATACAGATGGCCTGAAACATTGGGCAAGAAACAGAGTGCGAGAAATGATGGCCTGAAACAGCGGACGAGAAACAGAGGGCGAGAAACAGAGGGTGAGAAACAGAGGGTGAGAAACAGAGGGGCTGAAACAGAGGGCGAGAATCAGAGGGCGAGAAACAGAGGGTGAGAAACAGAAGGCGAGAAACAGAGGGGCTGAAACAGATGGCAAGAAACCGATTGCGAGAAACAGGGGATCTGAAACAGAGGTGTGGAAACAGAGGGCGAGAAACAGAACGGCTGAAACAGAAGGGCTGAAACAGAGGGCGAGAAACAGAGGGGCTGAAACAGGGGGAGAGAAACAGAGGAGCTGAAACAAAGGGTCTGAATCAGAGGGCGAGAAACAGAGGTCGAGAAACATCTGGGCTGAAACAGAGGGCGAGAAACAGAGGGCGGTAAACACAGGGGCTAAAAAAGTGGGGCTGAAACAGAGCGGCTGAAAAAGTTGGGCTGGATCAGAGTGCGAGAAACAGAGGGCAAGAAACAGAATGCGAGAAAAAGAGGGCGAGAAACAGAGGGCGAGAAACAGAGTGCGAGAAACAGAGAGGTTGAATCAGAGGGTGAGAAACAGAGGGCGAGAAACAGATGGGCTGGAACAGAGGGTAAGAAACACAGGGCGAGAAACTGAGGGCGAGAAACAGAGTGCAAGAAACAGATGGGCTGAAACAGAATGCGAGAAACAGAGGGCGAGAAACAGAGGGCGAGAAACAGAGGGGCTGAAACAGAGCGTGAGAAACGGAGGGTCAGAAACAGAGGGCGAGAAACAGAGTTCGAGAAACAGAGGGGCTGAAACAGAGGTGCTGAAATAATTGGCTGAAACAGAGGCTGAGAAACAGAGGGCTAGAAAAGAGGGCGAGAAACAGACGGCGAGACACAGAGGGGCTGAAACAGAGGGGCTGAAAAAGAGGGCCTGAAACAGACGGTGAGAAACAGATGGGCTGAAACAGAGGGTCTGAAACAGAGAGACTGAAACAGATGGCGAGAAACAGAGGGTGAGAAATGGAGGGGCTGAAACAGAGGGACTGAAATAGATGGGCTTGAACAGAGGGAGAGAAACAGAGGGCACGAAACATAGGGCAAGAAACAGAGTGTGAGAAACAGAGGGGCTGAAACAGAGGGTGAGAAACAGAGAGTGAGAAACAGAGTGCGAGAAACAGAGTGGCTGAAACAGAGAGCGAGAAACAGAGTGCGAGAAAGTGAGGGTGGAAAACAGAGTGCGAGAAACAGAGGGCGAGAAACAGAGTGTGAGAAACAAAGGGGCTAGAACGGAGGGCAAGAAACAGGGTGCACGAAACAGAGGGGCTGAAACAGTGGGCGAGAAACAGAGTGTGAGAAACAGAGTACGAGAAACAGGGGCTGAAACAGAGGATGAGAAACAGATGGGATGAAACAGAGTGCGAGAAACAGAGGGGGATAAACAGAGTGTGAGAAACAGAGGGGTTGAAACATTGGGGCTGAAACAGAGGGGCTGAAAAAATTGGCTGAAACAGAGGGCGTGAAACAGATGGCCTGAAACCGCGGGCGAGAAACAGAGGGTGAGAAACAGATGTCCTGAAACAGCGGGCGAGAAACAGAGGGCGAGAAACAGTGGGTGAGAAACAGAGGGCGAGAAACAGAGGGGCTGAAACAGAGGGCGAGAATTAGAGGGCGAGAAAAAGAGGGCGAGAAACAGAGTGCGAGAAACTGAGGGGCTGAAACAGAGAGCGAGAAACAGAGGGGCTGAAACAGAGGGCGAGAAACAGATGGGCTGAAACAGAGTGTGAGTAACAGAGGGGATGAAACAGAGGGGGATAAACAGAGTGTGAGAAACAGAGGGGTTGAAACATTGGGGCTGAAACAGAGGGGCTGAAAAAATTGGCTGAAACAGAGGGCGTGAAACAGATGGCCTGAAACCGCGGGCGAGAAACAGAGGGTGAGAAACAGATGTCCTGAAACAGCGGGCGAGAAACAGAGGGCGAGAAACAGTGGCTGAGAAACAGAGGGCGAGAAACAGAGGGGCTGAAACAGAGGGCGAGAATTAGAGGGCGAGAAAAAGAGGGCGAGAAACAGAGTGCGAGAAACTGAGGGGCTGAAACAGAGAGCGAGAAACAGAGGGGCTGATCAGAGGGCGAGAAACAGAGGGCGAGAAACTTATGGGCTGAAACAGAGGGCAAGAAACAGTGGGCGAGAAACAGAGTGCGAGAAACAGAGAGTCTGAAACAGAGGGCGAGAAACAGAGTGCGAGAAACTTATGGGCTGAAACAGAGGGTGAGAAACAGAGGGCGAGAAACAGAGGATGTGAAACAGAGGGCGAGAAACAGAGGGGCTGAAACAGAGGGGTGGCAACAGAGGGTGAGAAACAGAAGGGCTGAAACAGAGGGGCTGAAACTGGGGGAGAGAAACAGAGGAGCTGAAACAGAGGGGCTGAAACAGAGGGCAAGAAACAGAGGGCGAGAAACATATGGGCCGAAACAGAGGGCGAGAAACAGAGGGCGGTAAACACAGGGGCTAAAACAGTGGGGCTGAAACAGAGAGGCTGAAAAAGTTGGGCTGGATCAGAGTGCAAGAAACAGTGGGCAAGAAACAGAATGCGAGAAAAAGAGGGCGAGAAACAGAGGGCGAGGAGAAACAGAGTGCGAGAAACAGAGAGGCTAAAACAGAGGGCGAGAAACAGAGGGCGAGAAACAGATGGGCTGAAACAGAGTGTAAGAAACACAGTGTGAGAAACTGAGGGCGAGAAACAGATTGTGAGAAACAGATGGGCAGAAACAGAGGGCGAGAAACAGAGGGCGAGAAACAGAGGGCGAGAAACAGAGTGGCTGAAACTGAGGATGAGTAACATAGGGCGAGGAACAGATGGACTGAAACCGATGGCGAGAAACAGAGGTGAGAAACAGAGTGTGAGAAACAGAGGGGATGAAACAGAGGGGATGAAACAGAGGGGCTGAAAAAATTGGCTGAAACCGAGAGCGAGAAACAGATGGGCTGAAACAGAGGGCGAGAAACAGAGGGCTAGAAACAGAGGGCGAGAAACAGAGGGTGAGAAACAGAGGATGAGAAACAGAGAATGAGAAACAAAGGATGAGAAACAGAGGGCGAGAAACTGAGGGCGAGAAACATATGGGCTGAAACAGAGGGCAAGTAACATACGGCGATAAACAGAGGGGCTGAAACAGAGGGCGAGAAACAGAGGGTCAGAAACAGATGGCGAGAAACAGAGGGCGAGAAACAAAGGGTGTGAAACAGCGGGTGAGAAAAAGAGGGCGAATAACAGAGGGGCTTAAACAGAGGGGCTGAAACAGAGGGGCTGAAACAGAGGGCGAGAAACAGATGGGCTGAAACAGAGTGCGAGAACCAGAGGGGCTGAAACAGAGGACGATAAACAGAGTGTGAGAAACAGAGGGGTTGAAACACTGGGGCTGAAAGAGAGGGGCTTGAATGGAGGGTGAGAAACAGAGTGCGAGAAACAGAGGGGCTGAAACAGTGGGCGAGAAACAGAGGGCGATAAACAGAGTGCGAGAATCAGAGGGGCTGAAACAGTGGGCGAGAAACAGAGGGCGATAAACAGATTGCGAGAAACAGAGTGGCTGAAACAGAGGACGAGAAACAGAGGGTGAGAAACAGAGAGCGAGAAACAGAGTGGCTGAAACAGAGGGAGAGAAACAGATGGACTGAAATAGAGGGCGAGATACAGAGTGCGAGAAACTAAGGGCGCAAAAAAGAGGGCAGGAAACAGAAGGCGTTAAACAGATTGCGAGAAACAGAGTGGCTGAAACAGAGGGCGAGAAACAGAGGGTGAGAAACAGAGCGCGAGAAACAGAGTGGCTGAAACAGAGGGAGAGAAACAGATGGACTGAAACAGAGGGACTGAAACAGATGGGCTGGAACAGAGGGAGAGAAACAGAGTGGCTGAAACAGAGGGCGAGAAACAGAGGGTGAGAAACAGAGTGCGAGAAACAGAGTGGCTGAAACAGAGGCAGAGAAACAGATGGACTGAAACAGAGGGCGAGAAACAGAGTGCGAGAAATTGAGGGCGCAAAACAGAGGGCAGGAAACAGAGGGCGAGAAACAGAGTGTGAGAAACAAAGGGGCTAGAACGGAGGGCAAGAAACAGGGTGCGAGAAACAGAGGGGCTGAAACAGTGGGCGAGAAACAGAGGGCGAAAATAGAGTATGAGAAACAGGGGCTGAAACAGAGGGCGAGAAACAGATGGGCTGAAACAGAGTGTGAGAAACAGAGGGGCTGAAACAGACGGCGATAAACAGAGTGTGAGAAACAGAGGGTTTGAAACATTGGGGCTGAAACAGAGGGGCTGAAAAAATTGGCTGAAACAGAGGGCGTGAAACAGATGGCCTGAAACAGCGGGCGAGAAACAGAGGGCGAGAAACAGATGGCCTGAAACAGCGGGCGAGAAACAGAGGGCGAGAAACAGAGGGGCTGAAACAGAGGGCAAGAATCAGAGGGTGAGAAATAAAGGGCAAGAAACAGAGTGCGAGAAACAGAGGGGCTGAAACAGAGAGCGATAAACAGAGGAATTGAAACAGAGGGCGAGAAACAGATGGCGAGAAATTTATGGGCTGAAACAGGGGGCGAGAAACAGAGGGCGAGAAACAGAGTGCGAGAAACAGTGGGTCTGAAAAGAGGGTGAGAAACAGAGGGCGAGAAACTTATGGGCTGAAACAGAGGGCGAGAAACAGAGGGCGATAAACACAGGGCATGAAATAGAGAGGCGAGAAACACAGGGGCTGAAACAGAGGGGTAGAAACAGAGGGCGAGAAACAGAAGGGCTGAAACAGAGGGGCTGAAACAGGGGGAGAGAAACAGAGGAGCTGACACAGAGGGGCTGAAACAGAGGGCAAGAAACTGAGGGTGAGAAACATATGGGCTGAAACAGAGGGCGAGAAACAGAGGGCGGTAAACACAGGGGCTAAAACAGTGGGGCTGAAACAGAGCGGCTGAAAAAGTTGGGCTGGATCAGAGTGCGAGAAACAGAGGGCAAGAAACAGAACGCGAGAAAAAGAGGGTGAGAAACAGGCGGGGAGAAACAGAGTGCGAGAAACAGAGGGTGAGAAACAGATGGGCTGAAACAGAGGGTAAGAAACACAGGGCGAGAAACTGAGGGTGAGAAACAGAGTGCGAGAAACAGATGGGCTGAAACAGAGGGCGAGAAACAGAGGGCGAGAAACAGAGGGCGAGAAACAGAGGGCGAGAAACAGAGTGGCTGAAACTGAGGATGAGCAACATAGGGCGAGGAACAGATGGACTGAAACAGAGGGCGAGAAACAGAGCGTGAGAAACAGAGTGTGAGAAACAGAGGGGATGAAACAGAGGGGATGAAACAGAGGGGCTGAAAAAATTGGCTGAAACAGAGAGCGAGAAACAGAGGGGCTGAAACAGAGGGTGAGAAACAGATGGACTGAAACAGAGGGACTGAAACAGATGGGCTGGAACAGAGGGAGAGAAACAGAGTGGCTGAAACAGAGGGCGAGAAACAGAGGGTGAGAAACAGAGTGCGAGAAACAGAGTGGCTGAAACAGAGGCAGAGAAACAGATGGACTGAAACAGAGGGCGAGAAACAGAGTGCGAGAAATTGAGGGCGCAAAACAGAGGGCAGGAATCAGAGGGCGAGAAACAGAGTGTGAGAAACAAAGGGGCTAGAACGGAGGGCAAGAAACAGGGTGCGAGAAACAGAGGGGCTGAAACAGTGGGCGAGAAACAGAGGGCGAAAATAGAGTATGAGAAACAGGGGCTGAAACAGAGGGCGAGAAACAGATGGGCTGAAACAGAGTGTGAGAAACAGAGGGGCTGAAACAGACGGCGATAAACAGAGTGTGAGAAACAGAGGGTTTGAAACATTGGGGCTGAAACAGAGGGGCTGAAAAAATTGGCTGAAACAGAGGGCGTGAAACAGATGGCCTGAAACAGCGGGCGAGAAACAGAGGGCGAGAAACAGATGGCCTGAAACAGCGGGCGAGAAACAGAGGGCGAGAAACAGAGGGGCTGAAACAGAGGGCAAGAATCAGAGGGTGAGAAACAAAGGGCAAGAAACAGAGTGCGAGAAACAGAGGGGCTGAAACAGAGAGCGATAAACAGAGGAATTGAAACAGAGGGCGAGAAACAGATGGCGAGAAATTTATGGGCTGAAACAGAGGGCGAGAAACAGAGGGCGAGAAACAGAGTGCGAGAAACAGTGGGTCTGAAAAGAGGGTGAGAAACAGAGGGCGAGAAACTTATGGGCTGAAACAGAGGGCGAGAAACAGAGGGCGATAAACACAGGGCGTGAAATAGAGAGGCGAGAAACACAGGGGCTGAAACAGAGGGGTAGAAACAGAGGGCGAGAAACAGAAGGGCTGAAACAGAGGGGCTGAAACAGGGGGAGAGAAACAGAGGAGCTGACACAGAGGGGCTGAAACAGAGGGCAAGAAACTGAGGGTGAGAAACATATGGTCTGAAACAGAGGGCGAGAAACAGAGGGCGGTAAACACAGGGGCTAAAACAGTGGGGCTGAAACAGAGCGGCTGAAAAAGTTGGGCTGGATCAGAGTGCGAGAAACAGAGGGCAAGAAACAGAACGCGAGAAAAAGAGGGTGAGAAACAGGCGGGGAGAAACAGAGTGCGAGAAACAGAGGGTGAGAAACAGATGGGCTGAAACAGAGGGTAAGAAACACAGGGCGAGAAACTGAGGGTGAGAAACAGAGTGCGAGAAACAGATGGGCTGAAACAGAGGGCGAGAAACAGAGGGCGAGAAACAGAGGGCGAGAAACAGAGGGCGAGAAACAGAGTGGCTGAAACTGAGGATGAGCAACATAGGGCGAGGAACAGATGGACTGAAACAGAGGGCGAGAAACAGAGCGTGAGAAACAGAGTGTGAGAAACAGAGGGGATGAAACAGAGGGGATGAAACAGAGGGGCTGAAAAAATTGGCTGAAACAGAGAGCGAGAAACAGAGGGGCTGAAACAGAGGGTGAGAAACAGAAGGCGAGAAAAAGAGGGTGAGAAACAGAGGGCGAGACACAGAGGGGCTGAAACAGAGGGGCTGTAACAGAGGGCGTGAAACAGAGGACGAGAAACAGATGAGCTGAAACAGAGGGCGAGAAACAGTGGGCGAGAAACAAAGGGCTAGAATCAGAGGGCGAGAAACAGTGGAGCTGAAACAGAGGGTCTGAAACAGTGGGAGATAAATGGATGGGCTGAAACAGAGGGTCTGAAACAGAGAGACTGAAACAGATGGCGAGAAACAGAGGGCGAGAAATGAAGGGGCTGAAACAGAGGGACTGAAACAGATGGGCTGGAACAGAGGGTGAGAAACAGAGGGCGCAAAACAGAGGGCGAGAAACAGAGGGTGAGAAACACAATGTGAGAAACAGAGGGGCAGGAACGGAGGGCGAGAAACAGAATGTGAGAAACAGAGTGCGAGAAACAGAGTGGCTGAAACAGCGGGCGAGAAACAGATGGACAGAAACAGAGGGCGAGAAACAGAGTGCGAGAAACTGAGGGCGCAAAATAGAGGGCAGGAAACAGAGGGCGAGAAACAGAGTGTGAGAAACAAAGGGGCTAGAACAGAGGGCAAGAAACAGGATGCGAGAAACAGAGGGGCTGAAACAGTGGGCGAGAAACAGAGGGCGATAAACAGAGTACTAGAAACAGGGGCTGAAACAGAGGGCAAGAAACAGACGGGCTGAAACAGAGTGCGAGAAACAGAGGGGCTGAAACAGAGGGCGATAAACAGAGTGTGAGAAACAGAGGGTTGAAACATTGGGGCTGAAACAGAGGGGCTGGAATGGAGGGCGAGAAACAGAGGGCGATAAACAGAGTGCGAGAAACAGAGGGGCTGAAACAGAGTGCGAGTAACAGTGGGTGAGAAACAGAGTGGGAGAAACAGAGTGGCTGAAACAGAGGGCGATAAACTGATGGACTGAAACAGAGGGCGAGAAACAGAGTGCGAGAAACTGAGGGCCCAAAACAGAGGGCGAGAAACAGAGTGTGCGAAACAGAGTGCGAGAAACAGAGTGGCTGAAACAGAGGGCGAGAAACTGATGGACTGTAACAGAGGGCGAGAAACAGAGTGCGAGAAACTGAGGGCGAGAAACAGAATGTGAGAAACAAAGGGGCAAGAACGGAGGGCATGAAACAGAGTGCGAGAAACAGAGGGCGATAAACAGAGTGCGAGAATCAAAGGGGCTGAAACAGTCGGTGAGAAACAGAGGGCGATAAACTGAGTGCGAGAAACAGAGTGGCTGAAACAGAGGGCGAAAAACAGAGGGTGAGAAACAGAGCGCGAGAAACAGAGTGGCTGAAACAGAGGGAAGGAAACAGAGGGCGAGAAACGGAGGGCGAGAAACAGAGTGCGAGAAACTGAGGGTGCAAAACAGAGGGCAGGAAACAGAGGGCGAGAAACAGAGTGTGAGAAACTGAGGGCTAGAATGGAGGGCAAGAAACAGGGTGCGAGAAACAGAGGAGCTGAAACAGTGGGCGAGAAACAGAGGGCGATAAATAGAGTACGAGAAACAGGGGCTGAAACAGAGGGCGAGAAACAGATGGGCTGAAACAGAGTGCGAGAAACAGAGTGGCTGAAACAGAGGGCGAGAAACTGATGGACTGTAACAGAGGGCGAGAAACAGAGTGCGAGAAACTGAGGGCGAGAAACAGAATGTGAGAAACAAAGGGGCAAGAACGGAGGGCAAGAAACAGAGTGCGAGAAACAGAGGAACTGAAACAGTGGGCGAGAAACAGAGGGCGATAAACAGAGTGCGAGAATCAAAGGGGCTGAAACAGTCGGTGAGAAACAGAGGGCGATAAACTGAGTGCGAGAAACTGAGTGGCTGAAACAGAGGGCGAGAAACAGAGGGTGAGAAACAGAGCGCGAGAAACAGAGTGGCTGAAACAGAGGGCAGGAAACAGAGGGCGAGAAACAGAGGGCGAGAAACAGAGTGCGAGAAACTGAGGGTGCAAAACAGAGGGCAGGAAACAGAGGGCGAGAAACAGAGTGTGAGAAACTGAGGGCTAGAATGGAGGGCAAGAAACAGGGTGCGAGAAACAGAGGGGCTGAAACAGTGGGCGAGAAACAGAGGGCGATAAATAGAGTACGAGAAACAGGGGCTGAAACAGAGGGCGAGAAACAGATGGGCTGAAACAGAGTGTGAGAAACAAAGGGGCTGAAACAGAGGGTGATAAACAGAGTGTGAGAAACAGAAGGGTTGAAACATTGGGGCTGACACAGAGGGGCTGAAAAAATTGGCTGAAACAGAGTACGATAAAGAGATGGCCTCAAACAGCGGGTGAGAAACAGAGAGCGAGAAACATACGGGCTGAAACAGAGGGCGAGAAATAGATGGGCTGAAACAGAGTGTGAGAACCAGAGGGGCTGAAACAGAAGGCGATAAACAGAGTGTGAGAAACAGAGGGGTTGAAACATTGGGGCTGAAACAGTGGGCTGGAACGGAGTGCGAGAAACAGAGTGCGAGAAACAGAGGGGCTGAAACAGTGGGCGTGAAACAGAGGGCGATAAACAGAGTGCGAGAATCAGAGGGGCTGAAACAGTGGGCGAGAAACAGAGGGTGAGAAACAGAGCGCGAGAAACAGAGTGGCTGAAACAGAGGCAGAGAAACAGATGGACTGAAACAGAGGGCGAGAAACAGAGTGCGAGAAATTGAGGGCGCAAAACAGAGGGCAGGAAACAGAGGGCGAGAAACAGAGTGTGAGAAACAAAGGGGCTAGAACGGAGGGCAAGAAACAGGGTGCGAGAAACAGAGGGGCTGAAACAGTGGGCGAGAAACAGAGGGCGATAAACAGAGTACGAGAAACAGGGGCTGAAACAGAGGGCGAGAAACAGATGGGCTGAAACAGAGTGTGAGAAACAGAGGGGCTGAAACAGAAGGCGATAAACAGAGTGTGAGAAACAGAGGGTTTGAAACATTGGGGCTGAAACAGAGGGGCTGAAAAAAATGGCTGAAACAGAGGGCGTGAAACAGATGGCCTGAAACAGCGGGCGAGAAACAGAGGGTGAGAAACAGATGGCCTGAAACAGCGGGCGAGAAACAGAGGGTAAGAAACAGAGGGCAAGAATCAGAGGGGCTGAAACAGAGGGCGAGAATCAGAGGGCGAGAAACATAGGGCAAGAAACAGAGTGAGAGAAACAGAGGGGCTGAAACAGAGAGCGAGAAACAGAGGTGCTGAAACAGAGGGCGAGAAACAGATGGCGAGAAATTTATGGGCTGAAACAGAGGGCGAGAGATAGAGGGCGAGAAACAGAGTGCGAGAAACAGAGTATCTGAAACAGAGGGCGAGAATCAGAGGGTGAGAAACAAAGGGCAAGAAACAGAGTGAGAGAAACAGAGGGGCTGAAACAGAGAGCGAGAAACAGAGGGGCTGAAACAGAGGGCGAGAAATAGATGGCGAGAAATTTATGGGCTGAAACAGAGGGCGAGAAACAGAGGGCGAGAAACAGCAGGCGAGAAACAGAGGGTCTGAAACAGAGGGCGAGAAACTTATGGGCTGAAACAGAGGGCGAGAAACAGAGGGCGAGAAACAGAGGGCGTGAAAGAGAGGGTGAGAAACAGAGGGGCTGAAACAGAGGGGTAGAAACAGAGGGCGAGAAACAGAAGGGCTGAAACAGAGGGGCTGAAACAGGGGGAGAGAAACCAGAGGAGCTGACACAGAGGGGCTGAAACAGAGGGCAAGAAACAGAGGGCGGTAAACAAGGGGCTAAAACAGAGGGAGAGAAACAGAGGGCGGTGAACTCAGGGGCTAAAACAGTGGGGCTGAAACAGAGCAGCTGAAAAAGTTGGGCTGGATCAGAGTGCGAGAAACAGACGGCAAGAAACAGAACGCGAGAAAAAGAGGTTGAGAAACAGGCGGTGAGAAACAGAGTGCGAGAAACAGAGAGGCTGAAACAGAGGGCGAGAAACAGAGTCCGAGAAACAGATGGGCTGAAACAGAGGGTGAGAAACAGAGGGCGAAAAACAGAGGGCGAGAAACAGAGGGCGAGAAACAGAGTGGCTGAAACTGAGGATGAGCAACATAGGGCGAGGAACAGATGGACTGAAACAGAGGGCGAGAAACAGAGTGCGAGAATCAGAGGGGCTGAAACAGTGGGCGAGAAACAGAAGGCGATAAACAGAGGGCGAGAAACAGAGTGGCTGAAACAGAGGGCGAGAAACAGTGGGCGAGAAACAGAGGGCGAGAAACAGAGTGGCTGAAACAGAGGGAGAGAAACAGATGGACTGAAACAGAGGGCGAGAAACAGAGTGCGAGAAACTGAGGGCGCAAAACAGAGGGCAGGAAACAGAGGGCGAGAAACAGAGTGTGAGAAACAAAGGGGCTAGAATGGAGGGCAAGAAACAGGGTGCGAGAAACAGAGAGGCTGAAACAGTGGGCGAGAAACAGAGGGCGATAAATAGAGTACGAGAAACAGGGGCTGAAACAGAGGGCGAGAAACAGATGGGCTGAAACAGAGTGTGAGAAACAGAGGGGCTGAAACAGAAGGCGATAAACAGAGTGTGAGAAACAGAGGGTTTGAAACATTGGGGCTGAAACAGAGGGGCTGAAAAAATTGGCTGAAACAGAGGGCGTGAAACAGATGGCCTGAAACAGCGGGTGAGAGATAGAGGGCGAGAAACAGAGTGCGAGAAACAGAGTATCTGAAACAGAGGGCGAGAATCAGAGGGTGAGAAACAAAGGGCAAGAAACAGAGTGAGAGAAACAGAGGGGCTGAAACAGAGAGCGAGAAACAGAGGGGCTGAAACAGAGGGCGAGAAATAGATGGCGAGAAATTTATGGGCTGAAACAGAGGGCGAGAAACAGAGGGCGAGAAACAGCAGGCGAGAAACAGAGGGTCTGAAACAGAGGGCGAGAAACTTATGGGCTGAAACAGAGGGCGAGAAACAGAGGGCGAGAAACAGAGGGCGTGAAAGAGAGGGTGAGAAACAGAGGGGCTGAAACAGAGGGGTAGAAACAGAGGGCGAGAAACAGAAGGGCTGAAACAGAGGGGCTGAAACAGGGGGAGAGAAACCAGAGGAGCTGACACAGAGGGGCTGAAACAGAGGGCAAGAAACAGAGGGCGGTAAACAAGGGGCTAAAACAGAGGGAGAGAAACAGAGGGCGGTGAACTCAGGGGCTAAAACAGTGGGGCTGAAACAGAGCAGCTGAAAAAGTTGGGCTGGATCAGAGTGCGAGAAACAGACGGCAAGAAACAGAACGCGAGAAAAAGAGGTTGAGAAACAGGCGGTGAGAAACAGAGTGCGAGAAACAGAGAGGCTGAAACAGAGGGCGAGAAACAGAGTCCGAGAAACAGATGGGCTGAAACAGAGGGTGAGAAACAGAGGGCGAAAAACAGAGGGCGAGAAACAGAGGGCGAGAAACAGAGTGGCTGAAACTGAGGATGAGCAACATAGGGCGAGGAACAGATGGACTGAAACAGAGGGCGAGAAACAGAGTGCGAGAATCAGAGGGGCTGAAACAGTGGGCGAGAAACAGAAGGCGATAAACAGAGGGCGAGAAACAGAGTGGCTGAAACAGAGGGCGAGAAACAGTGGGCGAGAAACAGAGTGGCTGAAACAGAGGGAGAGAAACAGATGGACTGAAACAGAGGGCGAGAAACAGAGTGCGAGAAACTGAGGGCGCAAAACAGAGGGCAGGAAACAGAGGGCGAGAAACAGAGTGTGAGAAACAAAGGGGCTAGAATGGAGGGCAAGAAACAGGGTGCGAGAAACAGAGAGGCTGAAACAGTGGGCGAGAAACAGAGGGCGATAAATAGAGTACGAGAAACAGGGGCTGAAACAGAGGGCGAGAAACAGATGGGCTGAAACAGAGTGTGAGAAACAGAGGGGCTGAAACAGAAGGCGATAAACAGAGTGTGAGAAACAGAGGGTTTGAAACATTGGGGCTGAAACAGAGGGGCTGAAAAAATTGGCTGAAACAGAGGGCGTGAAACAGATGGCCTGAAACAGCGGGCGAGAAACAGAGGGCGAGAAACAGATGGCCTGAAACAGCGGGCGAGAAACAGAGGGTAAGAAACAGAGGGCGAGAAACAGAGGGGCTGAAACAGAGGGCGAGAATCAGAGGGCGAGAAACAAAGGGCAAGAAACAGAGTGAGAGAAACAGAGGGGCTAAACAGAGAGCGAGAAACAGAGGGGCTGAAACAGAGGGCAAGAAATAGATGGCGAGAAATTTATGGGCTGAAACAGAGGGCGAGAAACAGAGGGCGAGAAACAGAGGGCGAGAAACAGAGGGTCTGAAACAGAGGGCGAGAAACTTATGGGCTGAAACAGAGGGCGAGAAACAGAGGGCGAGAAACAGAGGGCGTGAAAGAGAGGGTGAGAAACAGAGGGGCTGAAACAGAGGGGTAGAAACAGAGGGCGAGAAACAGAAGGGTTGAAACAGAGGGGCTGAAACAGGGGGAGAGAAACCAGAGGAGCTGACACAGAGGGGCTGAAACAGTGGGCGAGAAACAGAAGGCGATAAACAGAGGGCGAGAAACAGGGTGGCTGAAACAGAGGGCGAGAAACAGATGGACTGAAACAGAGGGCGAGAAACAGAGTGCGAGAAACTGAGGGCGCAAAACAGAGGGCAGGAAACAGAGGGCGAGAAACACAGTGTGAGAAACAAAGGGGCTAGAATGGAGGGCAAGAAACAGGGTGCGAGAAACAGAGAGGCTGAAACAGTGGGCGAGAAACAGAGGGCGATAAATAGAGTACGAGAAAAAGGGGCTGAAACAGAGGGCGAGAAACAGATGGGCTGAAACAGAGTGTGAGAAACAGAGGGGCTGAAACAGAAGGCGATAAACAGAGTGTGAGAAACACAGGGTTTGAAACATAGGGGCTGAAACAGAGGGGCTGAAAAAATTGGCTGAAACAGAGGGCGTGAAACAGATGGCCTGAAACAGCGGGCGAGAAACAGAGGGCGAGAAACAGATGGCCTGAAACAGCGGGCGAGAAACAGAGCGTAAGAAACAGAGGGCGAGAAACAGAGGGGCTGAAACAGAGGGCGAGATTCAGGGGGTGAGAAACAAAGGGCAAGAAACAGAGTGAGAGAAACAGAGGGGCTGAAACAGAGAGCGAGAAACAGAGGGGCTGAAACAGAGGGCGAGAAATAGATGGCGAGAAATTTATGGGCTGAAAAAGAGGCGAGAAACAGAGGGCGAGAAACAGCAGGCGAGAAACAGAGGGTCTGAAACAGAGGGCGAGAAACTTATGGGCTGAAACAGAGGGCGAGAAACAGAGGGCGAGAAACAGAGGGCGTGAAAGAGAGGGTGAGAAACAGAGGGGCTGAAACAGAGGGGTAGAAACAGAGGGCGAGAAACAGAAGGGTTGAAACAGAGGGGCTGAAACAGGGGGAGAGAAACCAGAGGAGCTGACACAGAGGGGCTGAAACAGAGGGCAAGAAACAGAGGGCGGTAAACACAGGGTCTAAAACAGAGGGCGAGAAACAGAGGGCGGTGAACTCAGGGTCTAAAACAGTGGGGCTGAAACAGAGCAGCTGAAAAAGTTGGGCTGGATCAGAGTACGAGAAACAGAGGGCAAGAAACAGAACGCGAGAAAAAGAGGTTGAGAAACAGGCGAGGAGAAACAGAGTGCGAGAAACAGAGAGGCTGAAACAGAGGGCGAGAAACAGAGGGCGAGAAACTGAGGGTGAGAAACAGAGTGCGAGAAACAGATGGGCTGAAACAGAGGGCGAGAAACAGAGGGCAAAAAACAGAGGTCGAGAAACAGATGGCGAGAAACAGTGTGGCTGAAACTGAGGATGAGCAACATAGGGCGAGGAACAGATGGACTGAAACAGAGGGAGAGAAACAGAGTGCGAGAAACAGAGTGTGAGAAACAGAGGTGATGAAAAAATTGGCTGAAACAGAGAGCGAGAAACAGATGGGCTGAAACAGAGGGTGAGAAACAGAAGGCGAGAAAAAGAGGGTGAGAAACAGAGGGCGAGACACAGAGTGGCTGAAACAGAGGAGCTGAAACAGAGGGCGTGAAACAGATGACGAGAAACAGATGGCGAGAAACAGAGGGCGAGAAACAGTGGGCGAGAAACAGAGGGCTAGAATCAGAGGGCGAGAAACAGTGGGGCTGAAACAAAGGGTCTGAAACAGAGGGAGAGAAACAGATGGGCTGAAACAGAGGGTCTGAAACAGAGAGACTGAAACAGATGGCGAGAAACAGAGGGCGAGAAATGGAGGGGCTGAAACAGAGGGACTGAAACAGATGGGCTGGAACAGAGGGAGAGAAACAGAGGGCGCAAAACAGAGGGCGAGAAACAGAGGGCAAGAAACAGAGTGTGAGAAACAGAGGGGCTGGAACGGAGGGCGAGAAATAGAGGGTGAGAAACAGAGTGCGAGAAACAGAGTGGCTGAAACAGCGGGTGAGAAACAGAGGGGCTGAAACAGATGGCGAGAAACAGAGGGCGAGAAACTTATGGGCTGAAACAGAGGGTGAGAAACAGAGGGCGAGAAACAGAGTGCGAGAAACAGAGGGTCTGAAACAGAGGGCGAGAAACAGAGTGCGAGAAACTTATGGGTTGAAACAGAGGGCGAGAAACAGAGGGTGAGAAACAGAGGAGGCTGAAACAGGGGGAGAGAAACAGAGGAGCTGACACAGAGGGGCTGAAACAGAGGGCAAGAAACAGAGGGTGAGAAACATATGGGCTGAAACAGAGGGCGAGAAACAGAGGGCGGTAAACACAGGGGCTAAAACAGTGGGGCTGAAACAGAGGGGCTGAAAAAGTTGGGCTGGATCAGAGTGCGAGAAACAGAGGGCAAGAAACAGAACGCGAGAGAAAGAGGGTGAGAAACAGGCGGGGAGAAACAGAGTGCGAGAAACAGAGAGGCTGAAACAGATGGCGAGAAACAGAGGGCGAGAAACAGATGGGCTGAAACTGAGGGTAAGAAACACAGGGCGAGAAACTGAGGGTGAGAAAGAGAGTGCGAGAAAGAGATGGGCTGACACAGAGGGGCTGAAACAGAGGGCAAGAAACAGAGGGCGGTAAACACAGGGGCTAAAACAGAGGGAGAGAAACAGAGGGCGGTGAACTCACGGGCTAAAACAGTGGGGCTGAAACAGAGCAGCTGAAAAAGTTGGGCTGGATCAGAGTGCGAGAAACAGAGGGCAAGAAACAGGACGCGAGAAAAAGAGGTTGAGAAACAGGCGGTGAGAAACAGAGTGCGAGAAACAGAGAGGCTGAAACAGAGGGTGAGAAACAGAGTGCGAGAAACAGATGGGCTGAAACAGAGGGCGAGAAACAGAGGGCGAAAAACAGAGGGCGAGAAACAGAGGGCGAGAAACAGAGTGGCTGAAACTGAGGATGAGCAACATAGGGCGAGGAACAGATGGACTGAAACAGAGGGCGAGAAACAGAGTGCGAGAATCAGAGGTGCTGAAACAGTGGGCGAGAAACAGAAGGCGATAAACAGAGTGCGAGAAACAGAGTGGCTGAAACAGAGGGCGAGAAACAGTGGGCGAGAAACAGATCGCGAGAAACAGAGTGGCTGAAACAGAGGGAGAGAAACAGATGGACTGAAACAGAGGGCGAGAAACAGAGTGCGAGAAACTGAGGGCGCAAAACAGAGGGCAGGAAACAGAGAGTACAGATGTACTGTAACAGAGGGCGAGAAACAGAGTGCGCGAAACGGAGGGTGAGAAACAGAATGTGAGAAACAAAGGGGCTAGAATGGAGGGCAAGAAACAGGGTGCGAGAAACAGAGAGGCTGAAACAGTGGGCGAGAAACAGAGGGCGATAAATAGAGTACGAGAAACAGGGGCTGAAACAGAGGGCGAGAAACAGATGGGCTGAAACAGAGTGTGAGAAACAGAGCGGCTGAAACAGAAGGCGATAAACAGAGTGTGAGAAACAGAGGGTTTGAAACATTGGGGCTGAAACAGAGGGGCTGAAAAAATTGGCTGAAACAGAGGGCGTGAAACAGATGGCCTGAAACAGCGGGCGAGAAACAGAGGGCGAGAAACAGATGGCCTGAAACAGCGGGCGAGAAACAGAGGGCTAGAAACAGAGGGTGAGAATCAGAGGGCAAGAAACAGATGGGCTGAAACAGAGGGTCTGAAACAGAGAGACTGAAACAGATGGCGAGAAACAGAGGGCGAGAAATGAAGGGGCTGAAACAGACGGACTGAAACAGATGGGCTGGAACAGAGGGAGAGAAACAGAGGGCGCAAAACAGAGGGCAAGAAACAGAGGGCAAGAAACAGAGTGTGAGAAACAGAGGGGCTGGAACAGAGGGCAAGAAACAGAGGGTGAGAAACAGAGTGCGAGAAACAGAGTGGCTGAAACAGCGGGCGAGAAACAGATGGACTGAAACAGAGGGCGAGAAACAGACTGCGAGAAACTGAGGGCGCAAAACAGAGGGCGAGAAAGAGAGGGCGAGAAACAGAATGTGAGAAACAAAGGGGCTAGGACACAGGGCAAGAAACAGGGTGCGAGAAACAGAGGGGCTGAAACAGTGGGCGAGAAACAGAGGGCGATAAACAGATGGGCTGAAACAGAGTGCGAGAAACAGAGGGGCTGAAACAGCGGGCGATAAACAGAGTGTGAGAAACTGAGGGGTTGAAACATTGGGGCTGAAACAGAGGGGCTGGAATGGAGGGCGAGAAACAGAGGGCGATAAACAGAGTGCGAGAACAGAGGGGCTGAAACAGAGTGCGAGTAACAGAGAGTGAGAAACAGAGTGCGAGAAACAGAGTGGCTGAAACAGAGGGCGATAAACAGAGTGGCTGAAACAGAGGGCGAGAAACAGACTGCAAGACACTGAGGGCGCAAAACATAGGGTGAGAAACAGAGGGTGAGAAACAGAGTGCGAGAAACAGAGTGGCTGAAACAGAGGGCGAGAAACAGATGGACTGTAACAGAGGGCGAGAAACAGAGTGCGAGAAACTGAGGGCGAGAAACAGAATGTGAGAAACAAAGGGGCTAGAATGGAGGGCAAGAAACAGGGTGCGAGAAACAGAGGGGCTGAAACAGTGGGCGAGAAACAGAGGGCGATAAACAGAGTACGAGAAGCAGGGCCTGAAACAGAGGGTGAGAAACAGATGGGTTGAAACAGAGTGCGAGAAACAAAGGGGCTGAAACAGAGGGTGATAAACAGAGTGTGAGAAACAGAAGGGTTGAAACATTGGGGCTGACACAGAGGGGCTGAAAAAATTGGCTGAAACTGAGTGCGATAAAGAGATGGCCTCAAACGGTGGGTGAGAAACAGAGGGCGAGAAACAGAGGGGCTGAAACAGAGGGGCTGAATCAGAGGGCGAGAAACAGAGGGCGAGAAACAGAGGGCTAGAAACAGATGGGCTGAAACAGAGGGTAAGAAACACAGTGCGAGAAACTGAGGGCGAGAAACAGATTGCGAGAAACAGATGGGCTGAAACAGAGGGCGAGAAACAGAGGGCGAGAAACATACGGGCTGAAACAGAGGGCGAGAAACAGATTGGCTGAAACAGAGTGCAAGAACCAGAGGGGCTGAAACAGAGGGCGATAAACAGAGTGTGAGAAACAGAGGGGTTGAAACATTGGGGCTGAAACAGAGGGGCTGGAACGGAGGGTGAGAAACAGGGCGAGAAACAGAGGGGCTGAAACAGTGGGCGAGAAACAGAGGGCAATAAACAGAGTGCGAGAATCAGAGTGGCTGAAACAGTGGGCGAGAAACGGAGGGCGATAAACAGAGTACGAGAAACAGAGTGGCTGAAATAGAGGGCGAGAAACAGAGGGTGAGAAACAGAGCGCGAAAAACAGAGTGGCTGAAACAGAGGGAGAGAAACAGATGGACTGAAACAGAGGGCGAGAAACAGAGTGCGAGAAATTGAGGACGCAAAACAGAGGGCAGGAAACAGAGGGCGAGAAACAGAGTGTGAGAAACAAAGGGGCTAGAATGGAGGGCAATAAACAGGATGCGAGAAACAGAGGGGCTGAAACAGAGTGCGAGAACCAGAGGGGCTGAAACAGAGGGCGATAAACAGAGTGTGAGAAACAGAGGGGTTGAAACATTGGGGCTGAAACAGAGGGGCTGGAACGGAGGGCGAGAAACAGATTGTGAGAAACAGAGGGGCTGAAACAGTGGGCGAGAAACAGAGGGCGATAAACAGAGTGCGAGAATCAGAGGGGCTGAAACAGTGGGCGAGAAACAGAGGGCGATAAACAGAGTGCGAGAAACAGAGTGGCTGAAACAGAGGGCAAGAAACAGAGGTTGAGAAACAGAGTGCGAGAAATTGAGGGCGCAAAACAGAGGGCAGGAAACAGAGGGCGAGAAACAGAGTGTGAGAAACAAAGGGGCTAGAATGGAGGGCAATAAACAGGGTGCGAGAAACAGAGGGGCTGAAACAGTGGGCGAGAAACAGAGGGCGATAAATAGAATATGAGAAACAGGGGCTGAAACAGAGGGTGAGAAACAGATGGGCTGAAACAGAGTGTGAGAAACAGAGGGGCTGAAACAGAGGGCGATAAACAGAGTGTGAGAAACAGAGGGGTTGAAACATTGGGGCTGAAACAGAGGGGCTGAAACAGCGGGCGAGAAACAGAGGGCGAGAAACAGATGGCCTGAAACAGCGGGCGAGAAACAGAGCGCGAGAAACAGAGGGCCAGAAACAGAGGGGCTGAAACAGTGGGCGAGAAACAGAGGGCTAGAAACAGAGGGGCTGAAACAGTGGGCGAGAATCAGAGGGCGAGAAACATAGGGCAAGAAACAGAGTGAGAGAAACAGAGGGGCTGAAACAGAGAGCGAGAAACAGAGGGGCTGAAAAAGAGGACGAGAAACAGATTGCGAGAAACTGAGGGCGCAAAACAGAGGGCGAGAAACAGAGGGCGAGAAAGAGAGTGCGAGAAACAGAGGGTCTGAAACAGAGGGCGAGAAGTAGAGTGCGAGAAACCTATGGGCTGAAACAGAGGGCGAGAAACAGAGGGCGAGAAACAGAGGGCGTGAAACAGAGGGCGTGAAACAGAGGGGCTGAAACAGAGGGGTAGAAACAGAGGGCGAGAAACAGAAGGGCTGAAACAGAGGGGCTGAAACAGGGGGAGAGAAACAGAGGAGCTGACACAGAGGGGCTGAAACAGAGGGCAAGAAACAGAGGGTGAGAAACATATGGGCTGAAACAGAGGGCGAGAAACAGAGGGCGGTAAACACAGGGGCTAAAACAGCTGGGCTGAAACAGAGGGGCTGAAAAAGTTGGGCTGGATCCGAGTGCGAGAAACAGAGGGCAAGAAACAGAACGTGAGAAAAAGAGGGTGAGAAACAGGCAGGGAGAAACAGAGTGCGAGAAACAGAGAGGCTGAAACAGAGGGCGAGAAACAGAGGGCGAGAAACAGATGGGCTGAAACAGAGGGTAAGAAACACAGGGCGAGAAACTGAGGGTGAGAAACAGTGTGCGAGAAACAGATGGGCTGAAACAGAGGGCGAGAAACAGAGGGCGAGAAACAGAGGGCGAGAAACAGAGGGCGAGAAACAGAGTGGCTGAAACTGAGGATGAGCAACATAGGGCGAGGAACAGATGGACTGAAACAGAGGGCGAGAAACAGAGCACGAGAAACAGAGGGTCTGAAACAGAGGGGATGAAACAGAGGGTCTGAAAAAATTGGCTGAAACAGAGAGCGAGAAACAGATGGGCTGAAACAGAGGGTGAGAAACAGAAGGCGAGAAAAAGAGGGCGAGAAACAGAGGGCGAGACACAGAGGGGCTGAAACAGAGGGGCTGAAACAGAGGGCGTGAAACAGAGGATGAAAAACAGATGGGCTGAAACAGAGAGCGATAAACAGATGGACTGAAACAGATAGCGAGAAACAGAGTGCGAGAAACTGAGGGTGCAAAACAGAGGGTGAGAAACAGAGGGCGAGAAACAGAGGGCAAGAAACAGCGTGTGTGAAACAGAGGGGCTGGAACGGAGGGCGAGAAACAGAGGGTGAGAAACAGAGTGCGAGATACAGAGTGGCTGAAACAGCGGGCGAGAAACAGTGGGCGAGAAACAGAGGGCGAGAAACAGATGGCCTGAAACAGCGGGCGAGAAACAGAGGGCGAGAAACAGAGGGCTAGAAACAGAGGGGCTGAAACAGTGGGCGAGAAACAGAGGGCTAGAAACAGAGGGGCTGAAACAGTGGGCGAGAAACAGAGTGCGAGAAACTTATGGGCTGAAACAGAGGGCGAGAAGCAGAGGGCGAGAAACAGAGTGCGAGAAACAGAGGGTCTGAAACAGAAGGCGAGAAACAGAGGGCGAGAAACTTATGGGCTGAAACAGAGGGTGAGAAACAGAGGGTGAGAAACAGAGGGCGTGAAACAGAGGCCGAGAAACAGAGGGGCTGAAACAGAGGGGTGGAAACAGAGGGCGAGAAACAGAAGGGCTGAAACAGAGGGGCTGAAACAGGGGGAGAGAAACAGAGGAGCTGACACAGAGGGGCTGAAACAGAGGGCAAGAAACAGAGGGTGAGAAACATATGGGCAGAAACAGAGGGCGAGAAACAGAGGGCGGTAAACACAGGGGCTAAAACAGTGGGGCTGAAACAGAGTGGCTGAAAAAGTTGGGCTGGATCAGAGTGCGAGAAACAGAGGGCAAGAAACAGAACGCGAGAGAAAGAGGTTGAGAAACAGGCGGGGAGAAACAGAGTGCGAGAAACAGAGAGGCTGAAACAGAGGGCGAGAAACAGAGGGCGAGAAACAGATGGGCTGAAACTGAGGGTAAGAAACACAGGGCGAGAAACTGAGGGTGAGAAACAGAGTGCGAGAAACAGATGGGCTGAAACAGAGGGCGAGAAACAGAGGGCGAGAAACAGAGGGCGAGAAACAGAGTGGCTGAAACTGAGGATGAGCAACATAGGGCGAGGAACAGATGGACTGAAACAGAGGGCGAGAAACAGAGCGCGAGAAACAGAGTGTGTGAAACAGAGGGGATGAAACAGAGGACGAGAAACAGATGGGCTGAAACAGAGGCAAGAAACAGTGGGCGAGAAACAGAGGGCGTGAAACAGAGGACGAGAAACAGATGGGCTGAAACAGAGGGTCTGAAACAGAGGGAGAGAAACATATGGGCTGAAACAGAGGGTCTGAAACAGAGTGACTGAAACAGATGGCGAGAAACAGAGGGCGAGAAATGAAGGGGCTGAAACAGACGGACTGAAACAGATGGGCTGGAACAGAGGGAGAGAAACAGAGGGCGCAAAACAGAGGGCGAGAAACAGAGGGCAAGAAACAGAGTGTGAGAAACAGAGGGGCTGGAACGGAGGGCGAGAAACAGAGGGTGAGAAACAGAGTGCGAGAAACAGAGTGGCTGAAACAGCGGGCGAGAAACAGATGGACTGAAACAGAGGGCGAGAAACAGTCTGCGAGAAACTGAGGGCGCAAAAGAGATGGCGAGAAACAGAAGGCGAGAAACAGAGTGTGAGAAACAAAGGGGCTAGAACAGAGGGCAAGAAACAGGGTGCGAGAAACAGAGGGGCTGAAACAGTGGGCGAGAAACAGAGGGCGATAAACAGAGTACGAGAAACAGGGGCTGAAACAGAGGGCGAGAAACAGATGGGCTGAAACAGAGTGCGAGAAACAGAGGGGCTGAAACAGAGGGCGATAAACAGAGTGTGAGAAACAGAGGGGTTGAAACATTGGGGCTGAAACAGAGGGGCTGGAATGGAGGGCGAGAAACAGAGGGCGATAAACAGAGTGCGAGAAACAGAGGGGCTGAAACAGAGTGCGAGTAACAGAGGGTGAGAAACAGTGCGAGAAACATACGGGCTGAAACAGTGGGCGAGAAACAGATGGGCTGAAACAGAGTGCGAGAACCAGAGGGGCTGAAACAGAGGGCGATAAACAGAGTGTGAGAAACAGAGGGGTTGAAACATTGGGGCTGAAACAGAGCGGCTGGAACGGAGGGCGAGAAACAGAGTGCGTGAAACAGAGGGGCTGAAACAGTGGGCGAGAAACAGAGGGCAATAAACAGAGTGCGAGAATCAGAGGGGCTGAAACAGATGGCGAGAAACAGAGGGCGAGAAATGAAGGGGCTGAAACAGACGGACTGAAACAGATGGGCTGGAACAGAGGGAGAGAAACAGAGGGCGCAAAACAGAGGGCAAGAAACAGAGGGCAAGAAACAGAGTGTGAGAAACAGAGGGGCTGGAACAGAGGGCAAGAAACAGAGGGTGAGAAACAGAGTGCGAGAAACAGAGTGGCTGAAACAGCGGGCGAGAAACAGATGGACTGAAACAGAGGGCGAGAAACAGACTGCGAGAAACTGAGGGCGCAAAACAGAGGGCGAGAAAGAGAGGGCGAGAAACAGAATGTGAGAAACAAAGGGGCTAGGACAGAGGGCAAGAAACAGGGTGCGAGAAACAGAGGGGCTGAAACAGTGGGCGAGAAACAGAGGGCGATAAACAGATGGGCTGAAACAGAGTGCGAGAAACAGAGGGGCTGAAACAGCGGGCGATAAACAGAGTGTGAGAAACTGAGGGGTTGAAACATTGGGGCTGAAACAGAGGGGCTGGAATGGAGGGCGAGAAACAGAGGGCGATAAACAGAGTGCGAAAACAGAGGGGCTGAAACAGAGTGCGAGTAACAGAGAGTGAGAAACAGAGTGCGAGAAACAGAGTGGCTGAAACAGAGGGCGATAAACAGAGTGGCTGAAACAGAGGGCGAGAAACAGACTGCAAGACACTGAGGGCGCAAAACATAGGGCGAGAAACAGAGGGTGAGAAACAGAGTGCGAGAAACCGAGTGGCTGAAACAGAGGGCGAGAAACAGATGGACTGTAACAGAGGGCGAGAAACAGAGTGCGAGAAACTGAGGGCGAGAAACAGAATGTGAGAAACAAAGGGGCTAGAACGGAGGGCAAGAAACAGGGTGCGAGAAACAGAGGGGCTGAAACAGTGGGCGAGAAACAGAGGGCGATAAACAGAGTACGAGAAGCAGGGCCTGAAACAGAGGGTGAGAAACAGATGGGTTGAAACAGAGTGCGAGAAACAAAGGGGCTGAAACAGAGGGTGATAAACAGAGTGTGAGAAACAGAAGGGTTGAAACATTGGGGCTGACACTGAGGGGCTGAAATAATTGGCTGAAACTGAGTGCGATAAAGAGATGGCCTCAAACGGTGGGTGAGAAACAGAGGGCGAGAAACAGAGGGGCTGAAACAGAGGGGCTGAATCAGAGGGCGAGAAACAGAGGGCGAGAAACAGAGGGCTAGAAACAGATGGGCTGAAACAGAGGGTAAGAAACACAGTGCGAGAAACTGAGGGCGAGAAACAGATTGCGAGAAACAGATGGGCTGAAACAGAGGGCGAGAAACAGAGGGCGAGAAACATACAGGCTGAAACAGAGGGCGAGAAACAGATTGGCTGAAACAGAGTGCAAGAACCAGAGGGGCTGAAACAGAGGGCGATAAACAGAGTGTGAGAAACAGAGGGGTTGAAACATTGGGGCTGAAACAGAGGGGCTGGAACGGAGGGTGAGAAACAGGGCGAGAAACAGAGGGGCTGAAACAGTGGGCGAGAAACAGAGGGCAATAAACAGAGTGCGAGAATCAGAGTGGCTGAAACAGTGGGCGAGAAACGGAGGGCGATAAACAGAGTACGAGAAACAGAGTGGCTGAAATAGAGGGCGAGAAACAGAGGGTGAGAAACAGAGCGCGAAAAACAGAGTGGCTGAAACAGAGGGAGCGAAACAGATGGACTGAAACAGAGGGCGAGAAACAGAGTGCGAGAAATTGAGGGCGCAAAACAGAGGGCAGGAAACAGAGGGCGAGAAACAGAGTGTGAGAAACAAAGGGGCTAGAATGGAGGGCAATAAACAGGATGCGAGAAACAGAGGGGCTGAAACAGAGTGCGAGAACCAGAGGGGCTGAAACAGAGGGCGATAAACAGAGTGTGAGAAACAGAGGGGTTGAAACATTGGGGCTGAAACAGAGGGGCTGGAACGGAGGGCGAGAAACAGATTGTGAGAAACAGAGGGGCTGAAACAGTGGGCGAGAAACAGAGGGCGATAAACAGAGTGCGAGAATCAGAGGGGCTGAAACAGTGGGCGAGAAACAGAGGGCGATAAACAGAGTGCGAGAAACAGAGTGGCTGAAACAGAGGGCAAGAAACAGAGGTTGAGAAACAGAGTGCGAGAAATTGAGGGCGCAAAACAGAGGGCAGGAAACAGAGGGCGAGAAACAGAGTGTGAGAAACAAAGGGGCTAGAATGGAGGGCAATAAACAGGGTGCGAGAAACAGAGGGGCTGAAACAGTGGGCGAGAAACAGAGGGCGATAAATAGAATACGAGAAACAGGGGCTGAAACAGAGGGCGAGAAACAGATGGGCTGAAACAGAGTGTGAGAAACAGAGGGGCTGAAACAGAGGGCGATAAACAGAGTGTGAGAAACAGAGGGGTTGAAACATTGGGGCTGAAACAGAGGGGCTGAAACAGCGGGCGAGAAACAGAGGGCGAGAAACAGATGGCCTGAAACAGCGGGCGAGAAACAGAGCGCGAGAAACAGAGGGCCAGAAACAGAGGGGCTGAAACAGTGGGCGAGAAACAGAGGGCTAGAAACAGAGGGGCTGAAACAGTGGGCGAGAATCAGAGGGCGAGAAACATAGGGCAAGAAACAGAGTGAGAGAAACAGAGGGGCTGAAACAGAGAGCGAGAAACAGAGGGGCTGAAAAAGAGGACGAGAAACAGATTGCGAGCAATTTATGGGCTGAAACAGAGGGCGAGAAACAGAGGGCGAGAAAGAGAGTGCGAGAAACAGAGGGTCTGAAACAGAGGGCGAGAAGTAGAGTGCGAGAAACTTATGGGCTGAAACAGAGGGCGAGAAACAGAGGGCGAGAAACAGAGGGCGTGAAACAGAGGGCGTGAAACAGAGGGGCTGAAACAGAGGGGTAGAAACAGAGGGCGAGAAACAGAAGGGCTGAAACAGAGGGGCTGAAACAGGGGGAGAGAAACAGAGGAGCTGACACAGAGGGGCTGAAACAGAGGGCAAGAAACAGAGGGTGAGAAACATATGGGCTAAAACAGTGGGGCTGAAACAGAGGGGCTGAAAAAGTTGGGCTGGATCCGAGTGCGAGAAACAGAGGGCAAGAAACAGAACGTGAGAAAAAGAGGGTGAGAAACAGGCGGGGAGAAACAGAGTGCGAGAAACAGAGAGGCTGAAACAGAGGGCGAGAAACAGAGGGCGAGAAACAGATGGGCTGAAACAGAGGGTAAGAAACACAGGGCGAGAAACTGAGGGTGAGAAACAGTGTGCGAGAAACAGATGGGCTGAAACAGAGGGCGAGAAACAGAGGGCGAGAAACAGAGGGCGAGAAACAGAGGGCGAGAAACAGAGTGGCTGAAACTGAGGATGAGCAACATAGGGCGAGGAACAGATGGACTGAAACAGAGGGCGAGAAACAGAGCACGAGAAACAGAGGGTCTGAAACAGAGGGGATGAAACAGAGGGGCTGAAAAAATTGGCTGAAACAGAGAGCGAGAAACAGATGGGCTGAAACAGAGGGTGAGAAACAGAAGGCGAGAAAAAGAGGGCGAGAAACAGAGGGCGAGACACAGAGGGGCTGAAACAGAGGGGCTGAAACAGAGGGCGTGAAACAGAGGATGAAAAACAGATGGGCTGAAACAGAGGGCGATAAACAGATGGACTGAAACAGATAGCGAGAAACAGAGTGCGAGAAACTGAGGGTGCAAAACAGAGGGTGAGAAACAGAGGGCGAGAAACAGAGGGCAAGAAACAGAGTGTGAGAAACAGAGGGGCTGGAACGGAGGGCGAGAAACAGAGGGTGAGAAACAGAGTGCGAGAAACAGAGTGGCTGAAACAGCGGGCGAGAAACAGTGGGCAAGAAACAGAGGGCGAGAAACAGATGGCCTGAAACAGCGGGCGAGAAACAGAGGGCGAGAAACAGAGGGCTAGAAACAGAGGGGCTGAAACAGTGGGCGAGAAACAGAGGGCTAGAAACAGAGCGGCTGAAACAGTGGGCGAGAAACAGAGTGCGAGAAACTTATGGGCTGAAACAGAGGGCGAGAAACAGAGGGCGAGAAACAGAGTGCGAGAAACAGAGGGTCTGAAACAGAAGGCGAGAAACAGAGGGCGAGAAACTTATGGGCTGAAACAGAGGGTGAGAAACAGAGGGTGAGAAACAGAGGGCGTGAAACAGAGGCCGAGAAACAGAGGGGCTGAAACAGAGGGGTGGAAACAGAGGGCGAGAAACAGAAGGGCTGAAACAGAGGGGCTGAAACAGGGGGAGAGAAACAGAGGAGCTGACACAGAGGGGCTGAAACAGAGGGCAAGAAACAGAGGGTGAGAAACATATGGGCAGAAACAGAGGGCGAGAAACAGAGGGCGGTAAACACAGGGGCTAAAACAGTGGGGCTGAAACAGAGTGGCTGAAAAAGTTGGGCTGGATCAGAGTGCGAGAAACAGAGGGCAAGAAACAGAACGCGAGAGAAAGAGGTTGAGAAACAGGCGGGGAGAAACAGAGTGCGAGAAACAGAGAGGCTGAAACAGAGGGCGAGAAACAGAGGGCGAGAAACAGATGGGCTGAAACTGAGGGTAAGAAACACAGGGCGAGAAACTGAGGGTGAGAAACAGAGTGCGAGAAACAGATGGGCTGAAACAGAGGGCGAGAAACAGAGGGCGAGAAACAGAGGGCGAGAAACAGAGTGGCTGAAACTGAGGATGAGCAACATAGGGCGAGGAACAGATGGACTGAAACAGAGGGCGAGAAACAGAGCGCGAGAAACAGAGTGTGTGAAACAGAGGGGATGAAACAGAGGACGAGAAACAGATGGTCTGAAACAGAGGCAAGAAACAGTGGGCGAGAAACAGAGGGCGTGAAACAGAGGACGAGAAACAGATGGGCTGAAACAGAGGGTCTGAAACAGAGGGAGAGAAACATATGGGCTGAAACAGAGGGTCTGAAACAGAGTGACTGAAACAGATGGCGAGAAACAGAGGGCGAGAAATGAAGGGGCTGAAACAGATGGACTGAAACAGATGGGCTGGAACAGAGGGAGAGAAACAGAGGGCGCAAAACAGAGGGCGAGAAACAGAGGGCAAGAAACAGAGTGTGAGAAACAGAGGGGCTGGAACGGAGGGCGAGAAACAGAGGGTGAGAAACAGAGTGCGAGAAACAGAGTGGCTGAAACAGCGGGCGAGAAACAGATGGACTGAAACAGAGGGCGAGAAACAGTCTGCGAGAAACTGAGGGCGCAAAAGAGATGGCGAGAAACAGAAGGCGAGAAACAGAGTGTGAGAAACAAAGGGGCTAGAACAGAGGGCAACAAACAGGGTGCGAGAAACAGAGGGGCTGAAACAGTGGGCGAGAAACAGAGGGCGATAAACAGAGTACGAGAAACAGGGGCTGAAACAGAGGGCGAGAAACAGATGGGCTGAAACAGAGTGCGAGAAACAGAGGGGCTGAAACAGAGGGCGATAAACAGAGTGTGAGAAACAGAGGGGTTGAAACATTGGGGCTGAAACAGAGGGGCTGGAATGGTGGGCGAGAAACAGAGGGCGATAAACAGAGTGCGAGAAACAGAGGGGCTGAAACAGAGTGCGAGTAACAGAGGGTGAGAAACAGTGCGAGAAACATACGGGCTGAAACGGTGGGCGAGAAACAGATGGGCTGAAACAGAGTGCGAGAACCAGAGGGGCTGAAACAGAGGGCGATAAACAGAGTGTGAGAAACAGAGGGGTTGAAACATTGGGGCTTAAACAGAGCGGCTGGAACGGAGGGCGAGAAACAGAGTGCGTGAAACAGAGGGGCTGAAACATTGGGCGAGAAACAGAGGGCAATAAACAGAGTGCGAGAATCAGAGGGGCTGAAACAGTGGGCGAGAAACGGAGGGCGATAAACAGAGGGAGAGAAACAGAGTGGCTGAAACAGAGGGTGAGAAACAGAGGGTGAGAAACAGAGCGCGAAAAACAGAGTGGCTGAAACAGAGGGAGAGAAAATGATGGACTGAAACAGAGGGCGAGAAACAGAGTGCGAGAAACTGAGGGCGCAAAACAGATGGCGAGAAACAGAAGGCGAGAAACAGAGTGTGAGAAACAAAGGGGCTAGAACAGAGGGCAAGAAACAGGGTGCGAGAAACAGAGGGGCTGAAACAGTGGGCGAGAAACAGAGGGCGATAAACAGAGTACGAGAAACAGGGGCTGAAACAGAGGGCGAGAAACAGATGGGCTGAAACAGAGTGCGAGAAACAGAGGGGCTGAAACAGAGGGCGATAAACAGAGTGTGAGAAACAGAGGGGTTGAAACATTGGGGCTGAAACAGAGGGGCTGGAATGGAGGGCGAGAAACAGAGGGCGATAAACAGAGTGCGAGAAACAGAGGGGCTGAAACAGAGTGCGAGTAACAGAGGGTGAGAAACAGTGGGCAAGAAACAGATGGGCTGAAACAGAGTGCGAGAAACAAAGGGGCTGAAACAGAGGGTGATAAACAGAGTGTGAGAAACAGAAGGGTTGAAACATTGGGGCTGACACAGAGGGGCTGAAAAAATTGGCTGAAACTGAGTGCGATAAAGAGATGGCCTCAAACGGTGGGTGAGAAACAGAGGGCGAGAAACAGAGGGGCTGAAACAGAGGGGCTGAATCAGAGGGCGAGAAACAGAGGGCGAGAAACAGAGGGCTAGAAACAGATGGGCTGAAACAGAGGGTAAGAAACACAGTGCGAGAAACTGAGGACGTGAAACAGATTGCGAGAAACAGATGGGCTGAAACAGAGGGCGAGAAACAGAGGGCGAGAAACATACGGGCTGAAACAGAGGGCGAGAAACAGATTGGCTGAAACAGAGTGCAAGAACCAGAGGGGCTGAAACAGAGGGCGATAAACAGAGTGTGAGAAACAGAGGGGTTGAAACATTGGGGCTGAAACAGAGGGGCTGGAACGGAGGGCGAGCAACAGGGCGAGAAACAGAGGGGCTGAAACAGTGGGCGAGAAACAGAGGGCAATAAACAGAGTGCGAGAATCAGAGTGGCTGAAACAGTGGGCGAGAAACGGAGGGCGATAAACAGAGTACGAGAAACAGAGTGGCTGAAATAGAGGGCGAGAAACAGAGGGTGAGAAACAGAGCGCGAAAAACAGAGTGGCTGAAACAGAGGGAGAGAAACAGATGGACTGAAACAGAGGGCGAGAAACAGAGTGCGAGAAATTGAGGGCGCAAAACAGAGGGCAGGAAACAGAGGGCGAGAAACAGAGTGTGAGAAACAAAGGGGCTAGAATGGAGGGCAATAAACAGGATGCGAGAAACAGAGGGGCTGAAACAGAGTGCGAGAACCAGAGGGGCTGAAACAGAGGGCGATAAACAGAGTGTGAGAAACAGAGGGTTTGAAACATTGGGGCTGAAACAGAGGGGCTGGAACGGAGGGCGAGAAACAGATTGTGAGAAACAGAGGGGCTGAAACAGTGGGCGAGAAACAGAGGGCGATAAACAGAGTGCGAGAATCAGAGGGGCTGAAACAGTGGGCGAGAAACAGAGGGCGATAAACAGAGTGCGAGAAACAGAGTGGCTGAAACAGAGGGCAAGAAACAGAGGTTGAGAAACAGAGTGCGAGAAATTGAGGGCGCAAAACAGAGGGCAGGAAACAGAGGGCGAGAAACAGAGTGTGAGAAACAAAGGGGCTAGAATGGAGGGCAATAAACAGGGTGCGAGAAACAGAGGGGCTGAAACAGTGGGCGAGAAACAGAGGGCGATAAATAGAATACGAGAAACAGGGGCTGAAACAGAGGGCGAGAAACAGATGGGCTGAAACAGAGTGTGAGAAACAGAGGGGCTGAAACAGAGGGCGATAAACAGAGTGTGAGAAACAGAGGGGTTGAAACATTGGGGCTGAAACAGAGGGGCTGAAACAGCGGGCGAGAAACAGAGGGCGAGAAACAGATGGCCTGAAACAGCGGGCGAGAAACAGAGCGCGAGAAACAGAGGGCCAGAAACAGAGGGGCTGAAACAGTGGGCGAGAAACAGAGGGCTAGAAACAGAGTGCGAGAAACAGAGGGGCTGAAACAGTGGGCGAGAATCAGAGAGCGAGAAACATAGGGCAAGAAACAGAGTGAGAGAAACAGAGGGGCTGAAACAGAGAGCGAGAAACAGAGGGGCTGAAAAAGAGGACGAGAAACAGATTGCGAGAAATTTATGGGCTGAAACAGAGGGCGAGAAACAGAGGGCAAGAAAGAGAGTGCGAGAAACAGAGGGTCTGAAACAGAGGGCGAGAAGTAGAGTGCGAGAAACTTATGGGCTGAAACAGAGGGCGAAAAACAGAGGGCGAGAAACAGAGGGCGTGAAACAGAGGGCGTGAAACAGAGGGGCTGAAACAGAGGGGTAGAAACAGAGGGCGAGAAACAGAAGGGCTGAAACAGAGGGGCTGAAACAGGGGGAGAGAAACAGAGGAGCTGACACAGAGGGGCTGAAACAGAGGGCAAGAAACAGAGGGTGAGAAACATATGGGCTGAAACAGAGGGCGAGAAACAGAGGGCGGTAAACACAGGGGCTAAAACAGTGGGGCTGAAACAGAGGGGCTGAAAAAGTTGGGCTGGATCCGAGTGCGAGAAACAGAGGGCAAGAAACAGAACGTGAGAAAAAGAGGGTGAGAAACAGGCGGGGAGAAACAGAGTGCGAGAAACAGAGAGGCTGAAACAGAGGGCGAGAAACAGAGGGCGAGAAACAGATGGGCTGAAACAGAGGGTAAGAAACAAAGGGCGAGAAACTGAGGGTGAGAAACAGTGTGCGAGAAACAGATGGGCTGAAACAGAGGGCGAGAAACAGAGGGCGAGAAACAGAGGGCGAGAAACAGAGGGCAAGAAACAGAGTGGCTGAAACTGAGGATGAGCAACATAGGGCGAGGAACAGATGGACTGAAACAGAGGGCGAGAAACAGAGCACGAGAAACAGACGGTCTGAAACAGAGGGGATGAAACAGAGGGGCTGAAAAAATTGGCTGAAACAGAGAGCGAGAAACAGATGGGCTGAAACAGAGGGTGAGAATCAGAAGGCGAGAAAAAGAGGGCGAGAAACAGAGGGCGAGACACAGAGGGGCTGAAACAGAGGGGCTGAAACAGAGGGCGTGAAACAGAGGATGAAAAACAGATGGGCTGAAACAGAGGGCGACAAACAGTGGGCGAGAAACAGAGGGCTAGAATCAGAGGGCGAGAAACAGTGGGGCTGAAACAGAGGGTCTGAAACAGAGGGAGAGAAACAGATGGGCTGAAACAGAGGGTCTGAAACAGATGACTGAAACAGATGTCGAGAAACAGAGGGCGAGAAATGGAGGGGCTGAAACAGAGGGACTGAAACTGATGGGCTGGAACAGAGGGAGAGAAACAGAGGGCGCAAAACAGAGGGCGAGTAACAGAGGCCAAGAAACAGAGTGTGAGAAACAGAGGGGCTGGAACGGAGGTCGAGAAACAGAGGGTGAGAAACAGAGTGCGAGAAACAGAGTGGCTGAAACAGTGGGCGAGAAACAGATGGCGATAAACAGTGTACGAGAAACAGGGGATGAAACAGAGGGCGAGAAACAGAAGGGCTGAAACAGAGTGCGAGAAACAGAGTGTGAGAAACAAAGGGGCTAGAACAGAGGGCAAGAAACAGGGTGCGAGAAACAGAGGGGCTGAAACAGTGGGCGAGAAACAGATGGCGATAAACAGTGTACGAGAAACAGGGGCTGAAACAGAGGGCGAGAAACAGAGGGGCTGAAACAGAGTCCGATAAACAGAGTGTGAGAAACAGAGGGGTTGAAACATTGGGGCTGAAACAGAGGGGCTGGAATGGAGGGCGAGAAACAGAGGGCGATAAACAGAGTGCGAGAAACAGAGGGGCTGAAACAGAGTGCGAGATACAGAGTGGCTGAAACAGAGGGCGATAAACAGATGGACTGAAACAGATAGCGAGAAACAGAGTGCGAGAAACTGAGGGTGCAAAACAGAGGGTGAGAAACAGAGGGCGAGAAACAGAGTGCGAGAAACAGAGTGGCTGAAACAGAGGGCGAGAAACAGATGGACTGTAACAGAGGGCGAGAAACAGAGTGCGAGAAACGGAGGGCGAGAAACAGAATGTGAGAAACAAAGGGGCTAGAACGGAGGGCAAGATACAGAGTGCGAGAAACAGAGGGGCTGAAACAATGGGTGAGAAACAGAGGGCGATAAACAGTGTACGAGAAACAGAGTGGCTCAAACAGAGGGCGATAAACAGATAGACTGAAACAGAGGGCGAGAAACAGAGTGCGAGAAACAGAGTGGCTGAAACAGAGGGCGAGAAACAGATGTACTGTAACAGAGGGCGAGAAACAGAGTGCGCGAAACGGAGGGTGAGAAACAGAATGTGAGAAAGAAAGGGGCTAGAATGGAGGGCAAGAAACAGGGTGCGAGAAACAGAGGGGCTGAAACAATGGGCGAGAAACAGAGGGCGATAAACAGAGTACGAGAAACAGGGGTTGAAACAGAGGGCGAGAAACAGATGGGCTGAAACAGAGTGCGAGAAACAGAGGGGCTGAAACAGAGGGCGATAAACAGAGTGTGAGAAACAGAGGGGTTGAAACATTGGGGCTGAAACAGAGGGGCTGAAAAATTGGCTGAAACAGAGGGCGTGAAACAGATGGGCTGAAACAGCGGGCGAGAAACAGAGGGCGAGAAACAGATGGCCTGAAACAGCGGGCGAGAAACAGAGGGCGAGAAACAGAGGGGTAGAAACAGAGGGGTGAAACAGTGGGCGAGAATCAGAGGGCGAGAAACAAAGGGCAAGAAACAGAGTGAGAGAAACAGAGGGGCTGAAACAGAGAGCGAGAAACAGAGGGGCTGAAACAGAGGGCGAGAAACAGATGGCGAGAAATGTATGGGCTGAAACAGAGGGCGAGAAACAGAGGGCGAGAAACAGAGTGCGAGAAACAGAGGGTCTGAAACAGAGGGCGAGAAATAGAGGGCGAGAAACTTATGGGCTGAAACAGAGGGGGAGAAACAGAGGGCGAGAAACAGAGGGCGTGAAACAGAGGGCGTGAAACAGAGGGCGTGAAACAGAGGGGCTGAAACAGAGGGCGAGAAACAGAAGGGCTGAAACAGAGGGGCTGAAACAGGGGGAGAGAAACAGAGGAGCTGACACAGAGGGTCTGAAACAGAGGGCAAGAAACAGAGGGTGAGAAACATATGGGCTGAAACAGAGGGCGAGAAACAGAGGGCGGTAAACACAGGGGCTAAAACAGTGGGGCTGAAACAGAGGGGCTGAAAAAGTTGGGCTGGATCAGAGTGCGAGAAACAGAGGGCAAGAAACAGAACGCGAGAAAAAGAGGGTGAGAAACAGGTGAGGAGAAACAGAGTGCGAGAAACAGAGAGGCTGAAACAGAGGGCGAGAAACAGAGGGCGAGAAACAGATGGGCTGAAACAGAGGGTAAGAAACACAGGGCGAGAAACTGAGGGTGAGAAACAGAGTGCGAGAAACAGATGGGCTGAAACAGAGGGCGAGAAACAGAGGGCGAGAAACAGAGTGCGAGAAACAGAGTGGCTGAAACTGAGGATGAGCAACATAGGGCGAGGAACCGATGGACTGAAACAGAGGGCGAGAAAGAGAGCGCGAGAAACAGAGTGTGAGAAACAGAGGGGATGAAACAAAGGGGATGAAACAGAGGGGCTGAAAAAATTGGTTGAAACAGAGAGCGAGAAACAGAGGGGCTGAAACAGAGGGTGAGAAACATATGGGCTGAAACAGAGGGCGAGAAACAGAGGGCGGTAAACACAGGGGCTAAAACAGTGGGGCTGAAACAGAGGGGCTGAAAAAGTTGGGCTGGATCAGAGTGCGAGAAACAGAGGGCAAGAAACAGAACGCGAGAAAAAGAGGGTGAGAAACAGGCGGGGAGAAACAGAGTGCGAGAAACAGAGAGGCTGAAACAGAGGGCGAGAAACAGAGGGCGAGAAACAGATGGGCTGAAACAGAGGGTAAGAAACACAGGGCATGAAACTGAGGGTGAGAAACAGAGTGCGAGAAACAGATGGGCTGAAACAGAGGGCGAGAAACAGAGGGCGAGAAACAGAGGGCAAGAAACAGAGGGCGAGAAACAGAGTGGCTGAAACTGAGGATGAGCAACATAGGGCGAGGAACAGATGGACTGAAACAGAGGGCGAGACACAGAGCGCGAGAAACAGAGTGTGAGAAACAGAGGGGATGAAACAGAGGGGATGAAACTGAGGGGCTGAAAAAATTGGCTGAAACAGAGAGCGAGAAACAGATGGGCTGATACAGAGGGTGAGAAACAGAAGGCGAGAAAAAGAGGGCGAGAAACAGAGGGCGAGAAACAGAGGGCAAGAAACAGAGTGTGAGAAACAGAGGGGCTGGAACGGAGGGCGAGAAACAGAGGGTGAGAAACAAAGTGCGAGAAACAGAGTGGCTGAAACAGCGGGCGAGAAACAGATGGACTGAAACAGAGGGCGAGAAACAGAGTGTGAGAAACAAAGGGGCTAGGACAGAGGGCAAGAAACAGGGTGCGAGAAACAGAGGGGCTGAAACAGTGGGCGAGAATCAGAGGGCGATAAACAGAGTACGAGAAACAGGGGCTGAAACAGAGGGCGAGAAACAGATGGGCTGAAACAGAGTGCGAGAAACAGAGGGGCTGAAACAGAGGGCGATAAACAGAGTGTGAGAAACAGAGGGGTTGAAACATTGGGGCTGAAACAGAGGGGCTGGAATGGAGGGCGAGAAACAGAGGGCGATAAACAGAGTGCGAGAAACAGAGGGGCTGAAACAGAGTGCGAGAAACAGAGGGCAAGAAACAGAGTGTGAGAAACAGAGGGGCTGGAACGTAGGGCGAGAAACAGAGTGTGAGAAACAGAGTGCGAGAAACAGAGTGGCTGAAACAGCGGGCGAGAAACAGATGGACTGAAACAGAGGGCGAGAAACAGAGTGTGAGAAACAAAGGGGCTAGGACAGAGGGCAAGAAACAGGGTGCGAGAAACAGAGGGGCTGAAACAGTGGGCGAGAAACAGAGGGCGATAAACAGAGTACGAGAAACAGGGGCTGAAACAGAGGGCAAGAAACAGATGGGCTGAAACAGAGTGCGAGAAACAGAGGGGCTGAAACAGAGGGCGATAAACAGAGTGTGAGAAACAGAGGGGTTGAAACATTGGGGCTGAAACAGAGGGGCTGGAATGGAGGGCGAGAAACAGAGGGCGATAAACAGATTGCGAGAAACCTAGGGGCTGAAACAGAGTGCGAGAAACAGAGGGTGAGAAACAGAGTACGAGAAACAGAGTGGCTGAAACAGAGGGCTAGAAACAGAGGGGCTGAAACAGTGGGCGAGAAACAGAGTGCGAGAAACTGAGGGCGCAAAACAGAGGGTGAGAAACAGAGGGCGAGAAACAGAGTGCGAGAAACAGAGGGTCTGAAACAGAGGGCGAGAAATAGAGGGCGAGAAACTTATGGGCTGAAACCGAGGGCGAGAAACAGAGGGGGAGAAACAGAGGGCGTGAAACAGAGGATGAAAAACAGATGGGCTGAAACAGAGGGCGACAAACAGTGGGCGAGAAACAGAGGGCTAGAATCAGAGGGCGAGAAACAGTGGGGCTGAAACAGAGGGTCTGAAACAGAGGGAGAGAAACAGATGGGCTGAAACAGAGGGTCTGAAACAGAGAGACTGAAACAGAGGGCGAGAAACAGATGTACTGTAACAGAGGGCGAGAAACAGAGTGCGCGAAACGGAGGGTGAGAAACAGAATGTGAGAAAGAAAGGGGCTAGAATGGAGGGCAAGAAACAGGGTGCGAGAAACAGAGGGGCTGAAACAATGGGCGAGAAACAGAGGGCGATAAACAGAGTATGAGAAACAGGGGTTGAAACAGAGGGCGAGAAACAGATGGGCTGAAACAGAGTGCGAGAAACAGAGGGGCTGAAACAGAGGGCGATAAACAGAGTGTGAGAAACAGAGGGGTTGAAACATTGGGGCTGAAACAGAGGGGCTGAAAAATTGGCTGAAACAGAGGGCGTGAAGCAGATGGGCTGAAACAGCGGGCGAGAAACAGAGGGCGAGAAACAGATGGCCTGAAACAGCGGGCGAGAAACAGAGGGCGAGAAACAGAGGGGTAGAAACAGAGGGGTGAAACAGTGGGCGAGAATCAGAGGGCGAGAAACAAAGGGCAAGAAACAGAGTGAGAGAAACAGAGGGGCTGAAACAGAGAGCGAGAAACAGAGGGGCTGAAACAGAGGGCGAGAAACAGATGGCGAGAAATGTATGGGCTGAAACAGAGGGCGAGAAACAGAGGGCGAGAAACAGAGTGCGAGAAACAGAGGGTCTGAAACAGAGGGCGAGAAATAGAGGGCGAAAAACTTATGGGCTGAAACAGAGGGCGAGAAACAGAGGGCGAGAAACAGAGGGCGTGAAACAGAGGGCGTGAAACAGAGGGCGTGAAACAGAGGGGCTGAAACAGAGGGCGAGAAACAGAAGGGCTGAAACAGAGGGGCTGAAACAGGGGGAGAGAAACAGAGGAGCTGACACAGAGGGGCTGAAACAGAGGGCAAGAAACAGAGGGTGAGAAACATATGGGCTGAAACAGAGGGCGAGAAACAGAGGGCGGTAAACACAGGGGCTAAAACAGTGGGGCTGAAACAGAGGGGCTGAAAAAGTTGGGCTGGATCAGAGTGCGAGAAACAGAGGGCAAGAAACAGAACGCGAGAAAAAGAGGGTGAGAAACAGGTGAGGAGAAACAGAGTGCGAGAAACAGAGAGGCTGAAACAGAGGGCGAGAAACAGAGGGCGAGAAACAGATGGGCTGAAACAGAGGGTAAGAAACACAGGGCGAGAAACTGAGGGTGAGAAACAGAGTGCGAGAAACAGATGGGCTGAAACAGAGGGCGAGAAACAGAGGGCGAGAAACAGAGTGCGAGAAACAGAGTGGCTGAAACTGAGGATGAGCAACATAGGGCGAGGAACCGATGGACTGAAACAGAGGGCGAGAAAGAGAGCGAGAGAAACAGAGTGTGAGAAACAGAGGGGATGAAACAAAGGGGATGAAACAGAGAGGCTGAAAAAATTGGTTGAAACAGAGAGCGAGAAACAGAGGGGCTGAAACAGAGGGTGAGAAACATATGGGCTGAAACAGAGGGCGAGAAACAGAGGGCGGTAAACACAGGGGCTAAAACAGTGGGGCTGAAACAGAGGGGCTGAAAAAGTTGGGCTGGATCAGAGTGCGAGAAACAGAGGGCAAGAAACAGAACGCGAGAAAAAGAGGGTGAGAAACAGGCGGGGAGAAACAGAGTGCGAGAAACAGAGAGGCTGAAACAGAGGGCGAGAAACAGAGGGCGAGAAACAGATGGGCTGAAACAGAGGGTAAGAAACACAGGGCGTGAAACTGAGGGTGAGAAACAGAGTGCGAGAAACAGATGGGCTGAAACAGAGGGCGAGAAACAGAGGGCGAGAAACAGAGGGCAAGAAACAGAGGGCGAGAAACAGAGTGGCTGAAACTGAGGATGAGCAACATAGGGCGAGGAACAGATGGACTGAAACAGAGGGCGAGACACAGAGCGCGAGAAACAGAGTGTGAGAAACAGAGGGGATGAAACAGAGGGGATGAAACTGAGGGGCTGAAAAAATTTGCTGAAACAGAGAGCGAGAAACAGATGGGCTGATACAGAGGGTGAGAAACAGAAGGCGAGAAAAAGAGGGCGAGAAACAGAGGGCGAGAAACAGAGGGCAAGAAACAGAGTGTGAGAAACAGAGGGGCTGGAACGGAGGGCGAGAAACAGAGGGTGAGAAACATAGTGCGAGAAACAGAGTGGCTGAAACAGCGGGCGAGAAACAGATGGACTGAAACAGAGGGCGAGAAACAGAGTGTGAGAAACAAAGGGGCTAGGACAGAGGGCAAGAAACAGGGTGCGAGAAACAGAGGGGCTGAAACAGTGGGCGAGAATCAGAGGGCGATAAACAGAGTACGAGAAACAGGGGCTGAAACAGAGGGCGAGAAACAGATGGGCTGAAACAGAGTGCGAGAAACAGAGGGGCTGAAACAGAGGGCGATAAACAGAGTGTGAGAAACAGAGGGGTTGAAACATTGGGGCTGAAACAGAGGGGCTGGAATGGAGGGCGAGAAACAGAGGGCGATAAACAGAGTGCGAGAAACAGAGGGGCTGAAACAGAGTGCGAGAAACAGAGGGCAAGAAACAGAGTGTGAGAAACAGAGGGGCTGGAACGTAGGGCGAGAAACAGAGTGTGAGAAACAGAGTGCGAGAAACAGAGTGGCTGAAACAGCGGGCGAGAAACAGATGGGCTGAAACAGAGTGCGAGAAACAGAGGGGCTGAAACAGAGGGCGATAAACAGAGTGTGAGAAACAGAGGGGTTGAAACATTGGGGCTGAAACAGAGGGGCTGGAATGGAGGGCGAGAAACAGAGGGCGATAAACAGAGTGCGAGAAACAGAGGGGCTGAAACAGAGTGCGAGAAACAGAGGGCAAGAAACAGAGTGTGAGAAACAGAGGGGCTGGAACGTAGGGCGAGAAACAGAGTGTGAGAAACAGAGTGCGAGAAACAGAGTGGCTGAAACAGCGGGCGAGAAACAGATGGACTGAAACAGAGGACGAGAAACAGAGTGTGAGAAACAAAGGGGCTAGGACAGAGGGCAAGAAACAGGGTGCGAGAAACAGAGGGGCTGAAACAGTGGGCGAGAAACAGAGGGCGATAAACAGAGTACGAGAAACAGGGGCTGAAACAGAGGGCGAGAAACAGATGGGCTGAAACAGAGTGCGAGAAACAGAGGGGCTGAAACAGAGGGCGATAAACAGAGTGTGAGAAACAGAGGGGTTGAAACATTGGGGCTGAAACAGAGGGGCTGGAATGGAGGGCGAGAAACAGTGGGCGATAAACAGAGTGCGAGAAACCTAGGGGCTGAAACAGAGTGCGAGAAACAGAGGGTGAGAAACAGAGTGCGAGAAACAGATTGGCTGAAACAGAGGGCTAGAAACAGAGGGGCTGAAACAGTGGGCGAGAAACAGAGTGCGAGAAACTGAGGCCGCAAAACAGAGGGTGAGAAACAGAGGGCGAGAAACAGAGTGCGAGAAACAGAGGGTCTGAAACAGAGGGTGAGAAATAGAGGGCGAGAAACTTATGGGCTGAAACAGAGGGCGAGAAACAGAGGACGAGAAACAGAGGGCGTGAAACAGAGGATGAAAAACAGATGGGCTGAAACAGAGGGCGACAAACAGTGGGCGAGAAACAGAGGGCTAGAATCAGAGGGCGAGAAATAGAGTGTGAGAAACAGAGGGGATGAAACAGAGGAGATGAAACAGAGGGGCTGAAAAAATTGGCTGAAACAGAGAGCGAGAAACAGATGGGCTGAAACAGAGGGTGAGAAACAGAAGGCGAGAAAAAGAGGGCGAGAAACAGAGGGCGAGACACAGAGGGCAAGAAACAGAGTGTGAGAAACAGAGGGGCTGGAACGGAGGGCGAGAAACAGAGGGTGAGAAACAGAGTGCGAGAAACAGAGTGGCTGAAACAGCGGGCGAGAAACAGATGGACTGAAACAGAGGGCGAGAAACAGAGTGTGAGAAACAAAGGGGCTAGGACAGAGGGCAAGAAACAGGGTGCGAGAAACAGAGGGGCTGAAACAGTGGGCGAGAATCAGAGGGCGATAAACAGAGTACGAGAAACAGGGGCTGAAACAGATGGCGAGAAACAGATGGGCTGAAACAGAATGCGAGAAACAGAGGGGCTGAAACAGAGGGCGATAAACAGAGTGTGAGAAACAGAGGGGTTGAAACATTGGGGCTGAAACAGAGGGGCTGGAATGGAGGGCGAGAAACAGAGGGCGATAAACAGAGTGCGAGAAACAGAGGGGCTGAAACAGAGTGCGAGAAACAGAGGGCAAGAAACAGAGTGTGAGAAACAGAGGGGCTGGAACGTAGGGCGAGAAACAGAGGGTGAGAAACAGAGTGCGAGAAACAGAGTGGCTGAAACAGCGGGCGAGAAACAGATGGACTGAAACAGAGGGCGAGAAACAGAGTGTGAGAAACAAAGGGGCTAGGACAGAGGGCAAGAAACAGGGTGCGAGAAACAGAGGGGCTGAAACAGTGGGCGAGAAACAGAGGGCGATAAACAGAGTACGAGAAACAGGGGCTGAAACAGAGGGCGAGAAACAGATGGGCTGAAACAGAGTGCGAGAAACAGAGGGGCTGAAACAGAGGGTGATAAACAGAGTGTGAGAAACAGAGGGGTTGAAACATTGGGGCTGAAACAGAGGGGCTGGAATGGAGGGCGAGAAACAGAGGGCGATAAACAGAGTGCGAGAAACCTAGGGGCTGAAACAGAGTGCGAGAAACAGAGGGTGAGAAACAGAGTGCGAGAAACAGAGTGGCTGAAACAGAGGGCTAGAAACAGAGGGGCTGAAACAGTGGGCGAGAAACAGAGTGCGAGAAACCGAGGGCACAAAACAGAGGGTGAGAAACAGAGGGCGAGAAACAGAGTGCGAGAAACAGAGGGTCTGAAACAGAGGGCGAGAAATAGATGGCGAGAAACGTATGGGCTGAAATAGAAGGCGAGAAACAGAGGGCGAGAAACAGAGGGCGTGAAACAGAGGATGAAAAACAGATGGGCTGAAACAGAGGGCGACAAACAGTGGGCGAGAAACAGAGGGCTAGAATCAGAGGGCGAGAAACAGTGGGGCTGAAACAGAGGGTCTGAAACAGAGGGAGAGAAACAGATGGGCTGAAACAGAGGGTCTGAAACAGAGAGACTGAAACAGATGGCGAGAAACAGAGGGCGAGAAATGGAGGGGCTGAAACAGAGGGACTGAAACTGATGGGCTGGAACAGAGGGAGAGAAACAGAGGGCGCAAAACAGAGGATGAGAAACAGAGGGCAAGAAACAGAGTGTGAGAAACAGAGGGGTTGGAACGGAGGGCGAGAAACAGAGGGCGTGAAACAGAGGACGAAAAACAAATGGGCTGAAACAGAGGGCGACAAACAGTGGGCGAGAAACAGAGGGCTAGAATCAGAGGGCGAGAAACAGTGGGGCTGAAACAAAGGGTCTGAAACAGAGGGAGAGAAACAGATGGGCTGAAACAGAGGGTCTGAAACAGAGAGACTGAAACAGATGGCGAGAAACAGAGGGCGAGAAATGGAGGGGCTGAAACAGAGGGACTGAAACTGATGGGCTGGAACAGAGGGAGAGAAACAGAGGGCGCAAAACAGAGGGCGAGAAACAGAGGGCAAGAAACAGAGTGTGAGAAACAGAGGGGCTGGAATGGAGGGCGAGAAACAGAGGGTGAGAAACAGAGTGCGAGAAACAGAGTGGCTGAAACAGCGGGCGAGAAACAGATGGACTGAAACAGAGGGCGAGAAACAGAGTGTGAGAAACAAAGGGGCTAGGACAGAGGGCAAGAAACAGGGTGCGAGAAACAGAGGGGCTGAAACAGTGGGCGAGAAACAGATGGCGATAAACAGAGTACGAGAAACAGGGGCTGAAACAGAGGGCGAGAAACAGATGGGCTGAAACAGAGTGCGAGAAACAGAGGGGCTGAAACAGAGGGCGATAAACAGAGTGTGAGAAACAGAGGGGTTGAAACATTGGGGCTGAAACAGAGGGGCTGGAATGGAGGGCGAGAAACAGAGGGCGATAAACAGAGTGCGAGAAACAGAAGGGCTGAAACAGAGTGCGAGAAACAGAGGGCAAGAAACAGAGGGTGAGAAACAGAGGGGCTGGAACGTAGGGCGAGAAACAGAGTGTGAGAAACAGAGTGCGAGAAACAGAGTGGCTGAAACAGCGGGCGAGAAACAGATGGACTGAAACAGAGGGCGAGAAACAGAGTGTGAGAAACAAAGGGGCTAGGACAGAGGGCAAGAAACAGGGTGCGAGAAACAGAGGGGCTGAAACAGTGGGCGAGAAACTGATGGCGATAAACAGAGTACGAGAAACAGGGGCTGAAACAGAGGGCGAGAAACAGATGGGCTGAAACAGAGTGCGAGAAACAGACGGGCTGAAACAGAGGGCGATAAACAGAGTGTGAGAAACAGAGGGGTTGAAACATTGGGGCTGAAACAGAGGGGCTGGAATGGAGGGCGAGAAACAGAGGGCGATAAACAGAGTGCGAGAAACCTAGGGGCTGAAACAGAGTGCGAGAAACAGAGGGTGAGAAACAGAGTGCGAGAAACAGAGTGGCTGAAACAGAGGGCTAGAAACAGAGGGGCTGAAACAGTGGGCGAGAAATAGAGTGCGAGAAACTGAGGGCGCAAAACAGAGGGTGAGAAACAGAGGGCGAGAAACAGAGTGCGAGAAACAGAGGGTCTGAAACAGAGGGCGAGAAATAGAGGGCGAGAAACTTATGGGCTGTTACAGAGGGCGAGAAACAGAGGGCGAGAAACAGAGGGCGTGAAACAGAGGATGAAAAACAGATGGGCTGAAACTGAGGGCGACAAACAGAGGGCGAGAAACAGAGGGCTAGAATCAGAGGGCGAGAAACAGTGGGGCTGAAACAGAGGGTCTTAAACAGAGGGAGAGAAACAGATGGGCTGAAACAGAGGGTCTGAAACAGAGAGACTGAAACAGATGGCGAGAAACAGAAGGCGAGAAATGGTGGGGCTGAAACAGAGGGACTGAAACTGATGGGCTGGAACAGAGGGAGAGAAACAGAGGGCACAAAACAGAGGGCGAGAAACAGAGGGCAAGAAACAGAGTGTGAGAAACAGAGGGGTTGGAACGGAGGGTGAGAAACAGAGGGCGTGAAACAGAGGATGAAAAACAGATGGGCTGAAACAGAGGGCGACAAACAGTGGGCGAGAAACAGAGGGCTAGAATCAGAGGGCGAGAAACAGTGGGGCTGAAACAGAGGGTCTGAAACAGAGGGAGAGAAACAGATGGGCTGAAACAGAGGGTCTGAAACAGAGAGACTGAAACAGATGGCGAGAAACAGAGGGCGAGAAATGGAGGGGCTGAAAAAGAGGGACTGAAACTGATGGGCTGGAACAGGGGAGAGAAACAGAGGGCGCAAAACAGAGGGCGAGAAACAGAGGGCAAGAAACAGAGTGTGAGAAACAGAGGGCCTGGAACGGAGGGCGAGAAACAGAGTGTGAGAAACAGAGTGCGAGAAACAGAGTGGCTGAAACAGCGGGCGAGAAACAGATGGACTGAAACAGAGGGCGAGAAACAGAGTGTGAGAAACAAAGGGGCTAGGACAGAGGGCAAGAAACAGGGTGCGAGAAACAGAGGGGCTGAAACAGTGGGCGAGAAACTGATGGCGATAAACCGAGTACGAGAAACAGGGGCTGAAACAGAGGGCGAGAAACAGATGGGCTGAAACAGAGTGCGAGAAACAGAGGGGCTGAAACAGAGGGCGGTAAACAGAGTGTGAGAAACAGAGGGGTTCAAACATTGGGGCTGAAACAGAGGGGCTGGAATGGAGGGCGAGAAACAGAGGGCGATAAACAGAGTGCGAGAAACAGAGGGCAAAAATCAGATTGTGAGAAACAGAGGGGCTGGAACGGAGGGCGAGAAACAGATGGACTGAAATAGAGGGCGAGAAACAGAGTGTGAGAAACAAAGGGGCTAGGACAGAGGGCAAGAAACAGGGTGCGAGAAACAGAGGGGCTTAAACAGTGGGCGAGAAACAGAGGGCGATAAACAGAGTACGAGAAACATGGGCTGAAACAGAGGGCGAGAAACAGATGGGCTGAAACAGAGTGCGAGAAACAGAGGGGCTGAAACAGAGGGCGATAAACAGAGTGTGAGAAACAGAGGGGTTGAAACATTGGGGCTGAAACAGAGGGACTGGAATGGAGGGCGAGAAACAGAGGGCGATAAACAGAGTGCGAGAAACAGAGGGGCTGAAACAGAGTGCGAGAAACAGAGGGTGAGAAACAGAGTGCGAGAAACAGAGTGGCTGAAACAGAGGGCGATAAACAGATGGACTGAAACAGAGGGCGAGAAACAGAGTGCGAGAAACAGAGTGCGAGAAACAGAGGGTCTGAAACAGAGGGTGAGAAATAGAGGGCGAGAAACAGAGTGCGAGTAACAGAGGGTCTGAAACAGAGGGTGAGAAATAGAGGGCGAGAAACTTATGGGCTGAAACAGAGGGCGAGAAACAGAGGGCGAGAAACAGAGGGCGAGAAACAGAGGGCGTGAAACAGAGGGCGTGAAACAGAGGGGCTGAAACAGAGGGGTAGAAACAGAGGGCGAGAAACAGAAGGGCTGAAACAGAGGGACTGAAACAGAGGAGCTGACACAGAGGGGCTGAAACAGAGGGCAAGAAACAGAGGGTGAGAAACATATGGGCTGAAACAGAGGGCGAGAAACAGAGGGCGGTAAACACAGGGGCTAAAACAGTGGGGCTGAAACAGAGGGGCTGAAAAAGTTGGGCTGGATCAGAGTGCGATAAACAGAGGGCAAGAAACAGAACACGAGAAAAAGAGGGTGAGAAACAGGCGGGGAGAAACAGAGTGCGAGAAACAGAGAGGCTGAAACAGACAGCGAGAAACAGAGGGCGAGAAACAGATGGGCTGAAACAGAGGGTAAGAAACACAGGGCGAGAAACTGAGGGTGAGAAACAGAGTGCGAGAAACAGATGGGCTGAAACAGAGGGCGAGAAACAGAGGGCGAGAAACAGAGGGCGAGAAACAGAGGGCGAGAAACAGAGTGGCTGAAACTGAGGATGAGCAACATAGGGCGAGGAACAGATGGACTGAAACAGAGGGCGAGAAACAGAGCGCGAGAAACAGAGTGTGAGAAACAGAGGGGATGAAACAGAGGGGATGAAACAGAGGGACTGAAAAAATTGGCTGAAACAGAGAGCGAGAAACAGATGGGCTGAAACAGAGCGTGAGAAACAGAAGGCGAGAAAAAGAGGGCGAGAAACAGAGGGCGAGACACAGAGGGGCTGAAACAGAGGGGCTGAAACAGAGGGCATGAAACAGAGGATGAAAAACAGATGGGCTGAAACAGAGGGCGAGAAACAGTGGGCGAGAAACAGAGGGCTAGAATCAGAGGGCGAGAAACAGTGGGGCTGAAACAGAGGATCTGAAACAGAGAGACTGAAACAGATGGCGAGAAACAGAGGGCGAGAAATGGAGGGGCTGAAACAGAGGGACTGAAACTGATGGGCTGGAACAGAGGAAGAGAAACAGAGGGCGCAAAACAGAGGGTGAGAAACAGAGGGCAAGAAAGAGAGTGTGAGAAACAGAGGGGTTGGAACGGAGGGCGAGAAACAGAGGGCGTGAAACAGAGGATGAAAAACAGATGGGCTGAAACAGAGGGCGACAAACAGTGGGCGAGAAACAGAGGGCTAGAATCAGAGGGCGAGAAACAGTGGGGCTGAAACAGAGGGTCTGAAACAGAGGGAGAGAAACAGATGGGCTGAAACAGAGGGTCTGAAACAGAGAGACTGAAACAGATGGCGAGAAACAGAGGGCGAGAAATGGAGGGGCTGAAACAGAGGGACTGAAACTGATGGGCTGGAACAGAGGGAGAGAAACAGAGGGCGCAAAACAGAGTGTGAGAAACAGAGGGCAAGAAACAGAGTGTGAGAAACAGAGGGGCTGGAATGGAGGGCGAGAAACAGAGGGTGAGAAACAGAGTGCGAGAAACAGAGTGGCTGAAACAGCGGGCGAGAAACAGATGGACTGAAACAGAGGGCGAGAAACAGAGTGTGAGAAACAAAGGGGCTAGGACAGAGGGCAAGAAACAGGGTGCAAGAAACAGAGGGGCTGAAACAGTGGGCGAGAAACAGTGGGCGATAAACAGAGTACGAGAAACAGGGGCTGAAACAGAGGGCGAGAAACAGATGGGCTGAAACAGAGTGCGAGAAACAGAGGGGCTGAAACTGAGGGCGATAAACAGAGTGTGAGAAACAGAGGGGTTGAAACATTGGGGCTGAAACAGAGGGGCTGGAATGGAGGGCGAGAAACAGAGGGCGATAAACAGAGTGCGAGAAACAGAGGGGCTGAAACAGAGTGCGAGAAACAGAGGGCAAAAAACAGAGTGTGAGAAACATGGGGCTGGAACGGAGGGCGAGAAACAGAGGGTGAGAAACAGAGTGCGAGAAACAGAGTGGCTGAAACAGCGGGCGAGAAACAGATGGACTGAAATAGAGGGTGAGAAACAGAGTGTGAGAAACAAAGGGGCTAGGACAGAGGGCAAGAAACAGGGTGCGAGAAACAGAGGGGCTGAAACAGTGGGCGAGAAACAGAGTGTGAGAAACAGAGGGGTTGAAACATTGGGGCTGAAACAGAGGGGCTGGAATGGAGGGCGAGAAACAGTGGGCGATAAACAGAGTGCGAGAAACAGAGGGGCTGAAACAGAGTGCGAGAAACAGAGGGTGAGAAACAGAGTGCGAGAAACAGAGTGGCTGAAACAGAGGGTGATAAACAGATGGACTGAAACAGAGGGCGAGAAACAGAGTGCGAGAAACTGAGGGCGCAAAACAGAGGGTGAGAAACAGAGGGCGAGAAACAGAGTGCGAGAAACAGAGGGTCTGAAACAGAGGGTGAGAAATAGAGGGCGAGAATCTTATGGGCTGAAACAGAGGGCGAGAAAAAGAGGGCGAGAAACAGAGGGCGTGAAACAGAGGGCGTGAAACAGAGGGGCTGAAACAGAGAGGTAGAAAAAGAGGGCGAGAAACAGAAGGCCTGAAACAGAGGGTCTGAAACAGAGGAGCTGACACAGAGGGGCTGAAACAGAGGGCAAGAAACAGAGGGTGAGAAACATATGGGCTGAAACAGAGGGCGAGAAACAGAGGGCGGTAAACACAGGGGCTAAAACAGTGGGGCTGAAACAGAGGGGCTGAAAAAGTTGGGCTGGATCAGAGTGCGAGAAACAGAGGGCAAGAAACAGAACGCGAGAAAAAGAGGGTGAGAAACAGGCGGGGAGAAACAGAGTGCGAGAAACAGAGAGTCTGAAACAGACGGCGAGAAACAGATGGCGAGAAACAGATGGGCTGAAACAGAGGGTAAGAAACACAGGGCGAGAAACTGAGGGTGAGAAACAGAGTGCGAGAAACAGATGGGCTGAAACAGAGGGCGAGAAACAGAGGGCGAGAAACAGAGGGCGAGAAACAGAGGGCGAGAAACAGAGCGCGAGAAACAGAGTGTGAGAAACAGAGGGGATGAAACAGAGGGGATGAAACATAGGGGCTGAAAAAAATTGGCTGAAACAGAGAGCGAGAAACAGATGGGCTGAAACAGAGGGTGAGAAACAGAAGGCGAGAAAAAGAGGGCGAGAAACAGAGGGCGAGACACAGAGGGGCTGAAACAGAGGGGCTGAAACAGAGGGCGTGAAACAGAGGATGATTAACAGATGGGCTGAAACAGAGGGCGACAAACAGTGGGCGAGAAACAGAGGGCTAGAATCAGAGGGCGAGAAACATTGGGGCTGAAACAGAGGGTCTGAAACAGAGGGAGAGAAACAGATGGGCTGAAACAGAGTGTCTGAAACAGAGAGACGAAACAGATGGCGAGAAACAGAGGGCGAGAAATGGAGGGGCTGAAACAGAGGGACTGAAACTGATGGGCTGGAACAGAGGGAGACAAACAGAGGGCGCAAAACAGAGGGCGAGTAACAGAGGGCAAGAAACAGAGTGTGAGAAACAGAGGGGCTGGAACGGAGGGCGAGAAACAGAGGGTGAGAAACAGAGTGCGAGAAACAGAGTGGCTGAAACAGCGGGCGAGAAACAGATGGACTGAAACAGAGGGCGAGAAACAGAGTATGAGAAACAAAGGGGATAGAACAGAGGGCAAGAAACAGGGTGCGAGAAACAGAGGGGCTGAAACAGTGGGTGAGAAACAGATGGCGATAAACAGTGTACGAGAAACAGGGGCTGTAACAGAGGGCGAGAAACAGAGGGTCTGAAACAGAGGGTGATAAACAGAGTACGAGAAACAGAGTGGTTGAAACAGAGGGCGATAAACAGATGGACTGAAACAGAGGGCGAGAAACTGAGTGTGCAAAACAGAGGGTGAGAAACAGAGGGCGAGAAACAGAGTGCGAGAAACAGAGTGGCTGAAACAGAGGGCGAGAAACAGATGGACTGTAACAGAGGGCGAGAAACAGATTGCGAGAAACGGACGGCGAGAAACAGAATGTGAGAAACAAAGGGGCTAGGACAGAGGGCAAGAAACAGGGTGCGAGAAACAGAGGGGCTGAAACAGTGGGCGAGAAACAGAGGGCGATAAACAGAGTACGAGAAACGGGGGCTGAAACAGAGGGCGAGAAACAGATGGGCTGAAACAGAGTGCGAGAAACAGAGGGGCTGAAACAGAGGGCGATAAACAGAGTGTGAGAAACAGAGGGGTTGAAACATTAGGGCTGAAACAGAGGGGCTGGAATGGAGGGCGAGAAACAGTGGGCGATAAACAGAGTGCGAGAAACAGAGGGGCTGAAACAGAGTGCGAGAAACAGAGGGTGAGAAACAGAGTGCGAGAAACAGAGTGGCTGAAACAGAGGGCGATAAACAGATGGACTGAAACAGAGGGCGAGAAACAGAGTGCGAGAAACTGAGGGCGCAAAACAGAGGTTGAGAAACAGAGGGCGAGAAACAGGGTGCGAGAAACAGAGGGTCTGAAACAGAGGGTGAGAAATAGAGGGCGAGAAACTTATGGGCTGAAACAGAGGGCGAGAAACAGAGGGCGGTAAACACAGGGGCTAAAACAGTGGGTCTGAAACAGAGGGGCTGAAAAAGTTGGGCTGGATCAGAGTGCGAGAAACAGAGGGCAAGAAACAGAAGGTGAGAAAAAGAGGGTGAGAAACAGGCGGGGAGAAACAGAGTGCGAGAAACAGAGAGGCTGAAACAGAGGGCGAGAAACAGAGGGCGAGAAACAGATGGGCTGAAACAGAGGGTAAGAAACACAGGGCGAGAAACAGAGGGTGAGAAACAGAGTGCGAGAAACAGATGGGCTGAAACAGAGGGCGAGAAACAGAGGGCGAGAAACAGAGGGCGAGATACAGAGGGCGAGAAACAGAGTGGCTGAAACTGAGGATGAGCAACATAGGGCGAGGAACAGATGGACTGAAACAGAGGGCGAGAAACAGAGCGCGAGAAACAGAGTGTGAGAAACAGAGGGGATGAAACAGAGGGGATGAAACAGAGGGGCTGAAAAAATTGGCTGAAACAGAGAGCGAGAAACAGATGGGCTGAGACAGCGGGTGAGAAACAGAAGGCGAGAAAAAGAGGGCGAGAAACAGAGGGCGACACACAGAGGGGCTGAAACAGAGGGGCTGAAACAGAGGGTAAGAAACTCAGGGCGAGAAACTGAGGGTGAGAAACAGAGTGCGAGAAACAGATGGGCTGAAACAGAGGGCGAGAAACAGAGGGCGAGAAACAGAGGGCGAGAAACAGAGGGCGAGAAACAGAGTGGCTGAAACTGAGGATGAGCAACATAGGGCGAGAAACAGATGGACTGAAACAGAGGGCGAGAAACAGAGCGCGAGAAACAGAGTGTGAGAAACAGAGGGGATGAAACAGAGGGGATGAAACATAGGGGCTGAAAAAAATTGGCTGAAACAGAGAGCGAGAAACAGATGGGCTGAAACAGAGGGTGAGAAACAGAAGGCGAGAAAAAGAGGGCGAGAAACAGAGGGCGAGACACAGAGGGGCTGAAACAGAGGGGCTGAAACAGAGGGCGTGAAACAGAGGATGAAAAACAGATGGGCTGAAACAGAGGGCGACAAACAGTGGGCGAGAAACAGAGGGCTAGAATCAGAGGGCGAGAAACAGTGGGGCTGAAACAGAGGGTCTGAAACAGAGGGAGAGAAACAGATGGGCTGAAACAGAGGGTCTGAAACAGAGAGACGAAACAGATGGCGAGAAACAGAGGGCGAGAAATGGAGGGGCTGAAACAGAGGGACTGAAACTGATGGGCTGGAACAGAGGGAGACAAACAGAGGGCGCAAAACAGAGGGCGAGTAACAGAGGGCAAGAAACAGAGTGTGAGAAACAGAGGGGCTGGAACGGAGGGCGAGAAACAGAGGGTGAGAAACAGAGTGCGAGAAACAGAGTGGCTGAAACAGCGGGCGAGAAACAGATGGACTGAAACAGAGGGCGAGAAACAGAGTATGAGAAACAAAGGGGATAGAACAGAGGGCAAGAAACAGGGTGCGAGAAACAGAGGGGCTGAAACAGTGGGTGAGAAACAGATGGCGATAAACAGTGTACGAGAAACAGGGGCTGAAACAGAGGGCGAGCAACAGAGGGTCTGAAACAGAGGGCGATAAACAGAGTACGAGAAACAGAGTGGTTGAAACAGAGGGCGATAAACAGATGGACTGAAACAGAGGGCGAGAAACTGAGTGTGCAAAACAGAGGGTGAGAAACAGAGGGCGAGAAACAGAGTGCGAGAAACAGAGTGGCTGAAACAGAGGGCGAGAAACAGATGGACTGTAACAGAGGGCGAGAAACAGATTGCGAGAAACGGAGGGCGAGAAACAGATTGTGAGAAACAAAGGGGCTAGGACAGAGGGCAAGAAACAGGGTGCGAGAAACAGAGGGGCTGAAACAGTGGGCGAGAAACAGAGGGCGATAAACAGAGTACGAGAAACGGGGGCTGAAACAGAGGGCGAGAAACAGATGGGCTGAAACAGAGTGCGAGAAACAGAGGGGCTGAAACAGAGGGCGATAAACAGAGTGTGAGAAACAGAGGGGTTGAAACATTAGGGCTGAAACAGAGGGGCTGGAATGGAGGGCGAGAAACAGTGGGCGATAAACAGAGTGCGAGAAACAGAGGGGCTGAAACAGAGTGCGAGAAACAGAGGGTGAGAAACAGAGTGCGAGAAACAGAGTGGCTGAAACAGAGGGCGATAAACAGATGGACTGAAACAGAGGGCGAGAAACAGAGTGCGAGAAACTGAGGGCGCAAAACAGAGGTTGAGAAACAGAGGGCGAGAAACAGTGTGCGAGAAACAGAGGGTCTGAAACAGAGGGTGAGAAATAGAGGGCGAGAAACTTATGGGCTGAAACAGATGGCGAGAAACAGAGGGCGGTAAACACAGGGGCTAAAACAGTGGGGCTGAAACAGAGGGGCTGAAAAAGTTGGGCTGGATCAGAGTGCGAGAAACAGAGGGCAAGAAACAGAATGTGAGAAAAAGAGGGTGAGAAACAGGCGGGGAGAAACAGAGTGCGAGAAACAGAGAGGCTGAAACAGAGGGCGAGAAACAGAGGGCGAGAAACAGATGGGCTGAAACAGAGGGTAAGAAACACAGGGCGAGAAACTGAGGGTGAGAAACAGAGTGCGAGAAACAGATGGGCTGAAACAGAGGGCGAGAAACAGAGGGCGAGAAACAGAGGGCGAGAAACAGAGGGCGAGAAACAGAGTGGCTGAAACTGAGGATGAGCAACATAGGGCGAGGAACAGATGGACTGAAACAGAGGGCGAGAAACAGAGCGCGAGAAACAGAGTGTGAGAAACAGAGGGGATGAAACAGAGGGGATGAAACAGAGGGGCTGAAAAAATTGGCTGAAACAGAGAGCGAGAAACAGATGGGCTGAGACAGCGGGTGAGAAACAGAAGGCGAGAAAAAGAGGGCGAGAAACAGAGGGCGAGACACAGAGGGGCTGAAACAGAGGGGCTGAAACAGAGGGCGTGAAACAGAGGATGAAAAACAGATGGGCTGAAACAGAGGGCGACAAACAGTGGGCGAGAAACAGAGGGCTAGAATCAGAGGGCGAGAAACAGTGGGGCTGAAACAGAGGGTCTGAAACAGAGGGAGAGAAACAGATGGGCTGAAACAGAGGGCGAGAAACAGAGTGTGAGAAACAAAGGGGCTAGGACAGAGGGCAAGAAACAGGGTGCGAGAAACAGAGGGGCTGAAACAGTGAGCGAGAAACAGAGGGCGATAAACAGAGTACGAGAAACAGGGGCTGAAACAGAGGGCGAGAAACAGATGGGCTGAAACAGAGTGCGAGAAACAGTGGGGCTGAAACAGAGGGCGATAAACAGAGTGTGAGAAACAGAGGGGTTGAAACATTGGGGCTGAAACAGAGGGGCTGGAATGGAGGGCGAGAAACAGAGGGCGATAAACAGAGTGCGAGAAACAGAGGGGCTGAAACAGAGTGCGAGAAACAGAGGGCAAAAAACAGAGTGTGAGAAACATAGGGGCTGGAACGGAGGGCGAGAAACAGAAGGTGAGAAACAGAGTGCGAGAAACAGAGTGGCTGAAACAGCGGGCGAGAAACAGATGGACTGAAATAGAGGGCGAGAAACAGAGTGTGAGAAACAAAGGGGCTAGGACAGAGGGCAAGAAACAGGGTGCGAGAAACAGAGGGGCTGAAACAGTGGGCGAGAAACAGAGTGTGAGAAACAGAGGGGTTGAAACATTGGGGCTGAAACAGAGGGGCTGGAATGGAGGGCGAGAAACAGAGGGCGATAAACAGAGTGCGAGAAACAGAGGGTCTGAAACAGAGTGCGAGAAACAGAGGGTGAGAACCTGAGTGCGAGAAACAGAGTGGCTGAAACAGAGGGCGATAAACAGATGGACTGAAACAGAGGGCGAGAAACAGAGTGCGAGAAACTGAGGGCGCAAAACAGAGGGTGAGAAACAGAGGGCGAGAAACAGAGTGCGAGAAACAGAGGGTCTGAAACAGAGGGTGACAAATAGAGGGCGAGAAACTTATGGGCTGAAACAGAGGGCGAGAAACAGAGGGCGAGAAACAGAGGGCGTGAAACAGAGGGCGTGAAACAGAGGGGCTGAAACAGAGAGGTAGAAAAAGAGGGCGAGAAACAGAAGGGCTGAAACAGAGGGACTGAAACAGAGGAGCTGACACAGAGGGGCTGAAACAGAGGGCGAGAAACAGAGGGCGAGAAACAGAGGGCGAGAAACAGAGGGCGAGAAACAGAGGGCGGTAAACACAGGGGCTAAAACAGTGGGGCTGAAACAGAGGGGCTGAAAAAGTTGGGCTGGATCAGAGTGCGAGAAACAGAGGGCAAGAAACAGAACGCGAGAAAAAGAGGGTGAGAAACAGGCGGGGAGAAACAGAGTGCGAGAAACAGAGAGGCTGAAACAGAGGGCGAGAAACAGAGGGCGAGAAACAGATGGGCTGAAACAGAGGGTAAGAAACACAGGGCGAGAAACTGAGGGTGAGAAACAGAGTGCGAGAAACAGATGGGCTGAAACAGAGGGCGAGAAACAGAGGGCGAGAAATAGAGGGCGAGAAACAGAGGGCGAGAAACAGAGTGGCTGAAACTGAGGATGAGCAACATAGGGCGAGGAACAGATGGACTGAAACAGAGGGCGAGAAACAGAGCGCGAGAAACAGAGTGTGAGAAACAGAGGGGATGAAACAGAGGGGATGAAACATAGGGGCTGAAAAAAATTGGCTGAAACAGAGAGCGAGAAACAGATGGGCTGAAACAGAGGGTGAGAAACAGAAGGCGAGAAAAAGAGGGCAAGAAACAGAGGGCGAGACACAGAGGGGCTGAAACAGAGGGGCTGAAACAGAGGGCGTGAAACAGAGGATGAAAAACAGATGGGCTGAAACAGAGGGCGACAAACAGTGGGCGAGAAACAGAGGGCTAGAATCAGAGGGCGAGAAACAGTGGGGCTGAAACAGAGGGTCTGAAACAGAGGGAGAGAAACAGATGGGCTGAATCAGAGGGTCTGAAACAGAGAGACGAAACAGATGGCGAGAAACAGAGGGCGAGAAATGTAGGGGCTGAAACAGAGGGACTGAAACTGATGGGCTGGAACAGAGGGAGACAAACAGAGGGCGCAAAACAGAGGGCAAGTAACAGAGGGCAAGAAACAGAGTGTGAGAAACAGAGGGGCTGGAACGGAGGGCGAGAAACAGAGGGTGAGAAACAGAGTGCGAGAAACAGAGTGGCTGAAACAGCGGGCGAGAAACAGATGGACTGAAACAGAGGGCGAGAAACAGAGTATGAGAAACAAAGGGGATAGAACAGAGGGCAAGAAACAGGGTGCGAGAAACAGAGGGGCTGAAACAGTGGGTGAGAAACAGATGGCGATAAACAGTGTACGAGAAACAGGGGCTGAAACAGAGGGCGAGAAACAGAGGGTCTGAAACAGAGGGCGATAAACAGAGTACGAGAAACAGAGTGGTTGAAACAGAGGGCGATAAACAGATGGACTGAAACAGAGGGCGAGAAACTGAGTGTGCAAAACAGAGGGTGAGAAACAGAGGGCGAGAAACAGAGTGCGAGAAACAGAGTGGCTGAAACAGAGGGCGAGAAACAGATGGACTGTAACAGAGGGCGAGAAACAGATTGCGAGAAACGGAGGGCGAGAAACAGAATGTGAGAAACAAAGGGGCTAGGACAGAGGGCAAGAAACAGGGTGCGAGAAACAGAGGGGCTGAAACAGTGGGCGAGAAACAGAGGGCGATAAACAGAGTACGAGAAACGGGGGCTGAAACAGAGGGCGAGAAACAGATGGGCTGAAACAGAGTGCGAGAAACAGAGGGGCTGAAACAGAGGGCGATAAACAGAGTGTGAGAAACAGAGGGGTTGAAACATTAGGGCTGAAACAGAGGGGCTGGAATGGAGGGCGAGAAACAGTGGGCGATAAACAGAGTGCGAGAAACAGAGGGGCTGAAACAGAGTGCGAGAAAAAGAGGGTGAGAAACAGAGTGCGAGAAACAGAGTGGCTGAAACAGAGGGCGATAAACAGATGGACTGAAACAGAGGGCGAGAAACAGAGTGCGAGAAACTGAGGGCGCAAAACAGAGGTTGAGAAACAGAGGGCGAGAAACAGAGTGCGAGAAACAGAGGGTCTGAAACAGAGGGTGAGAAATAGAGGGCGAGAAACCTATGGGCTGAAACAGAGGGCGAGAAACAGAGGGCGGTAAACACAGGGGCTAAAACAGTGGGGCTGAAACAGAGGGGCTGAAAAAGTTGGGCTGGATCAGAGTGCGAGAAACAGAGGGCAAGAAACAGAATGTGAGAAAAAGAGGGTGAGAAACAGGCGGGGAGAAACAGAGTGCGAGAAACAGAGAGGCTGAAACAGAGGGCGAGAAACAGAGGGCAAGAAACAGATGGGCTGAAACAGAGGGTAAGAAACACAGGGCGAGAAACTGAGGGTGAGAAACAGAGTGCGAGAAACAGATGGGCTGAAACAGAGGGCGAGAAACAGAGGGCGAGAAACAGAGGGCGAGAAACAGAGGGCGAGAAACAGAGTGGCTGAAACTGAGGATGAGCAACATAGGGCGAGGAACAGATGGACTGAAACAGAGGGCGAGAAACAGAGCGCGAGAAACAGAGTGTGAG